>NW_027045397.1:392500-720000 GCF_963576615.1 Watersipora subatra
CAATTGGAGCATTTCTAGCATGTTTGGTTGAAATTGGAAATTACATTTTTCAGTTTTGTCAGACAATTGCAATATTCTATCAATAAGCTAATTAGCTCAATTGGAGCATTTCTAGCATGTTTGGTTGAAATTGGAAATTTCTATTTTTCAGTTTTGTCAGACGTTTGTAATATTCTCACAATAAGCTAATTAGCTCAATTGGAGCATTTCTAGCATGTTTGGTTGAAATTGGAAAATTACATTTTTCAGTTTTGTCAGACCTTTGTAAAATTCTTACAGTAGGCTTATTTGCGCAATTGGAGCATTTCTAGCATGTTTGATTGAAATTGGAATTATAAATTTTTCACTTTTGTCGGACGTTTGTAATATTCTCACGATAAGCTAATTAGCTCAATTGGAGCATTTCTAGCATGTTTAGTTGAAATTGGAAATTTACATTTTTCAGTTTTGTCAGAAGTTTGTAATATTCTCGCAATAAGCTAACTAGCTCAATTGGAGCATTTCTAGCATGTTTGGTTGAAATTGAAAATTTACATTTTTCAGTTTTGTCAGACGTTTGTAATATTCTCACAATAAGCTAATTAGCTCAATTGGAGCATTTCTAGCATGTTTAGTTGAAATCAGAAATTTGCATTTTTCACTTTTGTCAGACGTTTGTATACTTCTTACAGTAAGCTTATTTCCGCATTTGGAGCATTTCTAGCATGTTTGGTTGAAATTGGAAATTTACATTTTTTAGTTTTGTCAGACGTTTGTAATATTCTCAAAATAAGCTAATTAGCTCAATTGGAGCATTTCTAGCATGTTTGGTTGAAATTGGAAAGTTGCATTTTTCACTTTTGTCAGACAATTGCAATATTCTCTCAATAAGCTAATTAGCTCAATTGGAGCATTTCTAGCATGTTTGGTTGAAATTGGAAATTTACATTTTTCAGCTTTGTCAGACGTTTGTAAAATTCTTACAGTAGGCTTATTTGCGCAATTTGAGCATTTCTAGCATGTTTGGTTGAAATTGGAAATTTACATTTTTCAGTTTTGTCAGACGTTTGTAATATTCTCACAATAAGCTAATTAGCTCAATTGGAGCATTTCTAGCATGTTTGGTTGAAATTGGAAAATTACATTTTTCAGTTTGGTCAGACGTTTGTAATATTCTCACAATAAGCTAATTAGCTCAATTTGAGCATTTCTAGCATGTTTGGTTGAAATTGGAAATTTACATTTTTCACTTTTGTCAGACATTTGCAATATTCTCACGATAAGCTAATTAGCTCAATTGGAGCATTTCTAGCATGTTTAGTTGAAATTGGAAATTTACATTTTTCAGTTTTGTCAGAGGTTTGTAATATTCTCACAATAAGCTAATTAGCTCAATTGGAGCATTTCTAGCATGTTTAGTTGAAATCAGAAATTTGCATTTTTCACTTTTGTCAGACGTTTGAACACTTCTTACAGTAAGCTTATTTCCGCATTTGGAGCATTTCTAGCATGTTTGGTTGAAATTGGAAATTTACATTTCTTAGTTTTGTCAGACGTTTGTAATATTCTCACAATAAGCTAATTAGCTCAATTGGAGCATTTCTAGCATGTTTGGTTGAAATTGGAAATTTACATTTTTCACTTTTGTCAGACGTTTGTAATATTCTCACAATAAGCTAATTAGCTCAATTGGAGCATTTCTAGCATGTTTGGTTGAAATTGAAAATTTACATTTTTCAGTTTTGTCAGACGTTTGTAATATTCTCACAATAAGCTAATTAGCTCAATTGGAGCATTTCTAGCATGTTTGGTTGAAATCAGAAATTTGCATTTTTCACTTTTGTCAGACAATTGCAATATTCTCACAATAAGCTAATTAGCTCAATTGGAGCATTTCTAGCATGTTTGGTTGAAATTGGCAATTTACATTTTTCAGTTTTGTCAGACGTTTGTAATATTCTCACAATAAGCTAATTAGCTCAATTGGAGCATTTCTAGCATGTTTGGTTGAAATTGGAAATTTACATTTTTCAGTTTTGTCACACGTTTGTAAGATTCTAACAATAAGCTAATTAGCTCAATTGGAGCATTTCTAGCATGTTTGGTTGAAATTGGAAATTACATTTTTCAGTTTTGTCAGACGTTTGTAATATTCTCACAATAAGCTAATTAGCTCAATTGGAGCATTTCTAGCATGTTTGGTTGAAATTGGAAAATTACATTTTTCAGTTTTGTCAGAGGTTTGTAATATTCTCACAATAAGCTAACTAGCTCAATTGGAGCATTTCTAGCATGTTTGGTTGGAATTGAAAATTTACATTTTTCACTTTTGTCAGACAATTGCAATATTCTCACAATAAGCTAATCAGCTCAATTGGAGCCTTTCTAGCATGTTTGGTTGAAATTGGAAATTTCTATTTTTCAGTTTTGTCAGACGTTTGTAATATTCTCACAATAAGCTAATTAGCTCAATTGGAGCATTTCTAGCATGTTTGGTTGAAATCAGAAATTTACATTTTTTACTTTTGTCAGACGTTTGTAATATTCTCACAATAAGCTAATTAGCTCAATTGGAGCATTTCTAGCATGTTTGGTTGAAATTGGAAATTTACATTTTCCGCTTTTGTCAGACAATTGCAATATTCTCACAATAAGCTAATTAGCTCAATTGGAGCATTTCTAGCATGTTTGGTTGAAATTGGCAATTTACATTTTTCAGTTTTGTCAGACGTTTGTAATATTCTCACAATAAGTTAATTAGCTCAATTGGAGCATTTCTAGCATGTTTGGTTGAAATTGGAAATTTACATTTTTCAGTTTTGTCAGACGTTTGTAATATTCTCACAATAAGCTAATTAGCTCAATTGGAGCATTTCTAGCATGTTTGGTTGAAATTGGAAGTTTACATTTTTCAGTTTTGTCAGACGTTTGTAATATTCTCACAATAAGCTAATTAGCTCAATTGGAGCATTTCTAGCATGTTTGGTTGAAATTGGAAATTTACATTTTTCAGTTTTGTCAGACGTTTGTAATATTCTCACAATAAGCTAATTAGCTCAATTGGAGCATTTCTAGCATGTTTGGTTGAAATCAGAAATTTACATTTTTTACTTTTGTCAGACGTTTGTAATATTCTCACAATAAGCTAATTAGCTCAATTGGAGCATTTCTAGCATGTTTGGTTGAAATTGGAAATTTACATTTTCCGCTTTTGTCAGACAATTGCAATATTCTCACAATAAGCTAATTAGCTCAATTGGAGCATTTCTAGCATGTTTGGTTGAAATCAGAAATTTACATTTTTTACTTTTGTCAGACGTTTGTAATATTCTCACAATAAGCTAATTAGCTCAATTGGAGCATTTCTAGCATGTTTGGTTGAAATTGGAAATTTACATTTTCCGCTTTTGTCAGACAATTGCAATATTCTCACAATAAGCTAATTAGCTCAATTGGAGCATTTCTAGCATGTTTGGTTGAAATTGGAAATTTACATTTTTCACTTTTGTCAGACGTTTGTAATATTCTCACAATAAGCTAATTAGCTCAATTGGAGCATTTCTAGCATGTTTGGTTGAAATTGGAAATTTCTATTTTTCAGTTTTGTCAGACGTTTGTAATATTCTCACAATAAGCTAATTAGCTCAATTGGAGCATTTCTAGCATGTTTGGTTGAAATTGGAAATTTACATTTTTCAGTTTTGTCAGACGTTTGTAATATTCTCACAATAGGCTAATTAGCACAATTGGAGCATTTCTAGCATGTTTGGTTGAAATTGGAAATTTACATTTTTAACTTTTGTCAGACAATTGCAATATTCTCACAATAAGCTAATTAGCTCAATTGGAGCATTTCTAACATGTTTGGTTGAAATTGGAAATTTACATTTTTCAGTTTTGTCAGACGTTTGTAATATTCTCACAATAAGCTAATTAGCTCAATTGGAGCATTTCTAGCATGTTTGGTTGAAATCAGAAATTTACATTTTTTACTTTTGTCAGACGTTAGTAATATTCTCACAATAAGCTAATTAGCTCAATTGGAGCATTTCTAGCATGTTTGGTTGAAATTGGAAATTTACATTTTTCAGTTTTGTCAGACGTTTGTAATATTCTCACAATAAGCTAATTAGCTCAATTGGAGCATTTCTAGCATGTTTGGTTGAAATTGGAAATTTACATTTTTCAGTTTTGTCACACGTTTGTAATATTCTAACAATAAGCTAATTAGCTCAATTGGAGCATTTCTAGCATGTTTGGTTGAAATTGGAAATTACATTTTTCAGTTTTGTCAGACAATTGCAATATTCTATCAATAAGCTAATTAGCTCAATTGGAGCATTTCTAGCATGTTTGGTTGAAATTGGAAATTTCTATTTTTCAGTTTTGTCAGACGTTTGTAATATTCTCACAATAAACTAATTAGCTCAATTGGAGCATTTCTAGCATGTTTGGTTGAAATTGGAAAATTACATTTTTCAGTTTTGTCAGACGTTTGTAAAATTCTTACAGTAGGCTTATTTGCGCAATTGGAGCATTTCTAGCATGTTTGATTGAAATTGGAATTATAAATTTTTCACTTTTGTCGGACGTTTGTAATATTCTCACGATAAGCTAATTAGCTCAATTGGAGCATTTCTAGCATGTTTAGTTGAAATTGGAAATTTACATTTTTCAGTTTTGTCAGAAGTTTGTAATATTCTCGCAATAAGCTAACTAGCTCAATTGGAGCATTTCTAGCATGTTTGGTTGAAATTGAAAATTTACATTTTTCAGTTTTGTCAGACGTTTGTAATATTCTCACAATAAGCTAATTAGCTCAATTGGAGCATTTCTAGCATGTTTAGTTGAAATCAGAAATTTGCATTTTTCACTTTTGTCAGACGTTTGTACACTTCTTACAGTAAGCTTATTTCCGCATTTGGAGCATTTCTAGCATGTTTGGTTGAAATTGGAAATTTACATTTTTCAGTTTTGTCAGACGTTTGTAATATTCTCACAATAAGCTAATTAGCTCAATTTGAGCATTTCTAGCATGTTTGGTTGAAATTGGAAATTTACATTTTTCAGTTTTGTCAGACATTTGCAATATTCTCACGATAAGCTAATTAGCTCAATTGGAGCATTTCTAGCATGTTTAGTTGAAATTGGAAATTTACATTTTTCAGTTTTGTCAGAGGTTTGTAATATTCTCACAATAAGCTAATTAGCTCAATTGGAGCATTTCTAGCATGTTTAGTTGAAATCAGAAATTTACATTTTTCACTTTTGTCAGACGTTTGTACACTTCTTACAGTAAGCTTATTTCCGCATTTGGAGCATTTCTAGCATGTTTGGTTGAAATTGGAAATTTACATTTCTTAGTTTTGTCAGACGTTTGTAATATTCTCACAATAAGCTAATTAGCTCAATTGGAGCATTTCTAGCATGTTTGGTTGAAATTGGAAATTTACATTTTTCACTTTTGTCAGACGTTTGTAATATTCTCACAATAAGCTAATTAGCTCAATTGGAGCATTTCTAGCATGTTTGGTTGAAATTGAAAATTTACATTTTTCAGTTTTGTCAGACGTTTGTAATATTCTCACAATAAGCTAATTAGCTCAATTGGAGCATTTCTAGCATGTTTGGTTGAAATCAGAAATTTGCATTTTTCACTTTTGTCAGACAATTGCAATATTCTCACAATAAGCTAATTAGCTCAATTGGAGCATTTCTAGCATGTTTGGTTGAAATTGGCAATTTACATTTTTCAGTTTTGTCAGACGTTTGTAATATTCTCACAATAAGCTAATTAGCTCAATTGGAGCATTTCTAGCATGTTTGGTTGAAATTGGAAATTTACATTTTTCAGTTTTGTCACACGTTTGTAATATTCTAACAATAAGCTAATTAGCTCAATTGGAGCATTTCTAGCATGTTTGGTTGAAATTGGAAATTACATTTTTCAGTTTTGTCAGACAATTGCAATATTCTATCAATAAGATAATTAGCTCAATTGGAGCATTTCTAGCATGTTTGGTTGAAATTGAAAATTTACATTTTTCAGTTTTGTCAGACGTTTGTAATATTCTCACAATAAGCTAATTAGCTCAATTGGAGCATTTCTAGCATGTTTGGTTGAAATTGGAAAATTACATTTTTCAGTTTTGTCAGAGGTTTGTAATATTCTCACAATAAGCTAACTAGCTCAATTGGAGCATTTCTAGCATGTTTGGTTGAAATCAGAAATTCACATTTTTTACTTTTGTCAGACGTTTGTAATATTCTCACAATAAGCTAATTAGCTCAATTGGAGCATTTCTAGCATGTTTGGTTGAAATCAGAAATTTACATTTTTTACTTTTGTCAGACGTTTGTAATATTCTCACAATAAGCTAATTAGCTCAATTGGAGCATTTCTAGCATGTTTGGTTGAAATTGGAAATTTACATTTTCCGCTTTTGTCAGACAATTGCAATATTCTCACAATAAGCTAATTAGCTCAATTGGAGCATTTCTAGCATGTTTGGTTGAAATTGGCAATTTACATTTTTCAGTTTTGTCAGACGTTTGTAATATTCTCACAATAAGCTAATTAGCTCAATTGGAGCATTTCTAGCATGTTTGGTTGAAATTGGAAATTTACATTTTTCAGTTTTGTCAGACGTTTGTAATATTCTCACAATAAGCTAATTAGCTCAATTGGAGCATTTCTAGCATGTTTGGTTGAAATTGGAAGTTTACATTTTTCAGTTTTGTCAGACGTTTGTAATATTCTCACAATAAGCTAATTAGCTCAATTGGAGCATTTCTAGCATGTTTGGTTGAAATTGGAAATTTACATTTTTCAGTTTTGTCAGACGTTTGTAATATTCTCACAATAAGCTAATTAGCTCAATTGGAGCATTTCTAGCATGTTTGGTTGAAATCAGAAATTTACATTTTTTACTTTTGTCAGACGTTTGTAATATTCTCACAATAAGCTAATTAGCTCAATTGGAGCATTTTAGCATGTTTGGTTGAAATTGGAAATTTACATTTTCCGCTTTTGTCAGACAATTGCAATATTCTCACAATAAGCTAATTAGCTCAATTGGAGCATTTCTAGCATGTTTGGTTGAAATTGGCAATTTACATTTTTCAGTTTTGTCAGACATTTGTAATATTCTCACAATAAGCTAATTAGCTCAATTGGAGCATTTCTAGCATGTTTGGTTGAAATTGGAAATTTACATTTTTCACTTTTGTCAGACGTTTGTAATATTCTCACAATAAGCTAATTAGCTCAATTGGAGCATTTCTAGCATGTTTGGTTGAAATTGGAAATTTACATTTTTCAGTTTTGTCAGACGTTTGTAATATTCTCACAATAAGCTAATTAGCTCAATTGGAGCATTTCTAGCATGTTTGGTTGAAATTGGAAATTTACATTTTTCACTTTTGTCAAACAATTGCAATATTCTCACAATAAGCTAATTAGCTCAATTGGAGCATTTCTAGCATGTTTGGTTGAAATTGAAAATTTAAATTTTCAGTTTTGTCAGACGTTTGTAAAATTCTTACAGTAGGCTTATTTGCGCAATTGGAGCATTTCTAGCATGTTTGATTGAAATTGGAATTTTAAATTTTTCACTTTTGTCAGACGTTTGTAATATTCTCACAATAAGCTAATTAGCTCAATTGGAGCATTTCTAGCATGTTTGGTTGAAATTGGAAATTTACATTTTTCACTTTTGTCAGACAATTGCAATATTCTCACAATAAGCTAATTAGCTCAATTGGAACATTTCTAGCATGTTTGGTTGAAATTGGAAATTTACATTTTTCATTTTTGTCAGACAATTGCAATATTCTCACAATAAGCTAATTAGCTCAATTGGAGCCTTTTTAGCATGTTTGGTTGAAATTGGAAATTTACATTTTTCGCTTTTGTCAGACAATTGCAATATTCTCACAATAAGCTAATTAGCTCAATTGGAGCATTTCTAGCATGTTTGGTTGAAATTGGCAATTTACATTTTTCAGTTTTGTCAGACGTTTGTAATATTCCCACAATAAGCTAATTAGCTCAATTGGAGCATTTCTAGCATGTTTGGTTGAAATTGGAAATTTACATTTTTCACTCTTGTCAACAATTGCAATATTCTATCAATAAGATAATTAGCTCAATTGGAGCATTTCTAGCATGTTTGGTTGAAATTGAAAATTTACATTTTTCAGTTTTGTCAGAGCTTTGTAATATTCTCACAATAAGCTAATTAGCTCAATTGGAGCATTTCTAGCATGTTTGGTTGAAATTGGAAAATTACATTTTTCAGTTTTGTCAGAGGTTTGTAATATTCTCACAATAAGCTAACTAGCTCAATTGGAGCATTTCTAGCATGTTTGGTTGGAATTGAAATTTACATTTTTCACTTTGTCAGACAATTGCAATATTCTCACATAAGCTAATCAGCTCAATTGGAGCCTTTCTAGCATGTTTGGTTGAAATTGGAAATTTCTATTTTTCAGTTTTGTCAGACGTTTGTAATATTCTCACAATAAGCTAATTAGCTCAATTGGAGCATTTCTAGCATGTTTGGTTGAAATCAGAAATTTACATTTTTTACTTTTGTCAGACGTTTGTAATATTCTCACAATAAGCTAATTAGCTCAATTGAGCATTTCTAACATGTTTGGTTGAAATTGGAAATTTACATTTTCCGCTTTTGTCAGACAATTGCAATATTCTCACAATAAGCTAATTAGCTCAATTGGAGCATTTCTAGCATGTTTGGTTGAAATTGGCAATTTACCTTTTTCAGTTTTGTCAGACGTTTGTATATTCTCACAATAAGCTAATTAGCTCAATTGGAGCATTTCTAGCATGTTTGGTTGAAATTGGAAATTTACATTTTTCAGTTTTGTCAGACGTTTGTAATATTCTCACAATAAGCTAATTAGCTCAATTGGAGCATTTCTAGCATGTTTGGTTGAAATTGGAAGTTTACATTTTTCAGTTTTGTCAGACGTTTGTAATATTCTCACAATAAGCTAATTAGCTCAATTGGAGCATTTCTAGCATGTTTGGTTGAAATTGGAAATTTACATTTTTCAGTTTTGTCAGACGTTTGTAATATTCTCACAATAAGCTAATTAGCTCAATTGGAGCATTTCTAGCATGTTTGGTTGAAATCAGAAATTTACATTTTTTACTTTTGTCAGACGTTTGTAATATTCTCACAATAAGCTAATTAGCTCAATTGGAGCATTTCTAGCATGTTTGGTTGAAATTGGAAATTTACATTTTCCGCTTTTGTCAGACAATTGCAATATTCTCACAATAAGCTAATTAGCTCAATTGGAGCATTTCTAGCATGTTTGGTTGAAATTGGCAATTTACATTTTTCAGTTTTGTCAGACATTTGTAATATTCTCACAATAAGCTAATTAGCTCAATTGGAGCATTTCTAGCATGTTTGGTTGAAATTGGAAATTTACATTTTTCACTTTTGTCAGACGTTTGTAATATTCTCACAATAAGCTAATTAGCTCAATTGGAGCATTTCTAGCATGTTTGGTTGAAATTGGAAATTTACATTTTTCAGTTTTGTCAGACGTTTGTAATATTCTCACAATAAGCTAATTAGCTCAATTGGAGCATTTCTAGCATGTTTGGTTGAAATTGGAAATTTACATTTTTCACTTTTGTCAAACAATTGCAATATTCTCACAATAAGCTAATTAGCTCAATTGGAGCATTTCTAGCATGTTTGGTTGAAATTGAAAATTTAAATTTTCAGTTTTGTCAGACGTTTGTAAAATTCTTACAGTAGGCTTATTTGCGCAATTGGAGCATTTCTAGCATGTTTGATTGAAATTGGAATTTTAAATTTTTCACTTTTGTCAGACGTTTGTAATATTCTCACAATAAGCTAATTAGCTCAATTGGAGCATTTCTAGCATGTTTGGTTGAAATTGGAAATTTACATTTTTCACTTTTGTCAGACAATTGCAATATTCTCACAATAAGCTAATTAGCTCAATTGGAACATTTCTAGCATGTTTGGTTGAAATTGGAAATTTACATTTTTCATTTTTGTCAGACAATTGCAATATTCTCACAATAAGCTAATTAGCTCAATTGGAGCCTTTTTAGCATGTTTGGTTGAAATTGGAAATTTCTATTTTTCAGTTTTGTCAGACGTTTGTAATATTCTCACAATAAGCTAATTAGCTCAATTGGAGCATTTCTAGCATGTTTGGTTGAAATCAGAAATTTACATTTTTTACTTTTGTCAGACGTTTGTAATATTCTCACAATAAGCTAATTAGCTCAATTGGAGCATTTCTAGCATGTTTGGTTGAAATTGGAAATTTACATTTTTCGCTTTTGTCAGACAATTGCAATATTCTCACAATAAGCTAATTAGCTCAATTGGAGCATTTCTAGCATGTTTGGTTGAAATTGAAAATTTAAATTTTCAGTTTTGTCAGACGTTTGTAAAATTCTTACAGTAGGCTTATTTGCGCAATTGGAGCATTTCTAGCATGTTTGATTGAAATTGGAATTTTAAATTTTTCACTTTTGTCAGACGTTTGTAATATTCTCACAATAAGCTAATTAGCTCAATTGGAGCATTTCTAGCATGTTTGGTTGAAATTGGAAATTTACATTTTTCACTTTTGTCAGACAATTGCAATATTCTCACAATAAGCTAATTAGCTCAATTGGAACATTTCTAGCATGTTTGGTTGAAATTGGAAATTTACATTTTTCGCTTTTGTCAGACAATTGCAATATTCTCACAATAAGCTAATTAGCTCAATTGGAGCATTTCTAGCATGTTTGGTTGAAATTGGCAATTTACATTTTTCAGTTTTGTCACACGTTTGTAATATTCCCACAATAAGCTAATTAGCTCAATTGGAGCATTTCTAGCATGTTTGGTTGAAATTGGAAATTTACATTTTTCACTCTTGTCAAACAATTGCAATATTCTCACAATAAGCTAATTAGCTCAATTGGAGCATTTCTAGCATGTTTGGTTGAAATTGAAAGTTTACATTTTTCAGTTATGTCAGACGTTTGTAAAATTCTTTCAGTAGGCTTATTTGCGCAATTGGAGCATTTCTAGCATGTTTGATTGAAATTGGAATTATAAATTTTTCACTTTTGCCAGACGTTTGTAATATTCTCACAATAAGCTAATTAGCTCAATTGGAGCATTTCTAGCATGTTTGGTTGAAATTGGAAATTTACATTTTTTAGTTTTGTCAGACGTTTGTAATATTCTCAAAATAAGCTAATTAGCTCAATTGGAGCATTTCTAGCATGTTTGGTTGAAATTGGAAAGTTGCACTTTTCACTTTTGTCAGACAATTGCAATATTCTCTCAATAAGCTAATTAGCTCAATTGGAGCATTTCTAGCATGTTTGGTTGAAATTGGAAATTTACATTTTTCAGCTTTGTCAGACGTTTGTAAAATTCTTACAGTAGGCTTATTTGCGCAATTTGAGCATTTCTAGCATGTTTAGTTGAAATTGGAAATTTACCTTTTTCAGTTTTGTCATACGTTTGTAATATTCTCACAATAAGCTAATTAGGTCAATTGGAGCATTTCTAACATGTTTGGTTGAAATTGGAAATTTACATTTTTCAGTTTTGTCAGACATTTGTAATATTCTCACAATAAGCTAATTAGCTCAATTGGAGCATTTCTAGCATGTTTGGTTGAAATCAGAAATTTACATTTTTTACTTTTGTCAGACGTTTGTAATATTCTCACAATAAGCTAATTAGCTCAATTGGAGCATTTCTAGCATGTTTGGTTGAAATTGGAAATTTACATTTTTCAGTTTTGTCAGACGTTTGTAATATTCTCACAATAAGCTAATTAGCTCAATTGGAGCATTTCTAGCATGTTTGGTTGAAATTGGAAATGTACATTTTTCAGTTTTGTCACACGTTTGTAATATTCTAACAATAAGCTAATTAGCTCAATTGGAGCATTTCTAGCATGTTTGGTTGAAATTGAAAATTACATTTTTCAGTTTTGTCAGACAATTGCAATATTCTCACAATAAGCTAATTAGCTCAATTGAAACATTTCTAGCATGTTTGGTTGAAATTGGAAATTTACATTTTTCACTTTTGTCGGACGTTTGTAATATTCTCACGATAAGCTAATTAGCTCAATTGGAGCATTTCTAGCATGTTTAGTTGAAATTGGAAATTTACATTTTTCAGTTTTGTCAGAGGTTTGTAATATTCTCACAATAAGCTAACTAGCTCAATTGGAGCATTTCTAGCATGTTTGGTTGAAATTGAAAATTTACATTTTTCAGTTTTGTCAGACGTTTGTAATATTCTCACAATAAGCTAATTAGCTCAATTGGAGCATTTCTAGCATGTTTGGTTGAAATTGGAAATTTACATTTTTCAGTTTTGTCAGACGTTTGTAATATTCTCACAATAAGCTAATTAGCTCAATTTGAGCATTTCTAGCATGTTTGGTTGAAATTGGAAATTTACATTTTTCACTTTTGTCGGACGTTTGTAATATTCTCACGATAAGCTAATTAGCTCAATTGGAGCATTTCTAGCATGTTTAGTTGAAATTGGAAATTTACATTTTTCAGTTTTGTCAGAGGTTTGTAATATTCTCACAATAAGCTAACTAGCTCAATTGGAGCATTTCTAGCATGTTTGGTTGAAATTGGAAATTTACATTTTTCACTTTTGTCAGACAATTGCAATATTCTCACAATAAGCTAATTAGCTCAATTGGAGCATTTCTAGCATGTTTGGTTGAAATTGGAAATTTCTATTTTTCAGTTTTGTCAGACGTTTGTAATATTCTCACAATAAGCTAATTAGCTCAATTGGAGCATTTCTAGCATGTTTGGTTGAAATTGGAAATTTACATTTTTCACTATTGTCAGACAATTGCAATATTCTCACAATAAGCTAATTAGCTCAGTTGGAGCCTTTCTAGCATGTTTGGTTGAAATTGGAAATTTACATTTTTCAGTTTTGTCAGACAATTGCAATATTCTCACAATAAGCTAATTAGCTCAATTGGAGCATTTCTAGCATGTTTAGTTGAAATTGGAAATTTACATTTTTCAGTTTTGTCATACGTTTGTAATATTCTCACAATAAGCTAATTAGCTCAATTGGAGCATTTCTAACATGTTTGGTTGAAATTGAAAATTTACATTTTTCAGTTTTGTCAGACGTTTGTAATATTCTCACAATAAGCTAATTAGCTCAATTGGAGCATTTCTAGCATGTTTGGTTGAAATCAGAAATTTACATTTTTTACTTTTGTCAGACGTTTGTAATATTCTCACAATAAGCTAATTAGCTCAATTGGAGCATTTCTAGCATGTTTGGTTGAAATTGGAAATTTACATTTTTCAGTTTTCTCGGACGTTTGTAATATTCTCACAATAAGCTAATTAGCTCAATTGGAGCATTTCTAGCATGTTTGGTTGAAATTGGAAATTTACATTTTTCAGTTTTGTCACACGTTTGTAATATTCTAACAAGAAGCTAATTAGCTCAATTGGAGCATTCCTAGCATGTTTGGTTGAAATTGGAAATTACATTTTTCAGTTTTGTCAGACAATTGCAATATTCTATCAATAAGATAATTAGCTCAATTGGAGCATTTCTAGCATGTTTGGTTGAAATTGGAAATTTCTATTTTTCAGTTTTGTCAGACGTTTGTAATATTCTCACAATAAGCTAATTAGCTCAATTGGAGCATTTCTAGCATGTTTGGTTGAAATTGAAAATTTAAATTTTCAGTTTTGTCAGACGTTTGTAAAATTCTTACAGTAGGCTTATTTGCGCAATTGGAGCATTTCTAGCATGTTTGATTGAAATTGGAACTTTAAATTTTTCACTTTTGTCAGACAATTGCAATATTCTCTCAATAAGCTAATTAGCTCAATTGGAGCATTTCTAGCATGTTTGGTTGAAATTGAAAATTTAAATTTTCAGTTTTGTCAGACGTTTGTAAAATTCTTACAGTAGGCTTATTTGCGCAATTTGAGCATGTCTAGCATGTTTGGTTGAAATTGGAAATTTACATTTCTCAGTTTTGTCAGACGTTTGTAATATTCTCACAATAAGCTAATTAGCTCAATTGGAGCATTTCTAGCATGTTTGGTTGAAATTGGAAATTTACATTTTTCAGCTTTGTCAGACGTTTGTAAAATTCTTACAGTAGGCTTATTTGCGCAATTTGAGCATTTCTAGCATGTTTAGTTGAAATTGGAAATTTACCTTTTTCAGTTTTGTCATACGTTTGTAATATTCTCACAATAAGCTAATTAGGTCAATTGGAGCATTTCTAACATGTTTGGTTGAAATTGGAAATTTACATTTTTCAGTTTTGTCAGACATTTGTAATATTCTCACAATAAGCTAATTAGCTCAATTGGAGCATTTCTAGCATGTTTGGTTGAAATCAGAAATTTACATTTTTTACTTTTGTCAGACGTTTGTAATATTCTCACAATCAGCTAATTAGCTCAATTGGAGCATTTCTAGCATGTTTGGTTGAAATTGGAAATTTACATTTTTCAGTTTTGTCAGACGTTTGTAATATTCTCACAATAAGCTAATTAGCTCAATTGGAGCATTTCTAGCATGTTTGGTTGAAATTGGAAATGTACATTTTTCAGTTTTGTCACACGTTTGTAATATTCTAACAATAAGCTAATTAGCTCAATTGGAGCATTTCTAGCATGTTTGGTTGAAATTGGAAATTACATTTTTCAGTTTTGTCAGACAATTGCAATATTCTCACAATAAGCTAATTAGCTCAATTTGAGCATTTCTAGCATGTTTGGTTGAAATTGGAAATTTACATTTTTCACTTTTGTCGGACGTTTGTAATATTCTCACGATAAGCTAATTAGCTCAATTGGAGCATTTCTAGCATGTTTAGTTGAAATTGGAAATTTACATTTTTCAGTTTTGTCAGACGTTTGTAATATTCTCACAATAAGCTAACTAGCTCAATTTGAGCATTTCTAGCATGTTTGGTTGAAATTGGAAATTTACATTTTTCACTTTTGTCGGACGTTTGTAATATTCTCACGATAAGCTAATTAGCTCAATTGGAGCATTTCTAGCATGTTTAGTTGAAATTGGAAATTTACATTTTTCAGTTTTGTCAGAGGTTTGTAATATTCTCACAATAAGCTAACTAGCTCAATTGGAGCATTTCTAGCATGTTTGGTTGAAATTGGAAATTTACATTTTTCACTTTTGTCAGACAATTGCAATATTCTCACAATAAGCTAATTAGCTCAATTGGAGCATTTCTAGCATGTTTGGTTGAAATTGGAAATTTCTATTTTTCAGTTTTGTCAGACGTTTGTAATATTCTCACAATAAGCTAATTAGCTCAATTGGAGCATTTCTAGCATGTTTGGTTGAAATTGGAAATTTACATTTTTCACTATTGTCAGACAATTGCAATATTCTCACAATAAGCTAATTAGCTCAGTTGGAGCCTTTCTAGCATGTTTGGTTGAAATTGGAAATTTACATTTTTCAGTTTTGTCAGACAATTGCAATATTCTCACAATAAGCTAATTAGCTCAATTGGAGCATTTCTAGCATGTTTAGTTGAAATTGGAAATTTACATTTTTCAGTTTTGTCATACGTTTGTAATATTCTCACAATAAGCTAATTAGCTCGATTGGAGCATTTCTAACATGTTTGGTTGAAATTGAAAATTTACATTTTTCAGTTTTGTCAGACGTTTGTAATATTCTCACAATAAGCTAATTAGCTCAATTGGAGCATTTCTAGCATGTTTGGTTGAAATCAGAAATTTACATTTTTTACTTTTGTCAGACGTTTGTAATATTCTCACAATAAGCTAATTAGCTCAATTGGAGCATTTCTAGCATGTTTGGTTGAAATTGGAAATTTACATTTTTCAGTTTTCTCAGACGTTTGTAATATTCTCACAATAAGCTAATTAGCTCAATTGGAGCATTTCTAGCATGTTTGGTTGAAATTGGAAATTTACATTTTTCAGTTTTGTCACACGTTTGTAATATTCTAACAAGAAGCTAATTAGCTCAATTGGAGCATTCCTAGCATGTTTGGTTGAAATTGGAAATTACATTTTTCAGTTTTGTCAGACAATTGCAATATTCTATCAATAAGATAATTAGCTCAATTGGAGCATTTCTAGCATGTTTGGTTGAAATTGGAAATTTCTATTTTTCAGTTTTGTCAGACGTTTGTAATATTCTCACAATAAGCTAATTAGCTCAATTGGAGCATTTCTAGCATGTTTGGTTGAAATTGAAAATTTAAATTTTCAGTTTTGTCAGACGTTTGTAAAATTCTTACAGTAGGCTTATTTGCGCAATTGGAGCATTTCTAGCATGTTTGATTGAAATTGGAATTTTAAATTTTTCACTTTTGTCAGACAATTGCAATATTCTCTCAATAAGCTAATTAGCTCAATTGGAGCATTTCTAGCATGTTTGGTTGAAATTGAAAATTTAAATTTTCAGTTTTGTCAGACGTTTGTAAAATTCTTACAGTAGGCTTATTTGCGCAATTTGAGCATTTCTAGCATGTTTGGTTGAAATTGGAAATTTACATTTCTCAGTTTTGTCAGACGTTTGTAATATTCTCACAATAAGCTAATTAGCTCAATTGGAGCATTTCTAGCATGTTTGGTTGAAATTGGAAATTTACATTTTTCACTTTTGTCAGACAATTGCAATATTCTCACAATAAGCTAATTAGCTCAATTGGAGCATTTCTAGCATGTTTAGTTGAAATTGGAAATTTACATTTTTCAGTTTTGTCATACGTTTGTAATATTCTCACAATAAGCTAATTAGCTCAATTGGAGCATTTCTAGCATGTTTGGTTGAAATTGGAAATTTACATTTTTCACTTTTGTCAGACAATTGCAATATTCTCACAATAAGCTAATTAGCTCAATTGGAGCATTTCTAGCATGTTTGGTTGAAATTGGAATTTTAAATTTTTCACTTTTGTCAGACGTTTGTAATATTCTCACAATAAGCTAATTAGCTCAATTGGAGCATTTCTAGCATGTTTGGTTGAAATTGGAAATTTACATTTTTCAGTTTGGTCAGACGTTTGTAATATTCTCACAATAAGCTAATTAGCTCAATTGGAGCATTTCTAGCATGTTTGGTTGAAATTGGAAATTTACATTTTTCACTTTTGTCAGACAATTGCAATATTCTCACAATAAGCTAATTAGCTCAATTGAAACATTTCTAGCATGTTTGGTTGAAATTGGAAATTTACATTTTTCACTTTTGCCAGACGTTTGTAAAAGTCTTACAGTAGGCTTATTAGCTCAATTGGAGCCGTTCTAGCATGTTTGGTTGAAATTGGAAATTTCTATTTTTCAGTTTTGTCAGACGTTTGTAATATTCTCACAATAAGCTAATTAGCTCAATTGGAGCATTTCTAGCATGTTTGGTTGAAATCAGAAATTTACATTTTTTACTTTTGTCAGACGTTTGTAATATTCTCACAATAAGCTAATTAGCTCAATTGGAGCATTTCTAGCATGTTTGGTTGAAATTGGAAATTTACATTTTCCGCTTTTGTCAGACAATTGCAATATTCTCACAATAAGCTAATTAGCTCAATTGGAGCATTTCTAGCATGTTTGGTTGAAATTGGAAATTTCTATTTTTCAGTTTTGTCAGACGTTTGTAATATTCTCACAATAAGCTAATTAGCTCAATTGGAGCATTTCTAGCATGTTTGGTTGAAATTGGAAATTTACATTTTTCACTATTGTCAGACAATTGCAATATTCTCACAATAAGCTAATTAGCTCAATTGGAGCCTTTCTAGCATGTTTGGTTGAAATTGGAAATTTACATTTTTCAGTTTTGTCAGACAATTGCAATATTCTCACAATAAGCTAATTAGCTCAATTGGAGCATTTCTAGCATGTTTAGTTGAAATTGGAAATTTACATTTTTCAGTTTTGTCATACGTTTCTAATATTCTCACAATAAGCTAATTAGCTCAATTGGAGCATTTCTAACATGTTTGGTTGAAATTGGAAATTTACATTTTTCAGTTTTGTCAGACGTTTGTAATATTCTCACAATAAGCTAATTAGCTCAATTGGAGCATTTCTAGCATGTTTGGTTGAAATCAGAAATTTACATTTTTTACTTTTGTCAGACGTTTGTAATATTCTCACAATAAGCTAATTAGCTCAATTGGAGCATTTCTAGCATGTTTGGTTGAAATTGGAAATTTACATTTTTCAGTTTTGTCAGACGTTCGTAATATTCTCACAATAAGCTAATTAGCTCAATTGGAGCATTCCTAGCATGTTTGGTTGAAATTGGAAATTACATTTTTCAGTTTTGTCAGACAATTGCAATATTCTATCAATAAGATAATTAGCTCAATTGGAGCATTTCTAGCATGTTTGGTTGAAATTGGAAATTTCTATTTTTCAGTTTTGTCAGACGTTTGTAATATTCTCACAATAAGCTAATTAGCTCAATTGGAGCATTTCTAGCATGTTTGGTTGAAATTGAAAATTTAAATTTTCAGTTTTGTCAGACGTTTGTAAAATTCTTACAGTAGGCTTATTTGCGCAATTTGAGCATTTCTAGCATGTTTGGTTGAAATTGGAAATTTACATTTCTCAGTTTTGTCAGACGTTTGTAATATTCTCACAATAAGCTAATTAGCTCAATTGGAGCATTTCTAGCATGTTTGGTTGAAATTGGAAATTTACATTTTTCACTTTTGTCAGACAATTGCAATATTCTCACAATAAGCTAATTAGCTCAATTGGAGCATTTCTAGCATGTTTAGTTGAAATTGGAAATTTACATTTTTCAGTTTTGTCATACGTTTGTAATATTCTCACAATAAGCTAATTAGCTCAATTGGAGCATTTCTAGCATGTTTGGTTGAAATTGGAAATTTACATTTTTCACTTTTGTCAGACAATTGCAATATTCTCACAATAAGCTAATTAGCTCAATTGGAGCATTTCTAGCATGTTTGGTTGAAATTGGAATTTTAAATTTTTCACTTTTGTCAGACGTTTGTAATATTCTCACAATAAGCTAATTAGCTCAATTGGAGCATTTCTAGCATGTTTGGTTGAAATTGGAAATTTACATTTTTCAGTTTGGTCAGACGTTTGTAATATTCTCACAATAAGCTAATTAGCTCAATTGGAGCATTTCTAGCATGTTTGGTTGAAATTGGAAATTTACATTTTTCACTTTTGTCAGACAATTGCAATATTCTCACAATAAGCTAATTAGCTCAATTGAAACATTTCTAGCATGTTTGGTTGAAATTGGAAATTTACATTTTTCACTTTTGCCAGACGTTTGTAAAAGTCTTACAGTAGGCTTATTAGCTCAATTGGAGCCTTTCTAGCATGTTTGGTTGAAATTGGAAATTTCTATTTTTCAGTTTTGTCAGACGTTTGTAATATTCTCACAATAAGCTAATTAGCTCAATTGGAGCATTTCTAGCATGTTTGGTTGAAATCAGAAATTTACATTTTTTACTTTTGTCAGACGTTTGTAATATTCTCACAATAAGCTAATTAGCTCAATTGGAGCATTTCTAGCATGTTTGGTTGAAATTGGAAATTTACATTTTCCGCTTTTGTCAGACAATTGCAATATTCTCACAATAAGCTAATTAGCTCAATTGGAGCATTTCTAGCATGTTTGGTTGAAATTGGAAATTTCTATTTTTCAGTTTTGTCAGACGTTTGTAATATTCTCACAATAAGCTAATTAGCTCAATTGGAGCATTTCTAGCATGTTTGGTTGAAATTGGAAATTTACATTTTTCACTATTGTCAGACAATTGCAATATTCTCACAATAAGCTAATTAGCTCAATTGGAGCCTTTCTAGCATGTTTGGTTGAAATTGGAAATTTACATTTTTCAGTTTTGTCAGACAATTGCAATATTCTCACAATAAGCTAATTAGCTCAATTGGAGCATTTCTAGCATGTTTAGTTGAAATTGGAAATTTACATTTTTCAGTTTTGTCATACGTTTCTAATATTCTCACAATAAGCTAATTAGCTCAATTGGAGCATTTCTAACATGTTTGGTTGAAATTGGAAATTTACATTTTTCAGTTTTGTCAGACGTTTGTAATATTCTCACAATAAGCTAATTAGCTCAATTGGAGCATTTCTAGCATGTTTGGTTGAAATCAGAAATTTACATTTTTTACTTTTGTCAGACGTTTGTAATATTCTCACAATAAGCTAATTAGCTCAATTGGAGCATTTCTAGCATGTTTGGTTGAAATTGGAAATTTACATTTTTCAGTTTTGTCAGACGTTTGTAATATTCTCACAATAAGCTAATTAGCTCAATTGGAGCATTTCTAGCATGTTTGGTTGAAATTGGAAATTTACATTTTTCAGTTTTGTCAGACGTTTGTAATATTCTAACAATAAGCTAATTAGCTCAATTGGAGCATTTCTAGCATGTTTGGTTGAAATTGGAAATTACATTTTTCAGTTTTGTCAGACAATTGCAATATTCTATCAATAAGATAATTAGCTCAATTGGAGCATTTCTAGCATGTTTGGTTGAAATTGGAAATTTCTATTTTTCAGTTTTGTCACACGTTTGTAATATTCTAACAATAAGCTAATTAGCTCAATTGGAGCATTTCTAGCATGTTTGGTTGAAATTGGAAATTACATTTTTCAGTTTTGTCAGACAATTGCAATATTCTATCAATAAGATAATTAGCTCAATTGGAGCATTTCTAGCATGTTTGGTTGAAATTGGAAATTTCTATTTTTCAGTTTTGTCAGACGTTTGTAATATTCTCACAATAAGCTAATTAGCTCAATTGGAGCATTTCTAGCATGTTTGGTTGAAATTGAAAATTTAAATTTTCAGTTTTGTCAGACGTTTGTAAAATTCTTACAGTAGGCTTATTTGCGCAATTGGAGCATTTCTAGCATGTTTGATTGAAATTGGAATTTTAAATTTTTCACTTTTGTCAGACAATTGCAATGTTCTCTCAATAAGCTAATTAGCTCAATTGGAGCATTTCTAGCATGTTTGGTTGAAATTGAAAATTTAAATTTTCAGTTTTGTCAGACGTTTGTAAAATTCTTACAGTAGGCTTATTTGCGCAATTTGAGCATTTCTAGCATGTTTGGTTGAAATTGGAAATTTACATTTCTCAGTTTTGTCAGACGTTTGTAATATTCTCACAATAAGCTAATTAGCTCAATTGGAGCATTTCTAGCATGTTTGGTTGAAATTGGAAATTTACATTTTTCACTTTTGTCAAACAATTGCAATATTCTCACAATAAGCTAATTAGCTCAATTGGAGCCTTTCTAGCATGTTTGGTTGAAATTGGAAATTTACATTTTTCACTTTTGTCAGACAATTGCAATATTCTCACAATAAGCTAATTAGCTCAATTGGAGCATTTCTAGCATGTTTAGTTGAAATTGGAAATTTACATTTTTCAGTTTTGTCATACGTTTGTAATATTCTCACAATAAGCTAATTAGCTCAATTGGAGCATTTCTACCATGTTTGGTTGAAATTGGAAATTTACATTTTTCAGTTTTGTCAGACGTTTGTAATATTCTCACAATAAGCTAATTAGCTCAATTGGAGCATTTCTAGCATGTTTGGTTGAAATTGGAAATTTACATTTTTCACTTTTGTCAGACAATTGCAATATTCTCACAATAAGCTAATTAGCTCAATTGGAGCATTTCTAGCATGTTTGGTTGAAATTGGAAATTTACATTTATCAGTTTTGTCAGACGTTTGTAATATTCTCACAAAAAGTTAATTAGCTCAAATGGAGCATTTCTAGCATGTTTGGTTGAAATTGGAAATTTACATTTTTCAGTTTTGTCAGACGTTTGTAATATTCTCACAATAAGCTAATTAGCTCAATTGGAGCATTTCTAGCATGTTTGGTTGAAATTGAAAATTTAAATTTTCAGTTTTGTCAGACGTTTGTAAAATTCTTACAGTAGGCTTATTTGCGCAATTGGAGCATTTCTAGCATGTTTGATTGAAATTGGAATTTTAAATTTTTCACTTTTGTCAGACGTTTGTAATATTCTCACAATAAGCTAATTAGCTCAATTGGAGCATTTCTAGCATGTTTGGTTGAAATTGGAAATTTACATTTTTCACTTTTGTCAGACAATTGCAATATTCTCACAATAAGCTAATTAGCTCAATTGGAACATTTTTAGCATGTTTGGTTGAAATTGGAAATTTACATTTTTCACTTTTGTCAGACAATTGCAATATTTTCACAATAAGCTAATTAGCTCAATTGGAGCCTTTCTAGCATGTTTGGTTGAAATTGGAAATTTCTATTTTTCAGTTTTGTCAGACGTTTTTAATATTCTCACAATAAGCTAATTAGCTCAATTGGAGCATTTCTAGCATGTTTGGTTGAAATCAGAAATTTACATTTTTTACTTTTGTCAGACGTTTGTAATATTCTCACAATAAGCTAATTAGCTTAATTGGAGCATTTCTAGCATGTTTGGTTGAAATTGGAAATTTCTATTTTTCAGTTTTGTCAGACGTTTGTAATATTCTCACAATAAGCTAATTAGCTCAATTGGAGCATTTCTAGCATGTTTGGTTGAAATTGGAAATTTCTATTTTTCAGTTTTGTCAGACGTTTTTAATATTCTCACAATAAGCTAATTAGCTCAATTGGAGCATTTCTAGCATGTTTGGTTGAAATCAGAAATTTACATTTTTCAGTTTTGTCATACGTTTGTAATATTCTCACAATAAGCTAATTAGCTCAATTGGAGCATTTCTAGCATGTTTGGTTGAAATTGGAAATTTACATTTTTCAGTTTTGTCAGACGTTTGTAATATTCTCACAATAAGCTAATTAGCTCAATTGGAGCATTTCTAGCATGTTTGGTTGAAATTGGAAATTTACATTTTTCACTTTTGTCAGACAATTGCAATATTCTCACAATAAGCTAATTAGCTCAATTGGAGCATTTCTAGCATGTTTGGTTGAAATTGGAAATTTACATTTATCAGTTTTGTCAGACGTTTGTAATATTCTCACAAAAAGTTAATTAGCTCAAATGGAGCATTTCTAGCATGTTTGGTTGAAATTGGAAATTTACATTTTTCAGTTTTGTCAGACGTTTGTAATATTCTCACAATAAGCTAATTAGCTCAATTGGAGCATTTCTAGCATGTTTGGTTGAAATTGAAAATTTAAATTTTCAGTTTTGTCAGACGTTTGTAAAATTCTTACAGTAGGCTTATTTGCGCAATTGGAGCATTTCTAGCATGTTTGATTGAAATTGGAATTTTAAATTTTTCACTTTTGTCAGACGTTTGTAATATTCTCACAATAAGCTAATTAGCTCAATTGGAGCATTTCTAGCATGTTTGGTTGAAATTGGAAATTTACATTTTTCACTTTTGTCAGACAATTGCAATATTCTCACAATAAGCTAATTAGCTCAATTGGAACATTTTTAGCATGTTTGGTTGAAATTGGAAATTTACATTTTTCACTTTTGTCAGACAATTGCAATATTTTCACAATAAGCTAATTAGCTCAATTGGAGCCTTTCTAGCATGTTTGGTTGAAATTGGAAATTTCTATTTTTCAGTTTTGTCAGACGTTTTTAATATTCTCACAATAAGCTAATTAGCTCAATTGGAGCATTTCTAGCATGTTTGGTTGAAATCAGAAATTTACATTTTTTACTTTTGTCAGACGTTTGTAATATTCTCACAATAAGCTAATTAGCTTAATTGGAGCATTTCTAGCATGTTTGGTTGAAATTGGAAATTTCTATTTTTCAGTTTTGTCAGACGTTTGTAATATTCTCACAATAAGCTAATTAGCTCAATTGGAGCATTTCTAGCATGTTTGGTTGAAATTGGAAATTTCTATTTTTCAGTTTTGTCAGACGTTTTTAATATTCTCACAATAAGCTAATTAGCTCAATTGGAGCATTTCTAGCATGTTTGGTTGAAATCAGAATTTTACATTTTTTACTTTTGTCAGACGTTTGTAATATTCTCACAATAAGCTAATTAGCTTAATTGGAGCATTTCTAGCATGTTTGGTTGAAATCAGAAATTTACATTTTTTACTTTTGTCAGACAATTGCAATATTCTCACAATAAGCTAATTAGCTCAATTGGAGCATTTCTAGCATGTTTGGTTGAAATTGGAAGTTTCTATTTTTCAGTTTTGTCAGACGTTTGTAATATTCTCACAATAAGCTAATTAGCTCAATTGGAGCATTTCTAGCATGTTTGGTTGAAATTGGAAATTTACATTTTTCACTATTGTCAGACAATTGCAATATTCTCACAATAAGCTAATTAGCTCAATTGGAGCCTTTCTAGCATGTTTGGTTGAAATTGGAAATTTACATTTTTCACTTTTGTCAGACAATTGCAATATTCTCACAATAAGCTAATTAGCTCAATTGGAGCATTTCTAGCATGTTTAGTTGAAACTGGAAATTTACATTTTTCAGTTTTGTCAGACGTTTGTAATATTCTCACAATAAGCTAATTAGCTCAATTGGAGCATTTCTAGCATGTTTGGTTGAAATTGGAAATTTACATTTTTCACTTTTGTCAGACAATTGCAATATTCTCACAATAAGCTAATTAGCTCAATTGGAGCATTTCTAGCATGTTTGGTTGAAATTGGAAATTTACATTTATCAGTTTTGTCAGACGTTTGTAATATTCTCACAAAAAGTTAATTAGCTCAAATGGAGCATTTCTAGCATGTTTGGTTGAAATTGGAAATTTACATTTTTCAGTTTTGTCAGACGTTTGTAATATTCTCACAATAAGCTAATTAGCTCAATTGGAGCATTTCTAGCATGTTTGGTTGAAATTGAAAATTTAAATTTTCAGTTTTGTCAGACGTTTGTAAAATTCTTACAGTAGGCTTATTTGCGCAATTGGAGCATTTCTAGCATGTTTGATTGAAATTGGAATTTTAAATTTTTCACTTTTGTCAGACGTTTGTAATATTCTCACAATAAGCTAATTAGCTCAATTGGAGCATTTCTAGCATGTTTGGTTGAAATTGGAAATTTACATTTTTCACTTTTGTCAGACAATTGCAATATTCTCACAATAAGCTAATTAGCTCAATTGGAACATTTCTAGCATGTTTGGTTGAAATTGGAAATTTACATTTTTCACTTTTGTCAGACAATTGCAATATTTTCACAATAAGCTAATTAGCTCAATTGGAGCCTTTCTAGCATGTTTGGTTGAAATTGGAAATTTCTATTTTTCAGTTTTGTCAGACGTTTGTAATATTCTCACAATAAGCTAATTAGCTCAATTGGAGCATTTCTAGCATGTTTGGTTGAAATTGGAAATTTACATTTTTCACTTTTGTCAGACGTTTGTAATATTCTCACAATAAGCTAATTAGCTCAATTGGAGCATTTCTAGCATGTTTAGTTGAAATCAGAAATTTACATTTTTCACTTTTGTCAGACGTTTGTACACTTCTTACAGTAAGCTTATTTCCGCATTTGGAGCATTTCTAGCATGTTTGGTTGAAATTGGAAATTTACATTTCTTAGTTTTGTCAGACGTTTGTAATATTCTCACAATAAGCTAATTAGCTCAATTGGAGCATTTCTAGCATGTTTGGTTGAAATTGGAAATTTACATTTTTCACTTTTGTCAGACGTTTGTAATATTCTCACAATAAGCTAATTAGCTCAATTGGAGCATTTCTAGCATGTTTGGTTGAAATTGAAAATTTACATTTTTCAGTTTTGTCAGACGTTTGTAATATTCTCACAATAAGCTAATTAGCTCAATTGGAGCATTTCTAGCATGTTTGGTTGAAATCAGAAATTTGCATTTTTCACTTTTGTCAGACAATTGCAATATTCTCACAATAAGCTAATTAGCTCAATTGGAGCATTTCTAGCATGTTTGGTTGAAATTGGCAATTTACATTTTTCAGTTTTGTCAGACGTTTGTAATATTCTCACAATAAGCTAATTAGCTCAATTGGAGCATTTCTAGCATGTTTGGTTGAAATTGGAAATTTACATTTTTCAGTTTTGTCACACGTTTGTAATATTCTAACAATAAGCTAATTAGCTCAATTGGAGCATTTCTAGCATGTTTGGTTGAAATTGGAAATTACATTTTTCAGTTTTGTCAGACAATTGCAATATTCTATCAATAAGATAATTAGCTCAATTGGAGCATTTCTAGCATGTTTGGTTGAAATTGAAAATTTACATTTTTCAGTTTTGTCAGACGTTTGTAATATTCTCACAATAAGCTAATTAGCTCAATTGGAGCATTTCTAGCATGTTTGGTTGAAATTGGAAAATTACATTTTTCAGTTTTGTCAGAGGTTTGTAATATTCTCACAATAAGCTAACTAGCTCAATTGGAGCATTTCTAGCATGTTTGGTTGGAATTGAAAATTTACATTTTTCACTTTTGTCAGACAATTGCAATATTCTCACAATAAGCTAATCAGCTCAATTGGAGCCTTTCTAGCATGTTTGGTTGAAATTGGAAATTTCTATTTTTCAGTTTTGTCAGACGTTTGTAATATTCTCACAATAAGCTAATTAGCTCAATTGGAGCATTTCTAGCATGTTTGGTTGAAATCAGAAATTTACATTTTTTACTTTTGTCAGACGTTTGTAATATTCTCACAATAAGCTAATTAGCTCAATTGGAGCATTTCTAGCATGTTTGGTTGAAATTGGAAATTTACATTTTCCGCTTTTGTCAGACAATTGCAATATTCTCACAATAAGCTAATTAGCTCAATTGGAGCATTTCTAGCATGTTTGGTTGAAATTGGCAATTTACATTTTTCAGTTTTGTCAGACGTTTGTAATATTCTCACAATAAGCTAATTAGCTCAATTGGAGCATTTCTAGCATGTTTGGTTGAAATTGGAAATTTACATTTTTCAGTTTTGTCAGACGTTTGTAATATTCTCACAATAAGCTAATTAGCTCAATTGGAGCATTTCTAGCATGTTTGGTTGAAATTGGAAGTTTACATTTTTCAGTTTTGTCAGACGTTTGTAATATTCTCACAATAAGCTAATTAGCTCAATTGGAGCATTTCTAGCATGTTTGGTTGAAATTGGAAATTTACATTTTTCAGTTTTGTCAGACGTTTGTAATATTCTCACAATAAGCTAATTAGCTCAATTGGAGCATTTCTAGCATGTTTGGTTGAAATCAGAAATTTACATTTTTTACTTTTGTCAGACGTTTGTAATATTCTCACAATAAGCTAATTAGCTCAATTGGAGCATTTCTAGCATGTTTGGTTGAAATTGGAAATTTACATTTTCCGCTTTTGTCAGACAATTGCAATATTCTCACAATAAGCTAATTAGCTCAATTGGAGCATTTCTAGCATGTTTGGTTGAAATTGGAAATTTACATTTTTCACTTTTGTCAGACGTTTGTAATATTCTCACAATAAGCTAATTAGCTCAATTGGAGCATTTCTAGCATGTTTAGTTGAAATCAGAAATTTACATTTTTCACTTTTGTCAGACGTTTGTACACTTCTTACAGTAAGCTTATTTCCGCATTTGGAGCATTTCTAGCATGTTTGGTTGAAATTGGAAATTTACATTTCTTAGTTTTGTCAGACGTTTGTAATATTCTCACAATAAGCTAATTAGCTCAATTGGAGCATTTCTAGCATGTTTGGTTGAAATTGGAAATTTACATTTTTCACTTTTGTCAGACGTTTGTAATATTCTCACAATAAGCTAATTAGCTCAATTGGAGCATTTCTAGCATGTTTGGTTGAAATTGAAAATTTACATTTTTCAGTTTTGTCAGACGTTTGTAATATTCTCACAATAAGCTAATTAGCTCAATTGGAGCATTTCTAGCATGTTTGGTTGAAATCAGAAATTTGCATTTTTCACTTTTGTCAGACAATTGCAATATTCTCACAATAAGCTAATTAGCTCAATTGGAGCATTTCTAGCATGTTTGGTTGAAATTGGCAATTTACATTTTTCAGTTTTGTCAGACGTTTGTAATATTCTCACAATAAGCTAATTAGCTCAATTGGAGCATTTCTAGCATGTTTGGTTGAAATTGGAAATTTACATTTTTCAGTTTTGTCACACGTTTGTAATATTCTAACAATAAGCTAATTAGCTCAATTGGAGCATTTCTAGCATGTTTGGTTGAAATTGGAAATTACATTTTTCAGTTTTGTCAGACAATTGCAATATTCTATCAATAAGATAATTAGCTCAATTGGAGCATTTCTAGCATGTTTGGTTGAAATTGAAAATTTACATTTTTCAGTTTTGTCAGACGTTTGTAATATTCTCACAATAAGCTAATTAGCTCAATTGGAGCATTTCTAGCATGTTTGGTTGAAATTGGAAAATTACATTTTTCAGTTTTGTCAGAGGTTTGTAATATTCTCACAATAAGCTAACTAGCTCAATTGGAGCATTTCTAGCATGTTTGGTTGGAATTGAAAATTTACATTTTTCACTTTTGTCAGACAATTGCAATATTCTCACAATAAGCTAATCAGCTCAATTGGAGCCTTTCTAGCATGTTTGGTTGAAATTGGAAATTTCTATTTTTCAGTTTTGTCAGACGTTTGTAATATTCTCACAATAAGCTAATTAGCTCAATTGGAGCATTTCTAGCATGTTTGGTTGAAATCAGAAATTTACATTTTTTACTTTTGTCAGACGTTTGTAATATTCTCACAATAAGCTAATTAGCTCAATTGGAGCATTTCTAGCATGTTTAGTTGAAATCAGAAATTTACATTTTTCACTTTTGTCAGACGTTTGTACACTTCTTACAGTAAGCTTATTTCCGCATTTGGAGCATTTCTAGCATGTTTGGTTGAAATTGGAAATTTACATTTCTTAGTTTTGTCAGACGTTTGTAATATTCTCACAATAAGCTAATTAGCTCAATTGGAGCATTTCTAGCATGTTTGGTTGAAATTGGAAATTTACATTTTTCACTTTTGTCAGACGTTTGTAATATTCTCACAATAAGCTAATTAGCTCAATTGGAGCATTTCTAGCATGTTTGGTTGAAATTGAAAATTTACATTTTTCAGTTTTGTCAGACGTTTGTAATATTCTCACAATAAGCTAATTAGCTCAATTGGAGCATTTCTAGCATGTTTGGTTGAAATCAGAAATTTGCATTTTTCACTTTTGTCAGACAATTGCAATATTCTCACAATAAGCTAATTAGCTCAATTGGAGCATTTCTAGCATGTTTGGTTGAAATTGGCAATTTACATTTTTCAGTTTTGTCAGACGTTTGTAATATTCTCACAATAAGCTAATTAGCTCAATTGGAGCATTTCTAGCATGTTTGGTTGAAATTGGAAATTTACATTTTTCAGTTTTGTCACACGTTTGTAATATTCTAACAATAAGCTAATTAGCTCAATTGGAGCATTTCTAGCATGTTTGGTTGAAATTGGAAATTACATTTTTCAGTTTTGTCAGACAATTGCAATATTCTATCAATAAGATAATTAGCTCAATTGGAGCATTTCTAGCATGTTTGGTTGAAATTGAAAATTTACATTTTTCAGTTTTGTCAGACGTTTGTAATATTCTCACAATAAGCTAATTAGCTCAATTGGAGCATTTCTAGCATGTTTGGTTGAAATTGGAAAATTACATTTTTCAGTTTTGTCAGAGGTTTGTAATATTCTCACAATAAGCTAACTAGCTCAATTGGAGCATTTCTAGCATGTTTGGTTGAAATTGAAAATTTACATTTTTCAGTTTTGTCAGACGTTTGTAATATTCTCACAATAAGCTAATTAGCTCAATTGGAGCATTTCTAGCATGTTTGGTTGAAATCAGAAATTTGCATTTTTCACTTTTGTCAGACAATTGCAATATTCTCACAATAAGCTAATTAGCTCAATTGGAGCATTTCTAGCATGTTTGGTTGAAATTGGCAATTTACATTTTTCAGTTTTGTCAGACGTTTGTAATATTCTCACAATAAGCTAATTAGCTCAATTGGAGCATTTCTAGCATGTTTGGTTGAAATTGGAAATTTACATTTTTCAGTTTTGTCACACGTTTGTAATATTCTAACAATAAGCTAATTAGCTCAATTGGAGCATTTCTAGCATGTTTGGTTGAAATTGGAAATTACATTTTTCAGTTTTGTCAGACAATTGCAATATTCTATCAATAAGATAATTAGCTCAATTGGAGCATTTCTAGCATGTTTGGTTGAAATTGAAAATTTACATTTTTCAGTTTTGTCAGACGTTTGTAATATTCTCACAATAAGCTAATTAGCTCAATTGGAGCATTTCTAGCATGTTTGGTTGAAATTGGAAAATTACATTTTTCAGTTTTGTCAGAGGTTTGTAATATTCTCACAATAAGCTAACTAGCTCAATTGGAGCATTTCTAGCATGTTTGGTTGGAATTGAAAATTTACATTTTTCACTTTTGTCAGACAATTGCAATATTCTCACAATAAGCTAATCAGCTCAATTGGAGCCTTTCTAGCATGTTTGGTTGAAATTGGAAATTTCTATTTTTCAGTTTTGTCAGACGTTTGTAATATTCTCACAATAAGCTAATTAGCTCAATTGGAGCATTTCTAGCATGTTTGGTTGAAATCAGAAATTTACATTTTTTACTTTTGTCAGACGTTTGTAATATTCTCACAATAAGCTAATTAGCTCAATTGGAGCATTTCTAGCATGTTTGGTTGAAATTGGAAATTTACATTTTCCGCTTTTGTCAGACAATTGCAATATTCTCACAATAAGCTAATTAGCTCAATTGGAGCATTTCTAGCATGTTTGGTTGAAATTGGCAATTTACATTTTTCAGTTTTGTCAGACGTTTGTAATATTCTCACAATAAGCTAATTAGCTCAATTGGAGCATTTCTAGCATGTTTGGTTGAAATTGGAAATTTACATTTTTCAGTTTTGTCAGACGTTTGTAATATTCTCACAATAAGCTAATTAGCTCAATTGGAGCATTTCTAGCATGTTTGGTTGAAATTGGAAGTTTACATTTTTCAGTTTTGTCAGACGTTTGTAATATTCTCACAATAAGCTAATTAGCTCAATTGGAGCATTTCTAGCATGTTTGGTTGAAATTGGAAATTTACATTTTTCAGTTTTGTCAGACGTTTGTAATATTCTCACAATAAGCTAATTAGCTCAATTGGAGCATTTCTAGCATGTTTGGTTGAAATCAGAAATTTACATTTTTTACTTTTGTCAGACGTTTGTAATATTCTCACAATAAGCTAATTAGCTCAATTGGAGCATTTCTAGCATGTTTGGTTGAAATTGGAAATTTACATTTTCCGCTTTTGTCAGACAATTGCAATATTCTCACAATAAGCTAATTAGCTCAATTGGAGCATTTCTAGCATGTTCGGTTGAAATTGGAAATTTACATTTTTCACTTTTGTCAGACGTTTGTAATATTCTCACAATAAGCTAATTAGCTCAATTGGAGCATTTCTAGCATGTTTAGTTGAAATCAGAAATTTACATTTTTCACTTTTGTCAGACGTTTGTACACTTCTTACAGTAAGCTTATTTCCGCATTTGGAGCATTTCTAGCATGTTTGGTTGAAATTGGAAATTTACATTTCTTAGTTTTGTCAGACGTTTGTAATATTCTCACAATAAGCTAATTAGCTCAATTGGAGCATTTCTAGCATGTTTGGTTGAAATTGGAAATTTACATTTTTCACTTTTGTCAGACGTTTGTAATATTCTCACAATAAGCTAATTAGCTCAATTGGAGCATTTCTAGCATGTTTGGTTGAAATTGAAAATTTACATTTTTCAGTTTTGTCAGACGTTTGTAATATTCTCACAATAAGCTAATTAGCTCAATTGGAGCATTTCTAGCATGTTTGGTTGAAATCAGAAATTTGCATTTTTCACTTTTGTCAGACAATTGCAATATTCTCACAATAAGCTAATTAGCTCAATTGGAGCATTTCTAGCATGTTTGGTTGAAATTGGCAATTTACATTTTTCAGTTTTGTCAGACGTTTGTAATATTCTCACAATAAGCTAATTAGCTCAATTGGAGCATTTCTAGCATGTTTGGTTGAAATTGGAAATTTACATTTTTCAGTTTTGTCACACGTTTGTAATATTCTAACAATAAGCTAATTAGCTCAATTGGAGCATTTCTAGCATGTTTGGTTGAAATTGGAAATTACATTTTTCAGTTTTGTCAGACAATTGCAATATTCTATCAATAAGATAATTAGCTCAATTGGAGCATTTCTAGCATGTTTGGTTGAAATTGAAAATTTACATTTTTCAGTTTTGTCAGACGTTTGTAATATTCTCACAATAAGCTAATTAGCTCAATTGGAGCATTTCTAGCATGTTTGGTTGAAATTGGAAAATTACATTTTTCAGTTTTGTCAGAGGTTTGTAATATTCTCACAATAAGCTAACTAGCTCAATTGGAGCATTTCTAGCATGTTTGGTTGGAATTGAAAATTTACATTTTTCACTTTTGTCAGACAATTGCAATATTCTCACAATAAGCTAATCAGCTCAATTGGAGCCTTTCTAGCATGTTTGGTTGAAATTGGAAATTTCTATTTTTCAGTTTTGTCAGACGTTTGTAATATTCTCACAATAAGCTAATTAGCTCAATTGGAGCATTTCTAGCATGTTTGGTTGAAATCAGAAATTTACATTTTTTACTTTTGTCAGACGTTTGTAATATTCTCACAATAAGCTAATTAGCTCAATTGGAGCATTTCTAGCATGTTTGGTTGAAATTGGAAATTTACATTTTCCGCTTTTGTCAGACAATTGCAATATTCTCACAATAAGCTAATTAGCTCAATTGGAGCATTTCTAGCATGTTTGGTTGAAATTGGCAATTTACATTTTTCAGTTTTGTCAGACGTTTGTAATATTCTCACAATAAGCTAATTAGCTCAATTGGAGCATTTCTAGCATGTTTGGTTGAAATTGGAAATTTACATTTTTCAGTTTTGTCAGACGTTTGTAATATTCTCACAATAAGCTAATTAGCTCAATTGGAGCATTTCTAGCATGTTTGGTTGAAATTGGAAGTTTACATTTTTCAGTTTTGTCAGACGTTTGTAATATTCTCACAATAAGCTAATTAGCTCAATTGGAGCATTTCTAGCATGTTTGGTTGAAATTGGAAATTTACATTTTTCAGTTTTGTCAGACGTTTGTAATATTCTCACAATAAGCTAATTAGCTCAATTGGAGCATTTCTAGCATGTTTGGTTGAAATCAGAAATTTACATTTTTTACTTTTGTCAGACGTTTGTAATATTCTCACAATAAGCTAATTAGCTCAATTGGAGCATTTCTAGCATGTTTGGTTGAAATTGGAAATTTACATTTTCCGCTTTTGTCAGACAATTGCAATATTCTCACAATAAGCTAATTAGCTCAATTGGAGCATTTCTAGCATGTTTGGTTGAAATTGGAAATTTACATTTTTCAGTTTTGTCAGACGTTTGTAATATTCTCACAATAAGCTAATTAGCTCAATTGGAGCATTTCTAGCATGTTTGGTTGAAATTGGCAATTTACATTTTTCAGTTTTGTCAGACATTTGTAATATTCTCACAATAAGCTAATTAGCTCAATTGGAGCATTTCTAGCATGTTTGGTTGAAATTGGAAATTTACATTTGTCACTTTTGTCAGACGTTTGTAATATTCTCACAATAAGCTAATTAGCTCAATTGGAGCATTTCTAGCATGTTTGGTTGAAATTGGAAATTTACATTTTTCAGTTTTGTCAGACGTTTGTAATATTCTCACAATAAGCTAATTAGCTCAATTGGAGCATTTCTAGCATGTTTGGTTGAAATTGGAAATTTACATTTTTCACTTTTGTCAAACAATTGCAATATTCTCACAATAAGCTAATTAGCTCAATTGGAGCATTTCTAGCATGTTTGGTTGAAATTGAAAATTTAAATTTTCAGTTTTGTCAGACGTTTGTAAAATTCTTACAGTAGGCTTATTTGCGCAATTGGAGCATTTCTAGCATGTTTGATTGAAATTGGAATTTTAAATTTTTCACTTTTGTCAGACGTTTGTAATATTCTCACAATAAGCTAATTAGCTCAATTGGAGCATTTCTAGCTTGTTTGGTTGAAATTGGAAATTTACATTTTTCACTTTTGTCAGACAATTGCAATATTCTCACAATAAGCTAATTAGCTCAATTGGAACATTTCTAGCATGTTTGGTTGAAATTGGAAATTTACATTTTTCATTTTTGTCAGACAATTGCAATATTCTCACAATAAGCTAATTAGCTCAATTGGAGCCTTTTTAGCATGTTTGGTTGAAATTGGAAATTTCTATTTTTCAGTTTTGTCAGACGTTTGTAATATTCTCACAATAAGCTAATTAGCTCAATTGGAGCATTTCTAGCATGTTTGGTTGAAATTGAAAATTTAAATTTTCAGTTTTGTCAGACGTTTGTAAAATTCTTACAGTAGGCTTATTTGCGCAATTGGAGCATTTCTAGCATGTTTGATTGAAATTGGAATTTTAAATTTTTCACTTTTGTCAGACGTTTGTAATATTCTCACAATAAGCTAATTAGCTCAATTGGAGCATTTCTAGCTTGTTTGGTTGGAATTGAAAATTTACATTTTTCACTTTTGTCAGACAATTGCAATATTCTCACAATAAGCTAATCAGCTCAATTGGAGCCTTTCTAGCATGTTTGGTTGAAATTGGAAATTTCTATTTTTCAGTTTTGTCAGACGTTTGTAATATTCTCACAATAAGCTAATTAGCTCAATTGGAGCATTTCTAGCATGTTTGGTTGAAATCAGAAATTTACATTTTTTACTTTTGTCAGACGTTTGTAATATTCTCACAATAAGCTAATTAGCTCAATTGGAGCATTTCTAGCATGTTTGGTTGAAATTGGAAATTTACATTTTCCGCTTTTGTCAGACAATTGCAATATTCTCACAATAAGCTAATTAGCTCAATTGGAGCATTTCTAGCATGTTTGGTTGAAATTGGCAATTTACATTTTTCAGTTTTGTCAGACGTTTGTAATATTCTCACAATAAGCTAATTAGCTCAATTGGAGCATTTCTAGCATGTTTGGTTGAAATTGGAAATTTACATTTTTCAGTTTTGTCAGACGTTTGTAATATTCTCACAATAAGCTAATTAGCTCAATTGGAGCATTTCTAGCATGTTTGGTTGAAATTGGAAGTTTACATTTTTCAGTTTTGTCAGACGTTTGTAATATTCTCACAATAAGCTAATTAGCTCAATTGGAGCATTTCTAGCATGTTTGGTTGAAATTGGAAATTTACATTTTTCAGTTTTGTCAGACGTTTGTAATATTCTCACAATAAGCTAATTAGCTCAATTGGAGCATTTCTAGCATGTTTGGTTGAAATCAGAAATTTACATTTTTTACTTTTGTCAGACGTTTGTAATATTCTCACAATAAGCTAATTAGCTCAATTGGAGCATTTCTAGCATGTTTGGTTGAAATTGGAAATTTACATTTTCCGCTTTTGTCAGACATATGCAATATTCTCACAATAAGCTAATTAGCTCAATTGGAGCATTTCTAGCATGTTTGGTTGAAATTGGAAATTTACATTTTTCACTTTTGTCAGACGTTTGTAATATTCTCACAATAAGCTAATTAGCTCAATTGGAGCATTTCTAGCATGTTTAGTTGAAATCAGAAATTTACATTTTTCACTTTTGTCAGACGTTTGTACACTTCTTACAGTAAGCTTATTTCCGCATTTGGAGCATTTCTAGCATGTTTGGTTGAAATTGGAAATTTACATTTCTTAGTTTTGTCAGACGTTTGTAATATTCTCACAATAAGCTAATTAGCTCAATTGGAGCATTTCTAGCATGTTTGGTTGAAATTGGAAATTTACATTTTTCAGTTTTGTCAGACGTTTGTAATATTCTCACAATAAGCTAATTAGCTCAATTGGAGCATTTCTAGCATGTTTGGTTGAAATTGGAAGTTTACATTTTTCAGTTTTGTCAGACGTTTGTAATATTCTCACAATAAGCTAATTAGCTCAATTGGAGCATTTCTAGCATGTTTGGTTGAAATTGAAAATTTACATTTTTCAGTTTTGTCAGACGTTTGTAATATTCTCACAATAAGCTAATTAGCTCAATTGGAGCATTTCTAGCATGTTTGGTTGAAATCAGAAATTTGCATTTTTCACTTTTGTCAGACAATTGCAATATTCTCACAATAAGCTAATTAGCTCAATTGGAGCATTTCTAGCATGTTTGGTTGAAATTGGCAATTTACATTTTTCAGTTTTGTCAGACGTTTGTAATATTCTCACAATAAGCTAATTAGCTCAATTGGAGCATTTCTAGCATGTTTGGTTGAAATTGGAAATTTACATTTTTCAGTTTTGTCACACGTTTGTAATATTCTCACAATAAGCTAATTAGCTCAATTGGAGCATTTCTAGCATGTTTGGTTGAAATTGGAAATTTACATTTTCCGCTTTTGTCAGACAATTGCAATATTCTCACAATAAGCTAATTAGCTCAATTGGAGCATTTCTAGCATGTTTGGTTGAAATTGGCAATTTACATTTTTCAGTTTTGTCAGACGTTTGTAATATTCTCACAATAAGCTAATTAGCTCAATTGGAGCATTTCTAGCATGTTTGGTTGAAATTGGAAATTTACATTTTTCAGTTTTGTCAGACGTTTGTAATATTCTCACAATAAGCTAATTAGCTCAATTGGAGCATTTCTAGCATGTTTGGTTGAAATTGGAAGTTTACATTTTTCAGTTTTGTCAGACGTTTGTAATATTCTCACAATAAGCTAATTAGCTCAATTGGAGCATTTCTAGCATGTTTGGTTGAAATTGGAAATTTACATTTTTCAGTTTTGTCAGACGTTTGTAATATTCTCACAATAAGCTAATTAGCTCAATTGGAGCATTTCTAGCATGTTTGGTTGAAATCAGAAATTTACATTTTTTACTTTTGTCAGACGTTTGTAATATTCTCACAATAAGCTAATTAGCTCAATTGGAGCATTTCTAGCATGTTTGGTTGAAATTGGAAATTTACATTTTCCGCTTTTGTCAGACAATTGCAATATTCTCACAATAAGCTAATTAGCTCAATTGGAGCATTTCTAGCATGTTTGGTTGAAATTGGAAATTTACATTTTTCAGTTTTGTCAGACGTTTGTAATATTCTCACAATAAGCTAATTAGCTCAATTGGAGCATTTCTAGCATGTTTGGTTGAAATTGGCAATTTACATTTTTCAGTTTTGTCAGACATTTGTAATATTCTCACAATAAGCTAATTAGCTCAATTGGAGCATTTCTAGCATGTTTGGTTGAAATTGGAAATTTACATTTGTCACTTTTGTCAGACGTTTGTAATATTCTCACAATAAGCTAATTAGCTCAATTGGAGCATTTCTAGCATGTTTGGTTGAAATTGGAAATTTACATTTTTCAGTTTTGTCAGACGTTTGTAATATTCTCACAATAAGCTAATTAGCTCAATTGGAGCATTTCTAGCATGTTTGGTTGAAATTGGAAATTTACATTTTTCACTTTTGTCAAACAATTGCAATATTCTCACAATAAGCTAATTAGCTCAATTGGAGCATTTCTAGCATGTTTGGTTGAAATTGAAAATTTAAATTTTCAGTTTTGTCAGACGTTTGTAAAATTCTTACAGTAGGCTTATTTGCGCAATTGGAGCATTTCTAGCATGTTTGATTGAAATTGGAATTTTAAATTTTTCACTTTTGTCAGACGTTTGTAATATTCTCACAATAAGCTAATTAGCTCAATTGGAGCATTTCTAGCTTGTTTGGTTGAAATTGGAAATTTACATTTTTCACTTTTGTCAGACAATTGCAATATTCTCACAATAAGCTAATTAGCTCAATTGGAACATTTCTAGCATGTTTGGTTGAAATTGGAAATTTACATTTTTCATTTTTGTCAGACAATTGCAATATTCTCACAATAAGCTAATTAGCTCAATTGGAGCCTTTTTAGCATGTTTGGTTGAAATTGGAAATTTCTATTTTTCAGTTTTGTCAGACGTTTGTAATATTCTCACAATAAGCTAATTAGCTCAATTGGAGCATTTCTAGCATGTTTGGTTGAAATTGAAAATTTAAATTTTCAGTTTTGTCAGACGTTTGTAAAATTCTTACAGTAGGCTTATTTGCGCAATTGGAGCATTTCTAGCATGTTTGATTGAAATTGGAATTTTAAATTTTTCACTTTTGTCAGACGTTTGTAATATTCTCACAATAAGCTAATTAGCTCAATTGGAGCATTTCTAGCTTGTTTGGTTGAAATTGGAAATTTACATTTTTCACTTTTGTCAGACAATTGCAATATTCTCACAATAAGCTAATTAGCTCAATTGGAACATTTCTAGCATATTTGATTGAAATTGGAAATTTACATTTTTCATTTTTGTCAGACAATTGCAATATTCTCACAATAAGCTAATTAGCTCAATTGGAGCCTTTTTAGCATGTTTGGTTGAAATTGGAAATTTCTATTTTTCAGTTTTGTCAGACGTTTGTAATATTCTCACAATAAGCTAATTAGCTCAATTGGAGCATTTCTAGCATGTTTGGTTGAAATCAGAAATTTACATTTTTTACTTTTGTCAGACGTTTGTAATATTCTCACAATAAGCTAATTAGCTCAATTGGAGCATTTCTAGCATGTTTGGTTGAAATTGGAAATTTACATTTTTCGCTTTTGTCAGACAATTGCAATATTCTCACAATAAGCTAATTAGCTCAATTGGAGCATTTCTAGCATGTTTGGTTGAAATTGGAAATTTACATTTTTCAGCTTTGTCAGACGTTTGTAAAATTCTTACAGTAGGCTTATTTGCGCAATTTGAGCATTTCTAGCATGTTTAGTTGAAATTGGAAATTTACCTTTTTCAGTTTTGTCATACGTTTGTAATATTCTCACAATAAGCTAATTAGGTCAATTGGAGCATTTCTAACATGTTTGGTTGAAATTGGAAATTTACATTTTTCAGTTTTGTCAGACATTTGTAATATTCTCACAATAAGCTAATTAGCTCAATTGGAGCATTTCTAGCATGTTTGGTTGAAATCAGAAATTTACATTTTTTACTTTTGTCAGACGTTTGTAATATTCTCACAATAAGCTAATTAGCTCAATTGGAGCATTTCTAGCATGTTTGGTTGAAATTGGAAATTTACATTTTTCAGTTTTGTTAGACGTTTGTAATATTCTCACAATAAGCTAATTAGCTCAATTGGAGCATTTCTAGCATGTTTGGTTGAAATTGGAAATTTACATTTTTCAGTTTTGTCACACGTTTGTAATATTCTAACAATAAGCTAATTAGCTCAATTGGAGCATTTCTAGCATGTTTGGTTGAAATTGGAAATTACATTTTTCAGTTTTGTCAGACAATTGCAATATTCTCACAATAAGCTAATTAGCTCAATTTGAGCATTTCTAGCATGTTTGGTTGAAATTGGAAATTTACATTTTTCACTTTTGTCGGACGTTTGTAATATTCTCACGATAAGCTAATTAGCTCAATTGGAGCATTTCTAGCATGTTTAGTTGAAATTGGAAATTTACATTTTTCAGTTTTGTCAGAGGTTTGTAATATTCTCACAATAAGCTAACTAGCTCAATTGGAGCATTTCTAGCATGTTTGGTTGAAATTGAAAATTTACATTTTTCAGTTTTGTCAGACGTTTGTAATATTCTCACAATAAGCTAATTAGCTCAATTGGAGCATTTCTAGCATGTTTGGTTGAAATTGGAAATTTACATTTTTCAGTTTTGTCAGACGTTTGTAATATTCTCACAATAAGCTAATTAGCTCAATTTGAGCATTTCTAGCATGTTTGGTTGAAATTGGAAATTTACATTTTTCACTTTTGTCGGACGTTTGTAATATTCTCACGATAAGCTAATTAGCTCAATTGGAGCATTTCTAGCATGTTTAGTTGAAATTGGAAATTTACATTTTTCAGTTTTGTCAGAGGTTTGTAATATTCTCACAATAAGCTAACTAGCTCAATTGGAGCATTTCTAGCATGTTTGGTTGAAATTAGAAATTTACATTTTTCACTTTTGTCAGACAATTGCAATATTCTCACAATAAGCTAATTAGCTCAATTGGAGCATTTCTAGCATGTTTGGTTGAAATTGGAAATTTCTATTTTTCAGTTTTGTCAGACGTTTGTAATATTCTCACAATAAGCTAATTAGCTCAATTGGAGCATTTCTAGCATGTTTGGTTGAAATTGGAAATTTACATTTTTCACTATTGTCAGACAATTGCAATATTCTCACAATAAGCTAATTAGCTCAGTTGGAGCCTTTCTAGCATGTTTGGTTGAAATTGGAAATTTACATTTTTCAGTTTTGTCAGACAATTGCAATATTCTCACAATAAGCTAATTAGCTCAATTGGAGCATTTCTAGCATGTTTAGTTGAAATTGGAAATTTACATTTTTCAGTTTTGTCATACGTTTGTAATATTCTCACAATAAGCTAATTAGCTCAATTGGAGCATTTCTAACATGTTTGGTTGAAATTGAAAATTTACATTTTTTACTTTTGTCAGACGTTTGTAATATTCTCACAATAAGCTAATTAGCTCAATTGGAGCATTTCTAGCATGTTTGGTTGAAATTGGAAATTTACATTTTTCAGTTTTGTCACACGTTTGTAATATTCTAACAAGAAGCTAATTAGCTCAATTGGAGCATTTCTAGCATGTTTGGTTGAAATTGAAAATTTAAATTTTCAGTTTTTCAGACGTTTGTAAAATTCTTACAGTAGGCTTATTTGCGCAATTTGAGCATTTCTAGCATGTTTGGTTGAAATTGGAAATTTACATTTCTCAGTTTTGTCAGACGTTTGTAATATTCTCACAATAAGCTAATTAGCTCAATTGGAGCATTTCTAGCATGTTTGGTTGAAATTGGAAATTTACATTTTTCACTTTTGTCAGACAATTGCAATATTCTCACAATAAGCTAATTAGCTCAATTGGAGCATTTCTAGCATGTTTGGTTGAAATTGGAAGTTTCTATTTTTCAGTTTTGTCAGACGTTTGTAATATTCTCACAATAAGCTAATTAGCTCAATTGGAGCATTTCTAGCATGTTTGGTTGAAATTGGAAATTTACATTTTTCACTTTTGTCAGACAATTGCAATATTCTCACAATAAGCTAATTAGCTCAATTGGAGCCTTTCTAGCATGTTTGGTTGAAATTGGAAATTTACATTTTTCACTTTTGTCAGACAATTGCAATATTCTCACAATAAGCTAATTAGCTCAATTGGAGCATTTCTAGCATGTTTAGTTGAAATTGGAAATTTACATTTTTCAGTTTTGTCATACGTTTGTAATATTCTCACAATAAGCTAATTAGCTCAATTGGAGCATTTCTAGCATGTTTGGTTGAAATTGGAAATTTACATTTTTCAGTTTTGTCAGACGTTTGTAATATTCTCACAATAAGCTAATTAGCTCAATTGGAGCATTTCTAGCATGTTTGGTTGAAATTGGAAATTTACATTTTTCACTTTTGTCAGACAATTGCAATATTCTCACAATAAGCTAATTAGCTCAATTGGAGCATTTCTAGCATGTTTGGTTGAAATTGGAATTTTAAATTTTTCACTTTTGTCAGACGTTTGTAATATTCTCACAATAAGCTAATTAGCTCAATTGGAGCATTTCTAGCATGTTTGGTTGAAATTGGAAATTTACATTTTTCAGTTTGGTCAGACGTTTGTAATATTCTCACAATAAGCTAATTAGCTCAATTGGAGCATTTCTAGCATGTTTGGTTGAAATTGGAAATTTACATTTTTCACTTTTGTCAGACAATTGCAATATTCTCACAATAAGCTAATTAGCTCAATTGAAACATTTCTAGCATGTTTGGTTGAAATTGGAAATTTACATTTTTCACTTTTGCCAGACGTTTGTAAAAGTCTTACAGTAGGCTTATTAGCTCAATTGGAGCCTTTCTAGCATGTTTGGTTGAAATTGGAAATTTCTATTTTTCAGTTTTGTCAGACGTTTGTAATATTCTCACAATAAGCTAATTAGCTCAATTGGAGCATTTCTAGCATGTTTGGTTGAAATTGGAAATTTACATTTTTCACTTTTGTCAGACAATTGCAATATTCTCACAATAAGCTAATTAGCTCAATTGGAGCATTTCTAGCATGTTTGGTTGAAATTGGAAGTTTCTATTTTTCAGTTTTGTCAGACGTTTGTAATATTCTCACAATAAGCTAATTAGCTCAATTGGAGCATTTCTAGCATGTTTGGTTGAAATTGGAAATTTACATTTTTCACTTTTGTCAGACAATTGCAATATTCTCACAATAAGCTAATTAGCTCAATTGGAGCATTTCTAGCATGTTTGGTTGAAATTGGAAATTTACATTTTTCACTTTTGTCAGACGTTTGTAATATTCTCACAATAAGCTAATTAGCTCAATTGGAGCATTTCTAGCATGTTTGGTTGAAATTGAAAATTTACATTTTTCAGTTTTGTCAGACGTTTGTAATATTCTCACAATAAGCTAATTAGCTCAATTGGAGCATTTCTAGCATGTTTGGTTGAAATTGGAAATTTACATTTTCCGCTTTTGTCAGACAATTGCAATATTCTCACAATAAGCTAATTAGCTCAATTGGAGCATTTCTAGCATGTTTGGTTGAAATTGGAAATTTACATTTTTCACTTTTGTCAGACGTTTGTAATATTCTCACAATAAGCTAATTAGCTCAATTGGAGCATTTCTAGCATGTTTAGTTGAAATCAGAAATTTACATTTTTCACTTTTGTCAGACGTTTGTACACTTCTTACAGTAAGCTTATTTCCGCATTTGGAGCATTTCTAGCATGTTTGGTTGAAATTGGAAATTTACATTTCTTAGTTTTGTCAGACGTTTGTAATATTCTCACAATAAGCTAATTAGCTCAATTGGAGCATTTCTAGCATGTTTGGTTGAAATTGGAAATTTCTATTTTTCAGTTTTGTCAGACGTTTGTAATATTCTCACAATAAGCTAATTAGCTCAATTGGAGCATTTCTAGCATGTTTAGTTGAAATCAGAAATTTACATTTTTCACTTTTGTCAGACGTTTGTACACTTCTTACAGTAAGCTTATTTCCGCATTTGGAGCATTTCTAGCATGTTTGGTTGAAATTGGAAGTTTACATTTCTTAGTTTTGTCAGACGTTTGTAATATTCTCACAATAAGCTAATTAGCTCAATTGGAGCATTTCTAGCATGTTTGGTTGAAATTGGAAATTTACATTTTTCAGTTTTGTCACACGTTTGTAATATTCTAACAATAAGCTAATTAGCTCAATTGGAGCATTTCTAGCATGTTTGGTTGAAATTGGAAATTACATTTTTCAGTTTTGTCAGACAATTGCAATATTCTATCAATAAGATAATTAGCTCAATTGGAGCATTTCTAGCATGTTTGGTTGAAATTGAAAATTTACATTTTTCAGTTTTGTCAGACGTTTGTAATATTCTCACAATAAGCTAATTAGCTCAATTGGAGCATTTCTAGCATGTTTGGTTGAAATTGGAAAATTACATTTTTCAGTTTTGTCAGAGGTTTGTAATATTCTCACAATAAGCTAACTAGCTCAATTGGAGCATTTCTAGCATGTTTGGTTGGAATTGAAAATTTACATTTTTCACTTTTGTCAGACAATTGCAATATTCTCACAATAAGCTAATCAGCTCAATTGGAGCCTTTCTAGCATGTTTGGTTGAAATTGGAAATTTCTATTTTTCAGTTTTGTCAGACGTTTGTAATATTCTCACAATAAGCTAATTAGCTCAATTGGAGCATTTCTAGCATGTTTGGTTGAAATCAGAAATTTACATTTTTTACTTTTGTCAGACGTTTGTAATATTCTCACAATAAGCTAATTAGCTCAATTGGAGCATTTCTAGCATGTTTGGTTGAAATTGGAAATTTACATTTTCCGCTTTTGTCAGACAATTGCAATATTCTCACAATAAGCTAATTAGCTCAATTGGAGCATTTCTAGCATGTTTGGTTGAAATTGGCAATTTACATTTTTCAGTTTTGTCAGACGTTTGTAATATTCTCACAATAAGCTAATTAGCTCAATTGGAGCATTTCTAGCATGTTTGGTTGAAATTGGAAATTTACATTTTTCAGTTTTGTCAGACGTTTGTAATATTCTCACAATAAGCTAATTAGCTCAATTGGAGCATTTCTAGCATGTTTGGTTGAAATTGGAAGTTTACATTTTTCAGTTTTGTCAGACGTTTGTAATATTCTCACAATAAGCTAATTAGCTCAATTGGAGCATTTCTAGCATGTTTGGTTGAAATTGGAAATTTACATTTTTCAGTTTTGTCAGACGTTTGTAATATTCTCACAATAAGCTAATTAGCTCAATTGGAGCATTTCTAGCATGTTTGGTTGAAATCAGAAATTTACATTTTTTACTTTTGTCAGACGTTTGTAATATTCTCACAATAAGCTAATTAGCTCAATTGGAGCATTTCTAGCATGTTTGGTTGAAATTGGAAATTTACATTTTCCGCTTTTGTCAGACAATTGCAATATTCTCACAATAAGCTAATTAGCTCAATTGGAGCATTTCTAGCATGTTTGGTTGAAATTGGAAATTTACATTTTTCAGTTTTGTCAGACGTTTGTAATATTCTCACAATAAGCTAATTAGCTCAATTGGAGCATTTCTAGCATGTTTGGTTGAAATTGGCAATTTACATTTTTCAGTTTTGTCAGACATTTGTAATATTCTCACAATAAGCTAATTAGCTCAATTGGAGCATTTCTAGCATGTTTGGTTGAAATTGGAAATTTACATTTGTCACTTTTGTCAGACGTTTGTAATATTCTCACAATAAGCTAATTAGCTCAATTGGAGCATTTCTAGCATGTTTGGTTGAAATTGGAAATTTACATTTTTCAGTTTTGTCAGACGTTTGTAATATTCTCACAATAAGCTAATTAGCTCAATTGGAGCATTTCTAGCATGTTTGGTTGAAATTGGAAATTTACATTTTTCACTTTTGTCAAACAATTGCAATATTCTCACAATAAGCTAATTAGCTCAATTGGAGCATTTCTAGCATGTTTGGTTGAAATTGAAAATTTAAATTTTCAGTTTTGTCAGACGTTTGTAAAATTCTTACAGTAGGCTTATTTGCGCAATTGGAGCATTTCTAGCATGTTTGATTGAAATTGGAATTTTAAATTTTTCACTTTTGTCAGACGTTTGTAATATTCTCACAATAAGCTAATTAGCTCAATTGGAGCATTTCTAGCTTGTTTGGTTGAAATTGGAAATTTACATTTTTCACTTTTGTCAGACAATTGCAATATTCTCACAATAAGCTAATTAGCTCAATTGGAACATTTCTAGCATGTTTGGTTGAAATTGGAAATTTACATTTTTCATTTTTGTCAGACAATTGCAATATTCTCACAATAAGCTAATTAGCTCAATTGGAGCCTTTTTAGCATGTTTGGTTGAAATTGGAAATTTCTATTTTTCAGTTTTGTCAGACGTTTGTAATATTCTCACAATAAGCTAATTAGCTCAATTGGAGCATTTCTAGCATGTTTGGTTGAAATTGAAAATTTAAATTTTCAGTTTTGTCAGACGTTTGTAAAATTCTTACAGTAGGCTTATTTGCGCAATTGGAGCATTTCTAGCATGTTTGATTGAAATTGGAATTTTAAATTTTTCACTTTTGTCAGACGTTTGTAATATTCTCACAATAAGCTAATTAGCTCAATTGGAGCATTTCTAGCTTGTTTGGTTGAAATTGGAAATTTACATTTTTCACTTTTGTCAGACAATTGCAATATTCTCACAATAAGCTAACTAGCTCAATTGGAACATTTCTAGCATGTTTGGTTGAAATTGGAAATTTACATTTTTCATTTTTGTCAGACAATTGCAATATTCTCACAATAAGCTAATTAGCTCAATTGGAGCCTTTTTAGCATGTTTGGTTGAAATTGGAAATTTCTATTTTTCAGTTTTGTCAGACGTTTGTAATATTCTCACAATAAGCTAATTAGCTCAATTGGAGCATTTCTAGCATGTTTGGTTGAAATCAGAAATTTACATTTTTTACTTTTGTCAGACGTTTGTAATATTCTCACAATAAGCTAATTAGCTCAATTGGAGCATTTCTAGCATGTTTGGTTGAAATTGGAAATTTACATTTTTCGCTTTTGTCAGACAATTGCAATATTCTCACAATAAGCTAATTAGCTCAATTGGAGCATTTCTAGCATGTTTGGTTGAAATTGGAAATTTACATTTTTCAGCTTTGTCAGACGTTTGTAAAATTCTTACAGTAGGCTTATTTGCGCAATTTGAGCATTTCTAGCATGTTTAGTTGAAATTGGAAATTTACCTTTTTCAGTTTTGTCATACGTTTGTAATATTCTCACAATAAGCTAATTAGGTCAATTGGAGCATTTCTAACATGTTTGGTTGAAATTGGAAATTTACATTTTTAGTTTTGTCAGACATTTGTAATATTCTCACAATAAGCTAATTAGCTCAATTGGAGCATTTCTAGCATGTTTGGTTGAAATCAGAAATTTACATTTTTTACTTTTGTCAGACGTTTGTAATATTCTCACAATAAGCTAATTAGCTCAATTGGAGCATTTCTAGCATGTTTGGTTGAAATTGGAAATTTACATTTTTCAGTTTTGTTAGACGTTTGTAATATTCTCACAATAAGCTAATTAGCTCAATTGGAGCATTTCTAGCATGTTTGGTTGAAATTGGAAATTTACATTTTTCAGTTTTGTCACACGTTTGTAATATTCTAACAATAAGCTAATTAGCTCAATTGGAGCATTTCTAGCATGTTTGGTTGAAATTGGAAATTACATTTTTCAGTTTTGTCAGACAATTGCAATATTCTCACAATAAGCTAATTAGCTCAATTTGAGCATTTCTAGCATGTTTGGTTGAAATTGGAAATTTACATTTTTCACTTTTGTCGGACGTTTGTAATATTCTCACGATAAGCTAATTAGCTCAATTGGAGCATTTCTAGCATGTTTAGTTGAAATTGGAAATTTACATTTTTCAGTTTTGTCAGAGGTTTGTAATATTCTCACAATAAGCTAACTAGCTCAATTGGAGCATTTCTAGCATGTTTGGTTGAAATTGAAAATTTACATTTTTCAGTTTTGTCAGACGTTTGTAATATTCTCACAATAAGCTAATTAGCTCAATTGGAGCATTTCTAGCATGTTTGGTTGAAATTGGAAATTTACATTTTTCAGTTTTGTCAGACGTTTGTAATATTCTCACAATAAGCTAATTAGCTCAATTTGAGCATTTCTAGCATGTTTGGTTGAAATTGGAAATTTACATTTTTCACTTTTGTCGGACGTTTGTAATATTCTCACGATAAGCTAATTAGCTCAATTGGAGCATTTCTAGCATGTTTAGTTGAAATTGGAAATTTACATTTTTCAGTTTTGTCAGAGGTTTGTAATATTCTCACAATAAGCTAACTAGCTCAATTGGAGCATTTCTAGCATGTTTGGTTGAAATTGGAAATTTACATTTTTCACTTTTGTCAGACAATTGCAATATTCTCACAATAAGCTAATTAGCTCAATTGGAGCATTTCTAGCATGTTTGGTTGAAATTGGAAATTTCTATTTTTCAGTTTTGTCAGACGTTTGTAATATTCTCACAATAAGCTAATTAGCTCAATTGGAGCATTTCTAGCATGTTTGGTTGAAATTGGAAATTTACATTTTTCACTATTGTCAGACAATTGCAATATTCTCACAATAAGCTAATTAGCTCAGTTGGAGCCTTTCTAGCATGTTTGGTTGAAATTGGAAATTTACATTTTTCAGTTTTGTCAGACAATTGCAATATTCTCACAATAAGCTAATTAGCTCAATTGGAGCATTTCTAGCATGTTTAGTTGAAATTGGAAATTTACATTTTTCAGTTTTGTCATACGTTTGTAATATTCTCACAATAAGCTAATTAGCTCAATTGGAGCATTTCTAACATGTTTGGTTGAAATTGAAAATTTACATTTTTTACTTTTGTCAGACGTTTGTAATATTCTCACAATAAGCTAATTAGCTCAATTGGAGCATTTCTAGCATGTTTGGTTGAAATTGGAAATTTACATTTTTCAGTTTTGTCACACGTTTGTAATATTCTAACAAGAAGCTAATTAGCTCAATTGGAGCATTTCTAGCATGTTTGGTTGAAATTGAAAATTTAAATTTTCAGTTTTTCAGACGTTTGTAAAATTCTTACAGTAGGCTTATTTGCGCAATTTGAGCATTTCTAGCATGTTTGGTTGAAATTGGAAATTTACATTTCTCAGTTTTGTCAGACGTTTGTAATATTCTCACAATAAGCTAATTAGCTCAATTGGAGCATTTCTAGCATGTTTGGTTGAAATTGGAAATTTACATTTTTCACTTTTGTCAGACAATTGCAATATTCTCACAATAAGCTAATTAGCTCAATTGGAGCATTTCTAGCATGTTTGGTTGAAATTGGAAGTTTCTATTTTTCAGTTTTGTCAGACGTTTGTAATATTCTCACAATAAGCTAATTAGCTCAATTGGAGCATTTCTAGCATGTTTGGTTGAAATTGGAAATTTACATTTTTCACTTTTGTCAGACAATTGCAATATTCTCACAATAAGCTAATTAGCTCAATTGGAGCCTTTCTAGCATGTTTGGTTGAAATTGGAAATTTACATTTTTCACTTTTGTCAGACAATTGCAATATTCTCACAATAAGCTAATTAGCTCAATTGGAGCATTTCTAGCATGTTTAGTTGAAATTGGAAATTTACATTTTTCAGTTTTGTCATACGTTTGTAATATTCTCACAATAAGCTAATTAGCTCAATTGGAGCATTTCTAGCATGTTTGGTTGAAATTGGAAATTTACATTTTTCAGTTTTGTCAGACGTTTGTAATATTCTCACAATAAGCTAATTAGCTCAATTGGAGCATTTCTAGCATGTTTGGTTGAAATTGGAAATTTACATTTTTCACTTTTGTCAGACAATTGCAATATTCTCACAATAAGCTAATTAGCTCAATTGGAGCATTTCTAGCATGTTTGGTTGAAATTGGAATTTTAAATTTTTCACTTTTGTCAGACGTTTGTAATATTCTCACAATAAGCTAATTAGCTCAATTGGAGCATTTCTAGCATGTTTGGTTGAAATTGGAAATTTACATTTTTCAGTTTGGTCAGACGTTTGTAATATTCTCACAATAAGCTAATTAGCTCAATTGGAGCATTTCTAGCATGTTTGGTTGAAATTGGAAATTTACATTTTTCACTTTTGTCAGACAATTGCAATATTCTCACAATAAGCTAATTAGCTCAATTGAAACATTTCTAGCATGTTTGGTTGAAATTGGAATTTTAAATTTTTCACTTTTGTCAGACGTTTGTAATATTCTCACAATAAGCTAATTAGCTCAATTGGAGCATTTCTAGCATGTTTGGTTGAAATTGGAAATTTACATTTTTCAGTTTGGTCAGACGTTTGTAATATTCTCACAATAAGCTAATTAGCTCAATTGGAGCCTTTCTAGCATGTTTGGTTGAAATTGGAAATTTACATTTTTCACTTTTATCAGACAATTGCAATATTCTCACAATAAGCTAATTAGCTCAATTGGAGCATTTCTAGCATGTTTGGTTGAAATTGGAAGTTTCTATTTTTCAGTTTTGTCAGACGTTTGTAATATTCTCACAATAAGCTAATTAGCTCAATTGGAGCATTTCTAGCATGTTTGGTTGAAATTGGAAATTTACATTTTTCACTTTTGTCAGACAATTGCAATATTCTCACAATAAGCTAATTAGCTCAATTGGAGCATTTCTAGCATGTTTAGTTGAAATTGGAAATTTACATTTTTCAGTTTTGTCATACGTTTGTAATATTCTCACAATAAGCTAATTAGCTCAATTGGAGCATTTCTAGCATGTTTGGTTGAAATTGGAAATTTACATTTTTCACTTTTGTCAGACAATTGCAATATTCTCACAATAAGCTAATTAGCTCAATTGGAGCATTTCTAGCATGTTTGGTTGAAATTGGAATTTTAAATTTTTCACTTTTGTCAGACGTTTGTAATATTCTCACAATAAGCTAATTAGCTCAATTGGAGCATTTCTAGCATGTTTGGTTGAAATTGGAAATTTACATTTTTCAGTTTGGTCAGACGTTTGTAATATTCTCACAATAAGCTAATTAGCTCAATTGGAGCATTTCTAGCATGTTTGGTTGAAATTGGAAATTTACATTTTTCACTTTTGTCAGACAATTGCAATATTCTCACAATAAGCTAATTAGCTCAATTGAAACATTTCTAGCATGTTTGGTTGAAATTGGAAATTTACATTTTTCACTTTTGCCAGACGTTTGTAAAAGTCTTACAGTAGGCTTATTAGCTCAATTGGAGCCTTTCTAGCATGTTTGGTTGAAATTGGAAATTTCTATTTTTCAGTTTTGTCAGACGTTTGTAATATTCTCACAATAAGCTAATTAGCTCAATTGGAGCATTTCTAGCATGTTTGGTTGAAATCAGAAATTTACATTTTTTACTTTTGTCAGACGTTTGTAATATTCTCACAATAAGCTAATTAGCTCAATTGGAGCATTTCTAGCATGTTTGGTTGAAATTGGAAATTTACATTTTCCGCTTTTGTCAGACAATTGCAATATTCTCACAATAAGCTAATTAGCTCAATTGGAGCATTTCTAGCATGTTTGGTTGAAATTGGAAATTTCTATTTTTCAGTTTTGTCAGACGTTTGTAATATTCTCACAATAAGCTAATTAGCTCAATTAGAGCATTTCTAGCATGTTTGGTTGAAATTGGAAATTTACATTTTTCACTATTGTCAGACAATTGCAATATTCTCACAATAAGCTAATTAGCTCAATTGGAGCCTTTCTAGCATGTTTGGTTGAAATTGGAAATTTACATTTTTCAGTTTTGTCAGACAATTGCAATATTCTCACAATAAGCTAATTAGCTCAATTGGAGCATTTCTAGCATGTTTAGTTGAAATTGGAAATTTACATTTTTCAGTTTTGTCATACGTTTCTAATATTCTCACAATAAGCTAATTAGCTCAATTGGAGCATTTCTAACATGTTTGGTTGAAATTGGAAATTTACATTTTTCAGTTTTGTCAGACGTTTGTAATATTCTCACAATAAGCTAATTAGCTCAATTGGAACATTTCTAGCATGTTTGGTTGAAATTGGAAATTTACATTTTTCGCTTTTGTCAGACAATTGCAATATTCTCACAATAAGCTAATTAGCTCAATTGGAGCATTTCTAGCATGTTTGGTTGAAATTGGCAATTTACATTTTTCAGTTTTGTCAGACGTTTGTAATATTCCCACAATAAGCTAATTAGCTCAATTGGAGCATTTCTAGCATGTTTGGTTGAAATTGGAAATTTACATTTTTCACTCTTGTCAAACAATTGCAATATTCTCACAATAAGCTAATTAGCTCAATTGGAGCATTTCTAGCATGTTTGGTTGAAATTGAAAATTTACATTTTTCAGTTATGTCAGACGTTTGTAAAATTCTTTCAGTAGGCTTATTTGCGCAATTGGAGCGTTTCTAGCATGTTTGATTGAAATTGGAATTATAAATTTTTCACTTTTGCCAGACGTTTGTAATATTCTCACAATAAGCTAATTAGCTCAATTGGAGCATTTCTAGCATGTTTGGTTGAAATTGGAAATTTACATTTTTTAGTTTTGTCAGACGTTTGTAATATTCTCAAAATAAGCTAATTAGCTCAATTGAAGCATTTCTAGCATGTTTGGTTGAAATTGGAAAGTTGCACTTTTCACTTTTGTCAGACAATTGCAATATTCTCTCAATAAGCTAATTAGCTCAATTGGAGCATTTCTAGCATGTTTGGTTGAAATTGGAAATTTACATTTTTCAGCTTTGTCAGACGTTTGTAAAATTCTTACAGTAGGCTTATTTGCGCAATTTGAGCATTTCTAGCATGTTTAGTTGAAATTGGAAATTTACCTTTTTCAGTTTTGTCATACGTTTGTAATATTCTCACAATAAGCTAATTAGGTCAATTGGAGCATTTCTAACATGTTTGGTTGAAATTGGAAATTTACATTTTTCAGTTTTGTCAGACATTTGTAATATTCTCACAATAAGCTAATTAGCTCAATTGGAGCATTTCTAGCATGTTTGGTTGAAATCAGAAATTTACATTTTTTACTTTTGTCAGACGTTTGTAATATTCTCACAATAAGCTAATTAGCTCAATTGGAGCATTTCTAGCATGTTTGGTTGAAATTGGAAATTTACATTTTTCAGTTTTGTCAGACGTTTGTAATATTCTCACAATAAGCTAATTAGCTCAATTGGAGCATTTCTAGCATGTTTGGTTGAAATTGGAAATTTACATTTTTCAGTTTTGTCAGACGTTTGTAATATTCTCACAATAAGCTAATTAGCTCAATTGGAGCATTTCTAGCATGTTTGGTTGAAATTGGAAATTTACATTTTTCACTTTTGTCAGACAATTGCAATATTCTCACAATAAGCTAATTAGCTCAATTGGAGCATTTCTAGCATGTTTGGTTGAAATTGGAATTTTAAATTTTTCACTTTTGTCAGACGTTTGTAATATTCTCACAATAAGCTAATTAGCTCAATTGGAGCATTTCTAGCATGTTTGGTTGAAATTGGAAATTTACATTTTTCAGTTTGGTCAGACGTTTGTAATATTCTCACAATAAGCTAATTAGCTCAATTGGAGCATTTCTAGCATGTTTGGTTGAAATTGGAAATTTACATTTTTCACTTTTGTCAGACAATTGCAATATTCTCACAATAAGCTAATTAGCTCAATTGAAACATTTCTAGCATGTTTGGTTGAAATTGGAAATTTACATTTTTCACTTTTGCCAGACGTTTGTAAAAGTCTTACAGTAGGCTTATTAGCTCAATTGGAGCCTTTCTAGCATGTTTGGTTGATATTGGAAATTTCTATTTTTCAGTTTTGTCAGACGTTTGTAATATTCTCACAATAAGCTAATTAGCTCAATTGGAGCATTTCTAGCATGTTTGGTTGAAATTGGAAATTTACATTTTTCACTTTTGTCAGACAATTGCAATATTCTCACAATAAGCTAATTAGCTCAATTGGAGCATTTCTAGCATGTTTGGTTGAAATTGGAAGTTTCTATTTTTCAGTTTTGTCAGACGTTTGTAATATTCTCACAATAAGCTAATTAGCTCAATTGGAGCATTTCTAGCATGTTTGGTTGAAATTGGAAATTTACATTTTTCACTTTTGTCAGACAATTGCAATATTCTCACAATAAGCTAATTAGCTCAATTGGAGCCTTTCTAGCATGTTTGGTTGAAATTGGAAATTTACATTTTTCACTTTTGTCAGACAATTGCAATATTCTCACAATAAGCTAATTAGCTCAATTGGAGCATTTCTAGCATGTTTAGTTGAAATTGGAAATTTACATTTTTCAGTTTTGTCATACGTTTGTAATATTCTCACAATAAGCTAATTAGCTCAATTGGAGCATTTCTAGCATGTTTGGTTGAAATTGGAAATTTACCTTTTTCAGTTTTGTCATACGTTTGTAATATTCTCACAATAAGCTAATTAGGTCAATTGGAGCATTTCTAACATGTTTGGTTGAAATTGGAAATTTACATTTTTCAGTTTTGTCATACGTTTGTAATATTCTCACAATAAGCTAATTAGCTCAATTGGAGCCTTTCTAGCATGTTTGGTTGAAATTGGAAATTTACATTTTTCACTTTTGTCAGACAATTGCAATATTCTCACAATAAGCTAATTAGCTCAATTGGAGCATTTCTAGCATGTTTAGTTGAAATTGGAAATTTACATTTTTCAGCTTTGTCAGACGTTTGTAAAATTCTTACAGTAGGCTTATTTGCGCAATTTGAGCATTTCTAGCATGTTTAGTTGAAATTGGAAATTTACCTTTTTCAGTTTTGTCATACGTTTGTAATATTCTCACAATAAGCTAATTAGGTCAATTGGAGCATTTCTAACATGTTTGGTTGAAATTGGAAATTTACATTTTTCAGTTTTGTCAGACATTTGTAATATTCTCACAATAAGCTAATTAGCTCAATTGGAGCATTTCTAGCATGTTTGGTTGAAATCAGAAATTTACATTTTTTACTTTTGTCAGACGTTTGTAATATTCTCACAATAAGCTAATTAGCTCAATTGGAGCATTTCTAGCATGTTTGGTTGAAATTGGAAATTTACATTTTTCAGTTTTGTCAGACGTTTGTAATATTCTCACAATAAGCTAATTAGCTCAATTGGAGCATTTCTAGCATGTTTGGTTGAAATTGGAAATTTACATTTTTCAGTTTTGTCAGACGTTTGTAATATTCTCACAATAAGCTAATTAGCTCAATTGGAGCATTTCTAGCATGTTTGGTTGAAATTGGAAATTTACATTTTTCACTTTTGTCAGACAATTGCAATATTCTCACAATAAGCTAATTAGCTCAATTGGAGCATTTCTAGCATGTTTGGTTGAAATTGGAATTTTAAATTTTTCACTTTTGTCAGACGTTTGTAATATTCTCACAATAAGCTAATTAGCTCAATTGGAGCATTTCTAGCATGTTTGGTTGAAATTGGAAATTTACATTTTTCAGTTTGGTCAGACGTTTGTAATATTCTCACAATAAGCTAATTAGCTCAATTGGAGCATTTCTAGCATGTTTGGTTGAAATTGGAAATTTACATTTTTCACTTTTGTCAGACAATTGCAATATTCTCACAATAAGCTAATTAGCTCAATTGAAACATTTCTAGCATGTTTGGTTGAAATTGGAAATTTACATTTTTCACTTTTGCCAGACGTTTGTAAAAGTCTTACAGTAGGCTTATTAGCTCAATTGGAGCCTTTCTAGCATGTTTGGTTGATATTGGAAATTTCTATTTTTCAGTTTTGTCAGACGTTTGTAATATTCTCACAATAAGCTAATTAGCTCAATTGGAGCATTTCTAGCATGTTTGGTTGAAATTGGAAATTTACATTTTTCACTTTTGTCAGACAATTGCAATATTCTCACAATAAGCTAATTAGCTCAATTGGAGCATTTCTAGCATGTTTGGTTGAAATTGGAAGTTTCTATTTTTCAGTTTTGTCAGACGTTTGTAATATTCTCACAATAAGCTAATTAGCTCAATTGGAGCATTTCTAGCATGTTTGGTTGAAATTGGAAATTTACATTTTTCACTTTTGTCAGACAATTGCAATATTCTCACAATAAGCTAATTAGCTCAATTGGAGCCTTTCTAGCATGTTTGGTTGAAATTGGAAATTTACATTTTTCACTTTTGTCAGACAATTGCAATATTCTCACAATAAGCTAATTAGCTCAATTGGAGCATTTCTAGCATGTTTAGTTGAAATTGGAAATTTACATTTTTCAGTTTTGTCATACGTTTGTAATATTCTCACAATAAGCTAATTAGCTCAATTGGAGCATTTCTAGCATGTTTGGTTGAAATTGGAAATTTACATTTTTCAGTTTTGTCAGACGTTTGTAATATTCTCACAATAAGCTAATTAGCTCAATTGGAGCATTTCTAGCATGTTTGGTTGAAATTGGAAATTTACATTTTTCACTTTTGTCAGACAATTGCAATATTCTCACAATAAGCTAATTAGCTCAATTGGAGCATTTCTAGCATGTTTGGTTGAAATTGGAATTTTAAATTTTTCACTTTTGTCAGACGTTTGTAATATTCTCACAATAAGCTAATTAGCTCAATTGGAGCATTTCTAGCATGTTTGGTTGAAATTGGAAATTTACATTTTTCAGTTTGGTCAGACGTTTGTAATATTCTCACAATAAGCTAATTAGCTCAATTGGAGCATTTCTAGCATGTTTGGTTGAAATTGGAAATTTACATTTTTCACTTTTGTCAGACAATTGCAATATTCTCACAATAAGCTAATTAGCTCAATTGAAACATTTCTAGCATGTTTGGTTGAAATTGGAAATTTACATTTTTCACTTTTGCCAGACGTTTGTAAAAGTCTTACAGTAGGCTTATTAGCTCAATTGGAGCCTTTCTAGCATGTTTGGTTGAAATTGGAAATTTCTATTTTTCAGTTTTGTCAGACGTTTGTAATATTCTCACAATAAGCTAATTAGCTCAATTGGAGCATTTCTAGCATGTTTGGTTGAAATCAGAAATTTACATTTTTTACTTTTGTCAGACGTTTGTAATATTCTCACAATAAGCTAATTAGCTCAATTGGAGCATTTCTAGCATGTTTGGTTGAAATTGGAAATTTACATTTTCCGCTTTTGTCAGACAATTGCAATATTCTCACAATAAGCTAATTAGCTCAATTGGAGCATTTCTAGCATGTTTGGTTGAAATTGGAAATTTCTATTTTTCAGTTTTGTCAGACGTTTGTAATATTCTCACAATAAGCTAATTAGCTCAATTGGAGCATTTCTAGCATGTTTGGTTGAAATTGGAAATTTACATTTTTCACTATTGTCAGACAATTGCAATATTCTCACAATAAGCTAATTAGCTCAATTGGAGCCTTTCTAGCATGTTTGGTTGAAATTGGAAATTTACATTTTTCAGTTTTGTCAGACAATTGCAATATTCTCACAATAAGCTAATTAGCTCAATTGGAGCATTTCTAGCATGTTTAGTTGAAATTGGAAATTTAAATTTTTCAGTTTTGTCATACGTTTCTAATATTCTCACAATAAGCTAATTAGCTCAATTGGAGCATTTCTAACATGTTTGGTTGAAATTGGAAATTTACATTTTTCAGTTTTGTCAGACGTTTGTAATATTCTCACAATAAGCTAATTAGCTCAATTGGAACATTTCTAGCATGTTTGGTTGAAATTGGAAATTTACATTTTTCGCTTTTGTCAGACAATTGCAATATTCTCACAATAAGCTAATTAGCTCAATTGGAGCATTTCTAGCATGTTTGGTTGAAATTGGCAATTTACATTTTTCAGTTTTGTCAGACGTTTGTAATATTCCCACAATAAGCTAATTAGCTCAATTGGAGCATTTCTAGCATGTTTGGTTGAAATTGGAAATTTACATTTTTCACTCTTGTCAAACAATTGCAATATTCTCACAATAAGCTAATTAGCTCAATTGGAGCATTTCTAGCATGTTTGGTTGAAATTGAAAATTTACATTTTTCAGTTATGTCAGACGTTTGTAAAATTCTTTCAGTAGGCTTATTTGCGCAATTGGAGCGTTTCTAGCATGTTTGATTGAAATTGGAATTATAAATTTTTCACTTTTGCCAGACGTTTGTAATATTCTCACAATAAGCTAATTAGCTCAATTGGAGCATTTCTAGCATGTTTGGTTGAAATTGGAAATTTACATTTTTTAGTTTTGTCAGACGTTTGTAATATTCTCAAAATAAGCTAATTAGCTCAATTGAAGCATTTCTAGCATGTTTGGTTGAAATTGGAAAGTTGCACTTTTCACTTTTGTCAGACAATTGCAATATTCTCTCAATAAGCTAATTAGCTCAATTGGAGCATTTCTAGCATGTTTGGTTGAAATTGGAAATTTACATTTGTCAGCTTTGTCAGACGTTTGTAAAATTCTTACAGTAGGCTTATTTGCGCAATTTGAGCATTTCTAGCATGTTTAGTTGAAATTGGAAATTTACCTTTTTCAGTTTTGTCATACGTTTGTAATATTCTCACAATAAGCTAATTAGGTCAATTGGAGCATTTCTAACAAGTTTGGTTGAAATTGGAAATTTACATTTTTCAGTTTTGTCAGACATTTGTAATATTCTCACAATAAGCTAATTAGCTCAATTGGAGCATTTCTAGCATGTTTGGTTGAAATCAGAAATTTACATTTTTTACTTTTGTCAGACGTTTGTAATATTCTCACAATAAGCTAATTAGCTCAATTGGAGCATTTCTAGCATGTTTGGTTGAAATTGGAAATTTACATTTTTCAGTTTTGTCAGACGTTTGTAATATTCTCACAATAAGCTAATTAGCTCAATTGGAGCATTTCTAGCATGTTTGGTTGAAATTGGAAATTTACATTTTTCAGTTTTGTCACACGTTTGTAATATTCTAACAATAAGCTAATTAGCTCAATTGGAGCATTTCTAGCATGTTTGGTTGAAATTGGAAATTACATTTTTCAGTTTTGTCAGACAATTGCAATATTCTCACAATAAGCTAATTAGCTCAATTTGAGCATTTCTAGCATGTTTGGTTGAAATTGGAAATTTACATTTTTCACTTTTGTCGGACGTTTGTAATATTCTCACGATAAGCTAATTAGCTCAATTGGAGCATTTCTAGCATGTTTAGTTGAAATTGGAAATTTACATTTTTCAGTTTTGTCAGAGGTTTGTAATATTCTCACAATAAGCTAACTAGCTCAATTGGAGCATTTCTAGCATGTTTGGTTGAAATTGAAAATTTACATTTTTCAGTTTTGTCAGACGTTTGTAATATTCTCACAATAAGCTAATTAGCTCAATTGGAGCATTTCTAGCATGTTTGGTTGAAATTGGAAATTTACATTTTTCAGTTTTGTCAGACGTTTGTAATATTCTCACAATAAGCTAATTAGCTCAATTTGAGCATTTCTAGCATGTTTGGTTGAAATTGGAAATTTACATTTTTCACTTTTGTCGGACGTTTGTAATATTCTCACGATAAGCTAATTAGCTCAATTGGAGCATTTCTAGCATGTTTAGTTGAAATTGGAAATTTACATTTTTCAGTTTTGTCAGAGGTTTGTAATATTCTCACAATAAGCTAACTAGCTCAATTGGAGCATTTCTAGCATGTTTGGTTGAAATTGGAAATTTACATTTTTCACTTTTGCCAGACGTTTGTAAAAGTCTTACAGTAGGCTTATTAGCTCAATTGGAGCCTTTCTAGCATGTTTGGTTGAAATTGGAAATTTCTATTTTTCAGTTTTGTCAGACGTTTGTAATATTCTCACAATAAGCTAATTAGCTCAATTGGAGCATTTCTAGCATGTTTGGTTGAAATTGGAAATTTACATTTTTCACTTTTGTCAGACAATTGCAATATTCTCACAATAAGCTAATTAGCTCAATTGGAGCATTTCTAGCATGTTTGGTTGAAATTGGAAGTTTCTATTTTTCAGTTTTGTCAGACGTTTGTAATATTCTCACAATAAGCTAATTAGCTCAATTGGAGCATTTCTAGCATGTTTGGTTGAAATTGGAAATTTACATTTTTCACTTTTGTCAGACAATTGCAATATTCTCACAATAAGCTAATTAGCTCAATTGGAGCCTTTCTAGCATGTTTGGTTGAAATTGGAAATTTACATTTTTCACTTTTGTCAGACAATTGCAATATTCTCACAATAAGCTAATTAGCTCAATTGGAGCATTTCTAGCATGTTTAGTTGAAATTGGAAATTTACATTTTTCAGTTTTGTCATACGTTTGTAATATTCTCACAATAAGCTAATTAGCTCAATTGGAGCATTTCTAGCATGTTTGGTTGAAATTGGAAATTTACATTTTTCAGTTTTGTCAGACGTTTGTAATATTCTCACAATAAGCTAATTAGCTCAATTGGAGCATTTCTAGCATGTTTGGTTGAAATTGGAAATTTACATTTTTCACTTTTGTCAGACAATTGCAATATTCTCACAATAAGCTAATTAGCTCAATTGGAGCATTTCTAGCATGTTTGGTTGAAATTGGAATTTTAAATTTTTCACTTTTGTCAGACGTTTGTAATATTCTCACAATAAGCTAATTAGCTCAATTGGAGCATTTCTAGCATGTTTGGTTGAAATTGGAAATTTACATTTTTCAGTTTGGTCAGACGTTTGTAATATTCTCACAATAAGCTAATTAGCTCAATTGGAGCATTTCTAGCATGTTTGGTTGAAATTGGAAATTTACATTTTTCACTTTTGTCAGACAATTGCAATATTCTCACAATAAGCTAATTAGCTCAATTGAAACATTTCTAGCATGTTTGGTTGAAATTGGAAATTTACATTTTTCACTTTTGCCAGACGTTTGTAAAAGTCTTACAGTAGGCTTATTAGCTCAATTGGAGCCTTTCTAGCATGTTTGGTTGAAATTGGAAATTTCTATTTTTCAGTTTTGTCAGACGTTTGTAATATTCTCACAATAAGCTAATTAGCTCAATTGGAGCATTTCTAGCATGTTTGGTTGAAATCAGAAATTTACATTTTTTACTTTTGTCAGACGTTTGTAATATTCTCACAATAAGCTAATTAGCTCAATTGGAGCATTTCTAGCATGTTTGGTTGAAATTGGAAATTTACATTTTCCGCTTTTGTCAGACAATTGCAATATTCTCACAATAAGCTAATTAGCTCAATTGGAGCATTTCTAGCATGTTTGGTTGAAATTGGAAATTTCTATTTTTCCGTTTTGTCAGACGTTTGTAATATTCTCACAATAAGCTAATTAGCTCAATTGGAGCATTTCTAGCATGTTTGGTTGAAATTGGAAATTTACATTTTTCACTATTGTCAGACAATTGCAATATTCTCACAATAAGCTAATTAGCTCAATTGGAGCCTTTCTAGCATGTTTGGTTGAAATTGGAAATTTACATTTTTCAGTTTTGTCAGACAATTGCAATATTCTCACAATAAGCTAATTAGCTCAATTGGAGCATTTCTAGCATGTTTAGTTGAAATTGGAAATTTACATTTTTCAGTTTTGTCATACGTTTCTAATATTCTCACAATAAGCTAATTAGCTCAATTGGAGCATTTCTAACATGTTTGGTTGAAATTGGAAATTTACATTTTTCAGTTTTGTCAGACGTTTGTAATATTCTCACAATAAGCTAATTAGCTCAATTGGAACATTTCTAGCATGTTTGGTTGAAATTGGAAATTTACATTTTTCGCTTTTGTCAGACAATTGCAATATTCTCACAATAAGCTAATTAGCTCAATTGGAGCATTTCTAGCATGTTTGGTTGAAATTGGCAATTTACATTTTTCAGTTTTGTCAGACGTTTGTAATATTCCCACAATAAGCTAATTAGCTCAATTGGAGCATTTCTAGCATGTTTGGTTGAAATTGGAAATTTACATTTTTCACTCTTGTCAAACAATTGCAATATTCTCACAATAAGCTAATTAGCTCAATTGGAGCATTTCTAGCATGTTTGGTTGAAATTGAAAATTTACATTTTTCAGTTATGTCAGACGTTTGTAAAATTCTTTCAGTAGGCTTATTTGCGCAATTGGAGCGTTTCTAGCATGTTTGATTGAAATTGGAATTATAAATTTTTCACTTTTGCCAGACGTTTGTAATATTCTCACAATAAGCTAATTAGCTCAATTGGAGCATTTCTAGCATGTTTGGTTGAAATTGGAAATTTACATTTTTTAGTTTTGTCAGACGTTTGTAATATTCTCAAAATAAGCTAATTAGCTCAATTGAAGCATTTCTAGCATGTTTGGTTGAAATTGGAAAGTAGCACTTTTCACTTTTGTCAGACAATTGCAATATTCTCTCAATAAGCTAATTAGCTCAATTGGAGCATTTCTAGCATGTTTGGTTGAAATTGGAAATTTACATTTTTCAGCTTTGTCAGACGTTTGTAAAATTCTTACAGTAGGCTTATTTGCGCAATTTGAGCATTTCTAGCATGTTTAGTTGAAATTGGAAATTTACCTTTTTCAGTTTTGTCATACGTTTGTAATATTCTCACAATAAGCTAATTAGGTCAATTGGAGCATTTCTAACATGTTTGGTTGAAATTGGAAATTTACATTTTTCAGTTTTGTCAGACATTTGTAATATTCTCACAATAAGCTAATTAGCTCAATTGGAGCATTTCTAGCATGTTTGGTTGAAATCAGAAATTTACATTTTTTACTTTTGTCAGACGTTTGTAATATTCTCACAATAAGCTAATTAGCTCAATTGGAGCATTTCTAGCATGTTTGGTTGAAATTGGAAATTTACATTTTTCAGTTTTGTCAGACGTTTGTAATATTCTCACAATAAGCTAATTAGCTCAATTGGAGCATTTCTAGCATGTTTGGTTGAAATTGGAAATTTACATTTTTCAGTTTTGTCACACGTTTGTAATATTCTAACAATAAGCTAATTAGCTCAATTGGAGCATTTCTAGCATGTTTGGTTGAAATTGGAAATTACATTTTTCAGTTTTGTCAGACAATTGCAATATTCTCACAATAAGCTAATTAGCTCAATTTGAGCATTTCTAGCATGTTTGGTTGAAATTGGAAATTTACATTTTTCACTTTTGTCGGACGTTTGTAATATTCTCACGATAAGCTAATTAGCTCAATTGGAGCATTTCTAGCATGTTTAGTTGAAATTGGAAATTTACATTTTTCAGTTTTGTCAGAGGTTTGTAATATTCTCACAATAAGCTAACTAGCTCAATTGGAGCATTTCTAGCATGTTTGGTTGAAATTGAAAATTTACATTTTTCAGTTTTGTCAGACGTTTGTAATATTCTCACAATAAGCTAATTAGCTCAATTGGAGCATTTCTAGCATGTTTGGTTGAAATTGGAAATTTACATTTTTCAGTTTTGTCAGACGTTTGTAATATTCTCACAATAAGCTAATTAGCTCAATTTGAGCATTTCTAGCATGTTTGGTTGAAATTGGAAATTTACATTTTTCACTTTTGTCGGACGTTTGTAATATTCTCACGATAAGCTAATTAGCTCAATTGGAGCATTTCTAGCATGTTTAGTTGAAATTGGAAATTTACATTTTTCAGTTTTGTCAGAGGTTTGTAATATTCTCACAATAAGCTAACTAGCTCAATTGGAGCATTTCTAGCATGTTTGGTTGAAATTGGAAATTTACATTTTTCACTTTTGTCAGACAATTGCAATATTCTCACAATAAGCTAATTAGCTCATTTGGAGCATTTCTAGCATGTTTGGTTGAAATTGGAAATTTCTATTTTTCAGTTTTGTCAGACGTTTGTAATATTCTCACAATAAGCTAATTAGCTCAATTGGAGCATTTCTAGCATGTTTGGTTGAAATTGGAAATTTACATTTTTCACTATTGTCAGACAATTGCAATATTCTCACAATAAGCTAATTAGCTCAGTTGGAGCCTTTCTAGCATGTTTGGTTGAAATTGGAAATTTACATTTTTCAGTTTTGTCAGACAATTGCAATATTCTCACAATAAGCTAATTAGCTCAATTGGAGCATTTCTAACATGTTTGGTTGAAATTGAAAATTTACATTTTTCAATTTTGTCAGGCGTTTGTAATATTCTCACAATAAGCTAATTAGCTCAATTGGAGCATTTCTAGCATGTTTGGTTGAAATCAGAAATTTCTATTTTTTACTTTTGTCAGACGTTTGTAATATTCTCACAATAAGCTAATTAGCTCAATTGGAGCATTTCTAGCATGTTTGGTTGAAATTGGAAATTTACATTTTTCAGTTTTGTCAGACGTTTGTAATATTCTTACAATAAGCTAATTAGCTCAATTGGAGCATTTCTAGCATGTTTGGTTGAAATTGGAAATTTACATTTTTCAGTTTTGTCACACGTTTGTAATATTCTAACAAGAAGCTAATTAGCTCAATTGGAGCATTTCTAGCATGTTTGGTTGAAATTGAAAATTTAAATTTTTCAGTTTTGTCAGACGTTTGTAATATTCTCACAATAAGCTAATTAGCTCAATTGGAGCATTTCTAGCATGTTTGGTTGAAATTGGAAATTTACATTTTTCACTATTGTCAGACAATTGCAATATTCTCACAATAAGCTAATTAGCTCAGTTGGAGCCTTTCTAGCATGTTTGGTTGAAATTGGAAATTTACATTTTTCAGTTTTGTCAGACAATTGCAATATTCTCACAATAAGCTAATTAGCTCAATTGGAGCATTTCTAGCATGTTTATTTGAAATTGGAAATTTACATTTTTCAGTTTTGTCATACGTTTGTAATATTCTCACAATAAGCTAATTAGCTCAATTGGAGCATTTCTAACATGTTTGGTTGAAATTGAAAATTTACATTTTTCAATTTTGTCAGGCGTTTGTAATATTCTCACAATAAGCTAATTAGCTCAATTGGAGCATTTCTAGCATGTTTGGTTGAAATCAGAAATTTCTATTTTTTACTTTTGTCAGACGTTTGTAATATTCTCACAATAAGCTAATTAGCTCAATTGGAGCATTTCTAGCATGTTTAGTTGAAATTGGAAATTTACATTTTTCAGTTTTGTCAGAGGTTTGTAATATTCTCACAATAAGCTAACTAGCTCAATTGGAGCATTTCTAGCATGTTTGGTTGAAATTGGAAATTTACATTTTTCACTTTTGCCAGACGTTTGTAAAAGTCTTACAGTAGGCTTATTAGCTCAATTGGAGCCTTTCTAGCATGTTTGGTTGAAATTGGAAATTTCTATTTTTCAGTTTTGTCAGACGTTTGTAATATTCTCACAATAAGCTAATTAGCTCAATTGGAGCATTTCTAGCATGTTTGGTTGAAATTGGAAATTTACATTTTTCACTTTTGTCAGACAATTGCAATATTCTCACAATAAGCTAATTAGCTCAATTGGAGCATTTCTAGCATGTTTGGTTGAAATTGGAAGTTTCTATTTTTCAGTTTTGTCAGACGTTTGTAATATTCTCACAATAAGCTAATTAGCTCAATTGGAGCATTTCTAGCATGTTTGGTTGAAATTGGAAATTTACATTTTTCACTTTTGTCAGACAATTGCAATATTCTCACAATAAGCTAATTAGCTCAATTGGAGCCTTTCTAGCATGTTTGGTTGAAATTGGAAATTTACATTTTTCACTTTTGTCAGACAATTGCAATATTCTCACAATAAGCTAATTAGCTCAATTGGAGCATTTCTAGCATGTTTAGTTGAAATTGGAAATTTACATTTTTCAGTTTTGTCATACGTTTGTAATATTCTCACAATAAGCTAATTAGCTCAATTGGAGCATTTCTAGCATGTTTGGTTGAAATTGGAAATTTACATTTTTCACTTTTGTCAGACAATTGCAATATTCTCACAATAAGCTAATTAGCTCAATTGGAGCATTTCTAGCATGTTTGGTTGAAATTGGAATTTTAAATTTTTCACTTTTGTCAGACGTTTGTAATATTCTCACAATAAGCTAATTAGCTCAATTGGAGCATTTCTAGCATGTTTGGTTGAAATTGGAAATTTACATTTTTCAGTTTGGTCAGACGTTTGTAATATTCTCACAATAAGCTAATTAGCTCAATTGGAGCATTTCTAGCATGTTTGGTTGAAATTGGAAATTTACATTTTTCACTTTTGTCAGACAATTGCAATATTCTCACAATAAGCTAATTAGCTCAATTGAAACATTTCTAGCATGTTTGGTTGAAATTGGAAATTTACATTTTTCACTTTTGCCAGACGTTTGTAAAAGTCTTACAGTAGGCTTATTAGCTCAATTGGAGCCTTTCTAGCATGTTTGGTTGAAATTGGAAATTTCTATTTTTCAGTTTTGTCAGACGTTTGTAATATTCTCACAATAAACTAATTAGCTCAATTGGAGCATTTCTAGCATGTTTGGTTGAAATCAGAAATTTACATTTTTTACTTTTGTCAGACGTTTGTAATATTCTCACAATAAGCTAATTAGCTCAATTGGAGCATTTCTAGCATGTTTGGTTGAAATTGGAAATTTACATTTTTCACTTTTGTCGGACGTTTGTAATATTCTCACGATAAGCTAATTAGCTCAATTGGAGCATTTCTAGCATGTTTAGTTGAAATTGGAAATTTACATTTTTCAGTTTTGTCAGAGGTTTGTAATATTCTCACAATAAGCTAACTAGCTCAATTGGAGCATTTCTAGCATGTTTGGTTGAAATTGAAAATTTACATTTTTCACTTTTGTCAGACGTTTGTAATATTCTCACGATAAGCTAATTAGCTCAATTGGAGCATTTCTAGCATGTTTAGTTGAAATTGGAAATTTACATTTTTCAGTTTTGTCAGAGGTTTGTAATATTCTCACAATAAGCTAACTAGCTCAATTGGAGCATTTCTAGCATGTTTGGTTGAAATTGAAAATTTACATTTTTCAGTTTTGTCAGACGTTTGTAATATTCTCACAATAAGCTAATTAGCTCAATTGGAGCATTTCTAGCATGTTTGGTTGAAATTGGAAATTTACATTTTTCAGTTTTGTCAGACGTTTGTAATATTCTCACAATAAGCTAATTAGCTCAATTGGAGCATTTCTAGCATGTTTGGTTGAAATTGGAAATTTACATTTTTCACTATTGTCAGACAATTGCAATATTCTCACAATAAGCTAATTAGCTCAGTTGGAGCCTTTCTAGCATGTTTGGTTGAAATTGGAAATTTACATTTTTCAGTTTTGTCAGACAATTGCAATATTCTCACAATAAGCTAATTAGCTCAATTGGAGCATTTCTAGCATGTTTAGTTGAAATTGGAAATTTACATTTTTCAGTTTTGTCATACGTTTGTAATATTCTCACAATAAGCTAATTAGCTCAATTGGAGCATTTCTAACATGTTTGGTTGAAATTGAAAATTTACATTTTTCAATTTTGTCAGGCGTTTGTAATATTCTCACAATAAGCTAATTAGCTCAATTGGAGCATTTCTAGCATGTTTGGTTGAAATCAGAAATTTCTATTTTTTACTTTTGTCAGACGTTTGTAATATTCTCACAATAAGCTAATTAGCTCAATTGGAGCATTTCTAGCATGTTTGGTTGAAATTGGAAATTTACATTTTTCAGTTTTGTCAGACGTTTGTAATATTCTTACAATAAGCTAATTAGCTCAATTGGAGCATTTCTAGCATGTTTGGTTGAAATTGGAAATTTACATTTTTCAGTTTTGTCACACGTTTGTAATATTCTAACAAGAAGCTAATTAGCTCAATTGGAGCATTTCTAGCATGTTTGGTTGAAATTGAAAATTTAATTTTTTCAGTTTTGTCAGACGTTTGTAATATTCTCACAATAAGCTAATTAGCTCAATTGGAGCATTTCTAGCATGTTTGGTTGAAATTGGAAATTTACATTTTTCAGTTTGGTCAGACGTTTGTAATATTCTCACAATAAGCTAATTAGCTCAATTGGAGCATTTCTAGCATGTTTGGTTGAAATTGGAAATTTACATTTTTCACTTTTGTCAGACAATTGCAATATTCTCACAATAAGCTAATTAGCTCAATTGAAACATTTCTAGCATGTTTGGTTGAAATTGGAAATTTACATTTTTCACTTTTGCCAGACGTTTGTAAAAGTCTTACAGTAGGCTTATTAGCTCAATTGGAGCCTTTCTAGCATGTTTGATTGAAATTGGAAATTTCTATTTTTCAGTTTTGTCAGACGTTTGTAATATTCTCACAATAAGCTAATTAGCTCAATTGGAGCATTTCTAGCATGTTTGGTTGAAATCAGAAATTTACATTTTTTACTTTTGTCAGACGTTTGTAATATTCTCACAATAAGCTAATTAGCTCAATTGGAGCATTTCTAGCATGTTTGGTTGAAATTGGAAATTTACATTTTTCACTTTTGTCGGACGTTTGTAATATTCTCACGATAAGCTAATTAGCTCAATTGGAGCATTTCTAGCATGTTTAGTTGAAATTGGAAATTTACATTTTTCAGTTTTGTCAGAGGTTTGTAATATTCTCACAATAAGCTAACTAGCTCAATTGGAGCATTTCTAGCATGTTTGGTTGAAATTGAAAATTTACATTTTTCACTTTTGTCAGACGTTTGTAATATTCTCACGATAAGCTAATTAGCTCAATTGGAGCATTTCTAGCATGTTTAGTTGAAATTGGAAATTTACATTTTTCAGTTTTGTCAGAGGTTTGTAATATTCTCACAATAAGCTAACTAGCTCAATTGGAGCATTTCTAGCATGTTTGGTTGAAATTGAAAATTTACATTTTTCAGTTTTGTCAGACGTTTGTAATATTCTCACAATAAGCTAATTAGCTCAATTGGAGCATTTCTAGCATGTTTGGTTGAAATTGGAAATTTACATTTTTCACTATTGTCAGACAATTGCAATATTCTCACAATAAGCTAATTAGCTCAATTGGAGCCTTTCTAGCATGTTTGGTTGAAATTGGAAATTTACATTTTTCAGTTTTGTCAGACAATTGCAATATTCTCACAATAAGCTAATTAGCTCAATTGGAGCATTTCTAGCATGTTTAGTTGAAATTGGAAATTTACATTTTTCAGTTTTGTCATACGTTTCTAATATTCTCACAATAAGCTAATTAGCTCAATTGGAGCATTTCTAACATGTTTGGTTGAAATTGAAAATTTACATTTTTCACTTTTGTCAGACGTTTGTAATATTCTCACGATAAGCTAATTAGCTCAATTGGAGCATTTCTAGCATGTTTAGTTGAAATTGGAAATTTACATTTTTCAGTTTTGTCAGAGGTTTGTAATATTCTCACAATAAGCTAACTAGCTCAATTGGAGCATTTCTAGCATGTTTGGTTGAAATTGAAAATTTACATTTTTCAGTTTTGTCAGACGTTTGTAATATTCTCACAATAAGCTAATTAGCTCAATTGGAGCATTTCTAGCATGTTTGGTTGAAATTGGAAATTTACATTTTTCACTATTGTCAGACAATTGCAATATTCTCACAATAAGCTAATTAGCTCAATTGGAGCCTTTCTAGCATGTTTGGTTGAAATTGGAAATTTACATTTTTCAGTTTTGTCAGACAATTGCAATATTCTCACAATAAGCTAATTAGCTCAATTGGAGCATTTCTAGCATGTTTAGTTGAAATTGGAAATTTACATTTTTCAGTTTTGTCATACGTTTCTAATATTCTCACAATAAGCTAATTAGCTCAATTGGAGCATTTCTAACATGTTTGGTTGAAATTGGAAATTTACATTTTTCAGTTTTGTCAGACGTTTGTAATATTCTCACAATAAGCTAATTAGCTCAATTGGAGCATTTCTAGCATGTTTGGTTGAAATCAGAAATTTACATTTTTTACTTTTGTCAGACGTTTGTAATATTCTCACAATAAGCTAATTAGCTCAATTGGAGCATTTCTAGCATGTTTGGTTGAAATTGGAAATTTACATTTTTCAGTTTTGTCAGACGTTTGTAATATTCTCACAATAAGCTAATTAGCTCAATTGGAGCATTTCTAGCATGTTTGGTTGAAATTGGAAATTTACATTTTTCAGTTTTGTCACACGTTTGTAATATTCTAACAATAAGCTAATTAGCTCAATTGGAGCATTTCTAGCATGTTTGGTTGAAATTGGAAATTACATTTTTCAGTTTTGTCAGACAATTGCAATATTCTATCAATAAGATAATTAGCTCAATTGGAGCATTTCTAGCATGTTTGGTTGAAATTGGAAATTTCCATTTTTCAGTTTTGTCAGACGTTTGTAATATTCTCACAATAAGCTAATTAGCTCAATTGGAGCATTTCTAGCATGTTTGGTTGAAATTGAAAATTTAAATTTTCAGTTTTGTCAGACGTTTGTAAAATTCTTACAGTAGGCTTATTTGCGCAATTGGAGCATTTCTAGCATGTTTGATTGAAATTGGAATTTTAAATTTTTCACTTTTGTCAGACAATTGCAATATTCTCTCAATAAGCTAATTAGCTCAATTGGAGCATTTCTAGCATGTTTGGTTGAAATTGAAAATTTAAATTTTCAGTTTTGTCAGACGTTTGTAAAATTCTTACAGTAGGCTTATTTGCGCAATTTGAGCATTTCTAGCATGTTTGGTTGAAATTGGAAATTTACATTTCTCAGTTTTGTCAGACGTTTGTAATATTCTTACAATAAGCTAATTAGCTCAATTGGAGCATTTCTAGCATGTTTGGTTGAAATTGGAAATTTACATTTTTCACTTTTGTCAGACAATTGCAATATTCTCACAATAAGCTAATTAGCTCAATTGGAGCATTTCTAGCATGTTTGGTTGAAATTGGAAGTTTCTATTTTTCAGTTTTGTCAGACGTTTGTAATATTCTCACAATAAGCTAATTAGCTCAATTGGAGCATTTCTAGCATGTTTGGTTGAAATTGGAAATTTACATTTTTCACTTTTGTCAGACAATTGCAATATTCTCACAATAAGCTAATTAGCTCAATTGGAGCCTTTCTAGCATGTTTGGTTGAAATTGGAAATTTACATTTTTCACTTTTGTCAGACAATTGCAATATTCTCACAATAAGCTAATTAGCTCAATTGGAGCATTTCTAGCATGTTTAGTTGAAATTGGAAATTTACATTTTTCAGTTTTGTCATACGTTTGTAATATTCTCACAATAAGCTATTTAGCTCAATTGGAGCATTTCTAGCATGTTTGGTTGAAATTGGAAATTTACATTTTTCAGTTTTGTCAGACGTTTGTAATATTCTCACAATAAGCTAATTAGCTCAATTGGAGCATTTCTAGCATGTTTGGTTGAAATTGGAAATTTACATTTTTCACTTTTGTCAGACAATTGCAATATTCTCACAATAAGCTAATTAGCTCAATTGGAGCATTTCTAGCATGTTAGGTTGAAATTGGAATTTTAAATTTTTCACTTTTGTCAGACGTTTGTAATATTCTCACAATAAGCTAATTAGCTCAATTGGAGCATTTCTAGCATGTTTGGTTGAAATTGGAAATTTACATTTTTCAGTTTGGTCAGACGTTTGTAATATTCTCACAATAAGCTAATTAGCTCAATTGGAGCATTTCTAGCATGTTTGGTTGAAATTGGAAATTTACATTTTTCACTTTTGTCAGACAATTGCAATATTCTCACAATAAGCTAATTAGCTCAATTGAAACATTTCTAGCATGTTTGGTTGAAATTGGAAATTTACATTTTTCACTTTTGCCAGACGTTTGTAAAAGTCTTACAGTAGGCTTATTAGCTCAATTGGAGCCTTTCTAGCATGTTTGGTTGAAATTGGAAATTTCTATTTTTCAGTTTTGTCAGACGTTTGTAATATTCTCACAATAAGCTAATTAGCTCAATTGGAGCATTTCTAGCATGTTTGGTTGAAATCAGAAATTTACATTTTTTACTTTTGTCAGACGTTTGTAATATTCTCACAATAAGCTAATTAGCTCAATTGGAGCATTTCTAGCATGTTTGGTTGAAATTGGAAATTTACATTTTCCGCTTTTGTCAGACAATTGCAATATTCTCACAATAAGCTAATTAGCTCAATTGGAGCATTTCTAGCATGTTTGGTTGAAATTGGAAATTTCTATTTTTCAGTTTTGTCAGACGTTTGTAATATTCTCACAATAAGCTAATTAGCTCAATTGGAGCATTTCTAGCATGTTTGGTTGAAATTGGAAATTTACATTTTTCACTATTGTCAGACAATTGCAATATTCTCACAATAAGCTAATTAGCTCAATTGGAGCCTTTCTAGCATGTTTGGTTGAAATTGGAAATTTACATTTTTCAGTTTTGTCAGACAATTGCAATATTCTCACAATAAGCTAATTAGCTCAATTGGAGCATTTCTAGCATGTTTAGTTGAAATTGGAAATTTACATTTTTCAGTTTTGTCAGAGGTTTGTAATATTCTCACAATAAGCTAACTAGCTCAATTGGAGCATTTCTAGCATGTTTGGTTGAAATTGAAAATTTACATTTTTCAGTTTTGTCAGACGTTTGTAATATTCTCACAATAAGCTAATTAGCTCAATTGGAGCATTTCTAGCATGTTTGGTTGAAATTGGAAATTTACATTTTTCACTATTGTCAGACAATTGCAATATTCTCACAATAAGCTAATTAGCTCAATTGGAGCCTTTCTAGCATGTTTGGTTGAAATTGGAAATTTACATTTTTCAGTTTTGTCAGACAATTGCAATATTCTCACAATAAGCTAATTAGCTCAATTGGAGCATTTCTAGCATGTTTAGTTGAAATTGGAAATTTACATTTTTCAGTTTTGTCATACGTTTCTAATATTCTCACAATAAGCTAATTAGCTCAATTGGAGCATTTCTAACATGTTTGGTTGAAATTGGAAATTTACATTTTTCAGTTTTGTCAGACGTTTGTAATATTCTCACAATAAGCTAATTAGCTCAATTGGAGCATTTCTAGCATGTTTGGTTGAAATCAGAAATTTACATTTTTTACTTTTGTCAGACGTTTGTAATATTCTCACAATAAGCTAATTAGCTCAATTGGAGCATTTCTAGCATGTTTGGTTGAAATTGGAAATTTACATTTTTCAGTTTTGTCAGACGTTTGTAATATTCTCACAATAAGCTAATTAGCTCAATTGGAGCATTTCTAGCATGTTTGGTTGAAATTGGAAATTTACATTTTTCAGTTTTGTCACACGTTTGTAATATTCTAACAATAAGCTAATTAGCTCAATTGGAGCATTTCTAGCATGTTTGGTTGAAATTGGAAATTACATTTTTCAGTTTTGTCAGACAATTGCAATATTCTATCAATAAGATAATTAGCTCAATTGGAGCATTTCTAGCATGTTTGGTTGAAATTGGAAATTTCCATTTTTCAGTTTTGTCAGACGTTTGTAATATTCTCACAATAAGCTAATTAGCTCAATTGGAGCATTTCTAGCATGTTTGGTTGAAATTGAAAATTTAAATTTTCAGTTTTGTCAGACGTTTGTAAAATTCTTACAGTAGGCTTATTTGCGCAATTGGAGCATTTCTAGCATGTTTGATTGAAATTGGAATTTTAAATTTTTCACTTTTGTCAGACAATTGCAATATTCTCTCAATAAGCTAATTAGCTCAATTGGAGCATTTCTAGCATGTTTGGTTGAAATTGAAAATTTAAATTTTCAGTTTTGTCAGACGTTTGTAAAATTCTTACAGTAGGCTTATTTGCGCAATTTGAGCATTTCTAGCATGTTTGGTTGAAATTGGAAATTTACATTTCTCAGTTTTGTCAGACGTTTGTAATATTCTTACAATAAGCTAATTAGCTCAATTGGAGCATTTCTAGCATGTTTGGTTGAAATTGGAAATTTACATTTTTCACTTTTGTCAGACAATTGCAATATTCTCACAATAAGCTAATTAGCTCAATTGGAGCATTTCTAGCATGTTTGGTTGAAATTGGAAGTTTCTATTTTTCAGTTTTGTCAGACGTTTGTAATATTCTCACAATAAGCTAATTAGCTCAATTGGAGCATTTCTAGCATGTTTGGTTGAAATTGGAAATTTACATTTTTCACTTTTGTCAGACAATTGCAATATTCTCACAATAAGCTAATTAGCTCAATTGGAGCCTTTCTAGCATGTTTGGTTGAAATTGGAAATTTACATTTTTCACTTTTGTCAGACAATTGCAATATTCTCACAATAAGCTAATTAGCTCAATTGGAGCATTTCTAGCATGTTTAGTTGAAATTGGAAATTTACATTTTTCAGTTTTGTCATACGTTTGTAATATTCTCACAATAAGCTATTTAGCTCAATTGGAGCATTTCTAGCATGTTTGGTTGAAATTGGAAATTTACATTTTTCAGTTTTGTCAGACGTTTGTAATATTCTCACAATAAGCTAATTAGCTCAATTGGAGCATTTCTAGCATGTTTGGTTGAAATTGGAAATTTACATTTTTCACTTTTGTCAGACAATTGCAATATTCTCACAATAAGCTAATTAGCTCAATTGGAGCTTTTCTAGCATGTTAGGTTGAAATTGGAATTTTAAATTTTTCACTTTTGTCAGACGTTTGTAATATTCTCACAATAAGCTAATTAGCTCAATTGGAGCATTTCTAGCATGTTTGGTTGAAATTGGAAATTTACATTTTTCAGTTTGGTCAGACGTTTGTAATATTCTCACAATAAGCTAATTAGCTCAATTGGAGCATTTCTAGCATGTTTGGTTGAAATTGGAAATTTACATTTTTCACTTTTGTCAGACAATTGCAATATTCTCACAATAAGCTAATTAGCTCAATTGAAACATTTCTAGCATGTTTGGTTGAAATTGGAAATTTACATTTTTCACTTTTGCCAGACGTTTGTAAAAGTCTTACAGTAGGCTTATTAGCTCAATTGGAGCCTTTCTAGCATGTTTGGTTGAAATTGGAAATTTCTATTTTTCAGTTTTGTCAGACGTTTGTAATATTCTCACAATAAGCTAATTAGCTCAATTGGAGCATTTCTAGCATGTTTGGTTGAAATCAGAAATTTACATTTTTTACTTTTGTCAGACGTTTGTAATATTCTCACAATAAGCTAATTAGCTCAATTGGAGCATTTCTAGCATGTTTGGTTGAAATTGGAAATTTACATTTTCCGCTTTTGTCAGACAATTGCAATATTCTCACAATAAGCTAATTAGCTCAATTGGAGCATTTCTAGCATGTTTGGTTGAAATTGGAAATTTCTATTTTTCAGTTTTGTCAGACGTTTGTAATATTCTCACAATAAGCTAATTAGCTCAATTGGAGCATTTCTAGCATGTTTGGTTGAAATTGGAAATTTACATTTTTCACTATTGTCAGACAATTGCAATATTCTCACAATAAGCTAATTAGCTCAATTGGAGCCTTTCTAGCATGTTTGGTTGAAATTGGAAATTTACATTTTTCAGTTTTGTCAGACAATTGCAATATTCTCACAATAAGCTAATTAGCTCAATTGGAGCATTTCTAGCATGTTTAGTTGAAATTGGAAATTTACATTTTTCAGTTTTGTCATACGTTTCTAATATTCTCACAATAAGCTAATTAGCTCAATTGGAGCATTTCTAACATGTTTGGTTGAAATTGGAAATTTACATTTTTCAGTTTTGTCAGACGTTTGTAATATTCTCACAATAAGCTAATTAGCTCAATTGGAGCATTTCTAGCATGTTTGGTTGAAATCAGAAATTTACATTTTTTACTTTTGTCAGACGTTTGTAATATTCTCACAATAAGCTAATTAGCTCAATTGGAGCATTTCTAGCATGTTTGGTTGAAATTGGAAATTTACATTTTTCAGTTTTGTCAGACGTTTGTAATATTCTCACAATAAGCTAATTAGCTCAATTGGAGCATTTCTAGCATGTTTGGTTGAAATTGGAAATTACATTTTTCAGTTTTGTCAGACAATTGCAATATTCTATCAATAAGATAATTAGCTCAATTGGAGCATTTCTAGCATGTTTGGTTGAAATTGGAAATTTCCATTTTTCAGTTTTGTCAGACGTTTGTAATATTCTCACAATAAGCTAATTAGCTCAATTGGAGCATTTCTAGCATGTTTGGTTGAAATTGAAAATTTAAATTTTCAGTTTTGTCAGACGTTTGTAAAATTCTTACAGTAGGCTTATTTGCGCAATTGGAGCATTTCTAGCATGTTTGATTGAAATTGGAAATTTACATTTTTCAGTTTTGTCACACGTTTGTAATATTCTAACAATAAGCTAATTAGCTCAATTGGAGCATTTCTAGCATGTTTGGTTGAAATTGGAAATTACATTTTTCAGTTTTGTCAGACAATTGCAATATTCTATCAATAAGATAATTAGCTCAATTGGAGCATTTCTAGCATGTTTGGTTGAAATTGGAAATTTCCATTTTTCAGTTTTGTCAGACGTTTGTAATATTCTCACAATAAGCTAATTAGCTCAATTGGAGCATTTCTAGCATGTTTGGTTGAAATTGAAAATTTAAATTTTCAGTTTTGTCAGACGTTTGTAAAATTCTTACAGTAGGCTTATTTGCGCAATTGGAGCATTTCTAGCATGTTTGATTGAAATTGGAATTTTAAGTTTTTCACTTTTGTCAGACAATTGCAATATTCTCTCAATAAGCTAATTAGCTCAATTGGAGCATTTCTAGCATGTTTGGTTGAAATTGAAAATTTAAATTTTCAGTTTTGTCAGACGTTTGTAAAATTCTTACAGTAGGCTTATTTGCGCAATTTGAGCATTTCTAGCATGTTTGGTTGAAATTGGAAATTTACATTTCTCAGTTTTGTCAGACGTTTGTAATATTCTCACAATAAGCTAATTAGCTCAATTGGAGCATTTCTAGCATGTTTGGTTGAAATTGGAAATTTACATTTTTCACTTTTGTCAGACAATTGCAATATTCTCACAATAAGCTAATTAGCTCAATTGGAGCATTTCTAGCATGTTTGGTTGAAATTGGAAGTTTCTATTTTTCAGTTTTGTCAGACGTTTGTAATATTCTCACAATAAGCTAATTAGCTCAATTGGAGCATTTCTAGCATGTTTGGTTGAAATTGGAAATTTACATTTTTCACTTTTGTCAGACAATTGCAATATTCTCACAATAAGCTAATTAGCTCAATTGGAGCCTTTCTAGCATGTTTGGTTGAAATTGGAAATTTACATTTTTCACTTTTGTCAGACAATTGCAATATTCTCACAATAAGCTAATTAGCTCAATTGGAGCATTTCTAGCATGTTTAGTTGAAATTGGAAATTTACATTTTTCAGTTTTGTCATACGTTTGTAATATTCTCACAATAAGCTAATTAGCTCAATTGGAGCATTTCTAGCATGTTTGGTTGAAATTGGAAATTTACATTTTTCAGTTTTGTCAGACGTTTGTAATATTCTCACAATAAGCTAATTAGCTCAATTGGAGCCTTTCTAGCATGTTTGGTTGAAATTGGAAATTTACATTTTTCACTTTTGTCAGACAATTGCAATATTCTCACAATAAGCTAATTAGCTCAATTGGAGCATTTCTAGCATGTTTGGTTGAAATTGGAAATTTACATTTATCAGTTTTGTCAGACGTTTGTAATATTCTCACAAAAAGTTAATTAGCTCAAATGGAGCATTTCTAGCATGTTTAGTTGAAATTGGAAATTTACATTTCTCAGTTTTGTCAGACGTTTGTAATATTCTCACAATAAGCTAATTAGCTCAATTGGAGCATTTCTAGCATGTTTGGTTGAAATTGGAAATTTACATTTTTCACTTTTGTCAGACAATTGCAATATTCTCACAATAAGCTAATTAGCTCAATTGGAGCATTTTTAGCATGTTTGGTTGAAATTGGAAGTTTCTATTTTTCAGTTTTGTCAGACGTTTGTAATATTCTCACAATAAGCTAATTAGCTCAATTGGAGCATTTCTAGCATGTTTGGTTGAAATTGGAAATTTACATTTTTCACTTTTGTCAGACAATTGCAATATTCTCACAATAAGCTAATTAGCTCAATTGGAACCTTTCTAGCATGTTTGGTTGAAATTGGAAATTTACATTTTTCACTTTTGTCAGACAATTGCAATATTCTCACAATAAGCTAATTAGCTCAATTGGAGCATTTCTAGCATGTTTAGTTGAAATTGGAAATTTACATTTTTCAGTTTTGTCATACGTTTGTAATATTCTCACAATAAGCTAATTAGCTCAATTGGAGCATTTCTAGCATGTTTGGTTGAAATTGGAAATTTACATTTTTCAGTTTTGTCAGACGTTTGTAATATTCTCACAATAAGCTAATTAGCTCAATTGGAGCATTTCTAGCATGTTTGGTTGAAATTGGAAATTTACATTTTTCACTTTTGTCAGACAATTGCAATATTCTCACAATAAGCTAATTAGCTCAATTGGAGCATTTCTAGCATGTTTGGTTGAAATTGGAAATTTACACTTATCAGTTTTGTCAGACGTTTGTAATATTCTCACAAAAAGTTAATTAGCTCAAATGGAGCATTTCTAGCATGTTTAGTTGAAATTGGAAATTTACATTTTTCAGTTTTGTCATACGTTTCTAATATTCTCACAATAAGCTAATTAGCTCAATTGGAGCATTTCTAACATGTTTGGTTGAAATTGGAAATTTACATTTTTCAGTTTTGTCAGACGTTTGTAATATTCTCACAATAAGCTAATTAGCTCAATTGGAGCATTTCTAGCATGTTTGGTTGAAATTGAAAATTTAAATTTTCAGTTTTGTCAGACGTTTGTAAAATTCTTACAGTAGGCTTATTTGCGCAATTGGAGCATTTCTAGCATGTTTGATTGAAATTGGAATTTTAAATTTTTCACTTTTGTCAGACGTTTGTAATATTCTCACAATAAGCTAATTAGCTCAATTGGAGCATTTCTAGCATGTTTGGTTGAAATTGGAAATTTACATTTTTCACTTTTGTCAGACAATTGCAATATTCTCACAATAAGCTAATTAGCTCAATTGGAACATTTCTAGCATGTTTGGTTGAAATTGGAAATTTACATTTTTCACTTTTGTCAGACAATTGCAATATTTTCACAATAAGCTAATTAGCTCAATTGGAGCCTTTCTAGCATGTTTGGTTGAAATTGGAAATTTCTATTTTTCAGTTTTGTCAGACGTTTGTAATATTCTCACAATAAGCTAATTAGCTCAATTGGAGCATTTCTAGCAAGTTTGGTTGAAATCAGAAATTTACATTTTTTACTTTTGTCAGACGTTTGTAATATTCTCACAATTAGCTAATTAGCTTAATTGGAGCATTTCTAGCATGTTTGGTTGAAATTGGAAATTTACATTTTCCGCTTTTGTCAGACAATTGCAATATTCTCACAATAAGCTAATTAGCTCAATTGGAGCATTTCTAGCATGTTTGGTTGAAATTGGAAATTTCTATTTTTCAGTTTTGTCAGACGTTTGTAATATTCTCACAATAAGCTAATTAGCTCAATTGGAGCATTTCTAGCATGTTTGGTTGAAATTGGAAATTTACATTTTTCACTATTGTCAGACAATTGCAATATTCTCACAATAAGCTAATTAGCTCAATTGGAGCCTTTCTAGCATGTTTGGTTGAAATTGGAAATTTACATTTTTCACTTTTGTCAGACAATTGCAATATTCTCACAATAAGCTAATTAGCTCAATTGGAGCATTTCTAGCATGTTTAGTTGAAATTGGAAATTTACATTTTTCAGTTTTGTCAGACGTTTGTAATATTCTCACAATAAGCTAATTAGCTCAATTGGAGCATTTCTAGCATGTTTGGTTGAAATTGGAAATTTACATTTTTCACTTTTGTCAGACAATTGCAATATTCTCACAATAAGCTAATTAGCTCAATTGGAGCATTTCTAGCATGTTTGGTTGAAATTGGAAATTTACATTTATCAGTTTTGTCAGACGTTTGTAATATTCTCACAAAAAGTTAATTAGCTCAAATGGAGCATTTCTAGCATGTTTGGTTGAAATTGGAAATTTACATTTTTCAGTTTTGTCAGACGTTTGTAATATTCTCACAATAAGCTAATTAGCTCAATTGGAGCATTTCTAGCATGTTTGGTTGAAATTGAAAATTTAAATTTTCAGTTTTGTCAGACGTTTGTAAAATTCTTACAGTAGGCTTATTTGCGCAATTGGAGCATTTCTAGCATGTTTGATTGAAATTGAAATTTTAATTTTTTCACTTTTGTCAGACGTTTGTAATATTCTCACAATAAGCTAATTAGCTCAATTGGAGCATTTCTAGCATGTTTGGTTGAAATTGGAAATTTACATTTTTCACTTTTGTCAGACAATTGCAATATTCTCACAATAAGCTAATTAGCTCAATTGGAACATTTCTAGCATGTTTGGTTGAAATTGGAAATTTACATTTTTCACTTTTGTCAGACAATTGCAATATTTTCACAATAAGCTAATTAGCTCAATTGGAGCCTTTCTAGCATGTTTGGTTGAAATTGGAAATTTCTATTTTTCAGTTTTGTCAGACGTTTGTAATATTCTCACAATAAGCTAATTAGCTCAGTTGGAGCATTTCTAGCATGTTTGGTTGAAATCAGAAATTTACATTTTTTACTTTTGTCAGACGTTTGTAATATTCTCACAATAAGCTAATTAGCTCAATTGGAGCATTTCTAGCATGTTTGGTTGAAATTGGAAATTTACATTTTCCGCTTTTGTCAGACAATTGCAATATTCTCACAATAAGCTAATTAGCTCAATTGGAGCATTTTTAGCATGTTTGGTTGAAATTGGAAATTTCTATTTTTCAGTTTTGTCAGACGTTTGTAATATTCTCACAATAAGCTAATTAGCTCAATTGGAGCATTTCTAGCATATTTGGTTGAAATTGGAAATTTACATTTTTCACTATTGTCAGACAATTGCAATATTCTCACAATAAGCTAATTAGCTCAATTGGAGCCTTTCTAGCATGTTTGGTTGAAATTGGAAATTTACATTTTTCACTTTTGTCAGACAATTGCAATATTCTCACAATAAGCTAATTAGCTCAATTGGAGCATTTCTAGCATGTTTAGTTGAAATTGGAAATTTACATTTTTCAGTTTTGTCATACGTTTGTAACATTCTCACAATAAGCTAATTAGCTCAATTGGAGCATTTCTAACATGTTTGGTTGAAATTGGAAATTTACATTTTTCAGTTTTGTCAGACGTTTGTAATATTCTCACAATAAGCTAATTAGCTCAATTGGAGCATTTCTAGCATGTTTGGTTGAAATCAGAAATTTACATTTTTTACTTTTGTCAGACGTTTGTAATATTCTCACAATAAGCTAATTAGCTCAATTGGAGCATTTCTAGCATGTTTGGTTGAAATTGGAAATTTACATTTTTCAGTTTTGTCAGACGTTTGTAATATTCTCACAATAAGCTAATTAGCTCAATTGGAGCATTTCTAGCATGTTTGGTTGAAATTGGAAATTTACATTTTTCAGTTTTGTCACACGTTTGTAATATTCTAACAATAAGCTAATTAGCTCAATTGGAGCATTTCTAGCATGTTTGGTTGAAATTGGAAATTACATTTTTCAGTTTTGTCAGACAATTGCAATATTCTCACAATAAGCTAATTAGCTCAATTGGAGCCTTTCTAGCATGTTTGGTTGAAATTGGAAATTTACATTTTTCACTTTTGTCAGACAATTGCAATATTCTCACAATAAGCTAATTAGCTCAATTGGAGCATTTCTAGCATGTTTAGTTGAAATTGGAAATTTACATTTTTCAGTTTTGTCATACGTTTGTAATATTCTCACAATAAGCTAATTAGCTTAATTGGAGCATTTCTAGCATGTTTGGTTGAAATTGGAAATTTACATTTTTCAGTTTTGTCAGACGTTTGTAATATTCTCACAATAAGCTAATTAGCTCAATTGGAGCATTTCTAGCATGTTTGGTTGAAATTGGAAATTTACATTTTTCACTTTTGTCAGACAATTGCAATATTCTCACAATAAGCTAATTAGCTCAATTGGAGCATTTCTAGCATGTTTGGTTGAAATTGGAAATTTACATTTATCAGTTTTGTCAGACGTTTGTAATATTCTCACAAAAAGTTAATTAGCTCAAATGGAGCGTTTCTAGCATGTTTGGTTGAAATTGGAAATTTACATTTTTCAGTTTTGTCAGACGTTTGTAATATTCTCACAATAAGCTAATTAGCTCAATTGGAGCATTTCTAGCATGTTTGGTTGAAATTGAAAATTTAAATTTTCAGTTTTGTCAGACGTTTGTAAAATTCTTACAGTAGGCTTATTTGCGCAATTGGAGCATTTCTAGCATGTTTGATTGAAATTGGAATTTTAAATTTTTCACTTTTGTCAGACGTTTGTAATATTCTCACAATAAGCTAATTAGCTCAATTGGAGCATTTCTAGCATGTTTGGTTGAAATTGGAAATTTACATTTTTCAGTTTGGTCAGACGTTTGTAATATTCTCACAATAAGCTAATTAGCTCAATTGGAGCATTTCTAGCATGTTTGGTTGAAATTGGAAATTTACATTTTTCACTTTTGTCAGACAATTGCAATATTCTCACAATAAGCTAATTAGCTCAATTGGAACATTTCTAGCATGTTTGGTTGAAATTGGAAATTTACATTTTTTCACTTTTGTCAGACAATTGCAATATTTTCACAATAAGCAAATTAGCTCAATTGGAGCCTTTCTAGCATGTTTGGTTGAAATTGGAAATTTCTATTTTTCAGTTTTGTCAGACGTTTGTAATATTCTCACAATAAGCTAATTAGCTCAATTGGAGCATTTCTAGCATGTTTGGTTGAAATCAGAAATTTACATTTTTTACTTTTGTCAGACGTTTGTAATATTCTCACAATAAGCTAATTAGCTCAATTGGAGCATTTCTAGCATGTTTGGTTGAAATTGGAAATTTACATTTTCCGCTTTTGTCAGACAATTGCAATATTCTCACAATAAGCTAATTAGCTCAATTGGAGCATTTCTAGCATGTTTGGTTGAAATTGGAAATTTACATTTTTCACTTTTGTCAGACAATTGCAATATTCTCACAATAAGCTAATTAGCTCAATTGGAGCATTTCTAGCATGTTTGGTTGAAATTGGAAATTTACATTTTTCACTATTGTCAGACAATTGCAATATTCTCACAATAAGCTAATTAGCTCAATTGGCGCCTTTCTAGCATGTTTGGTTGAAATTGGAAATTTACATTTTTCAGTTTTGTCAGACAATTGCAATATTCTCACAATAAGCTAATTAGCTCAATTGGAGCATTTCTAGCATGTTTAGTTGAAATTGGAAATTTACATTTTTCAGTTTTGTCATACGTTTGTAATATTCTCACAATAAGCTAATTAGCTCAATTGGAGCATTTCTAACATGTTTGGTTGAAATTGGAAATTTACATTTTTCAGTTTTGTCAGACGTTTGTAATATTCTCACAATAAGCTAATTAGCTCAATTGGAGCATTTCTAGCATGTTTGGTTGAAATCAGAAATTTACATTTTTTACTTTTGTCAGACGTTTGTAATATTCTCACAATAAGCTAATTAGCTCAATTGGAGCATTTCTAGCATGTTTGATTGAAATTGGAAATTTACATTTTTCAGTTTTGTCAGACGTTTGTAATATTCTCACAATAAGCTAATTAGCTCAATTGGAGCATTTCTAGCATGTTTGGTTGAAATTGGAAATCTACATTTTTCAGTTTTGTCACACGTTTGTAATATTCTAACAATAAGCTAATTAGCTCAATTGGAGCATTTCTAGCATGTTTGGTTGAAATTGGAAATTACATTTTTCAGTTTTGTCAGACAATTGCAATATTCTATCAATAAGATAATTAGCTCAATTGGAGCATTTCTAGCATGTTTGGTTGAAATTGGAAATTTCTATTTTTCAGTTTTGTCAGACGTTTGTAATATTCTCACAATAAGCTAATTAGCTCAATTGGAGCATTTCTAGCATGTTTGGTTGAAATTGAAAATTTAAATTTTCAGTTTTGTCAGACGTTTGTAAAATTCTTACAGTAGGCTTATTTGCGCAATTTGAGCATTTCTAGCATGTTTGGTTGAAATTGGAAATTTACATTTCTCAGTTTTGTCAGACGTTTGTAATATTCTCACAATAAGCTAATTAGCTCAATTGGAGCATTTCTAGCATGTTTGGTTGAAATTGGAAATTTACATTTTTCACTTTTGTCAGACAATTGCAATATTCTCACAATAAGCTAATTAGCTCAATTGGAGCATTTCTAGCATGTTTGGTTGAAATTGGAAGTTTCTATTTTTCAGTTTTGTCAGACGTTTGTAATATTCTCACAATAAGCTAATTAGCTCAATTGGAGCATTTCTAGCATGTTTAGTTGAAATTGGAAATTTACATTTTTCAGTTTTGTCATACGTTTGTAATATTCTCACAATAAGCTAATTAGCTCAATTGGAGCATTTCTAACATGTTTGGTTGAAATTGGAAATTTACATTTTTCAGTTTTGTCAGGCGTTTGTAATATTCTCACAATAAGCTAATTAGCTCAATTGGAGCATTTCTAGCATGTTTGGTTGAAATCAGAAATTTACATTTTTTACTTTTGTCAGACGTTTGTAATATTCTCACAATAAGCTAATTAGCTCAATTGGAGCATTTCTAGCATGTTTGGTTGAAATTGGAAATTTACATTTTTCAGTTTTGTCAGACGTTTGTAATATTCTCACAATAAGCTAATTAGCTCAATTGGAGCATTTCTAGCATGTTTGGTTGAAATTGGAAATTTACATTTTTCAGTTTTGTCACACGTTTGTAATATTCTAACAATAAGCTAATTAGCTCAATTGGAGCATTTCTAGCATGTTTGGTTGAAATTGGAAATTACATTTTTCAGTTTTGTCAGACAATTGCAATATTCTATCAATAAGATAATTAGCTCAATTGGAGCATTTCTAGCATGTTTGGTTGAAATTGGAAATTTCTATTTTTCAGTTTTGTCAGACGTTTGTAATATTCTCACAATAAGCTAATTAGCTCAATTGGAGCATTTCTAGCATGTTTGGTTGAAATTGAAAATTTAAATTTTCAGTTTTGTCAGACGTTTGTAAAATTCTTACAGTAGGCTTATTTGCGCAATTTGAGCATTTCTAGCATGTTTGGTTGAAATTGGAAATTTACATTTCTCAGTTTTGTCAGACGTTTGTAATATTCTCACAATAAGCTAATTAGCTCAATTGGAGCATTTCTAGCATGTTTGGTTGAAATTGGAAATTTACATTTTTCACTTTTGTCAGACAATTGCAATATTCTCACAATAAGCTAATTAGCTCAATTGGAGCATTTCTAGCATGTTTGGTTGAAATTGGAAGTTTCTATTTTTCAGTTTTGTCAGACGTTTGTAATATTCTCACAATAAGCTAATTAGCTCAATTGGAGCATTTCTAGCATGTTTGGTTGAAATTGGAAATTTACATTTTTCACTTTTGTCAGACAATTGCAATATTCTCACAATAAGCTAATTAGCTCAATTGGAGCCTTTCTAGCATGTTTGGTTGAAATTGGAAATTTACATTTTTCACTTTTGTCAGACAATTGCAATATTCTCACAATAAGCTAATTAGCTCAATTGGAGCATTTCTAGCATGTTTGGTTGAAATTGGAAATTTACGTTTTTCAGTTTTGTCAGACGTTTGTAATATTCTCACAATAAGCTAATTAGCTCAATTGGAGCATTTCTAGCATGTTTGGTTGAAATTGGAAATTTACATTTTTCAGTTTTGTCACACGTTTGTAATATTCTAACAATAAGCTAATTAGCTCAATTGGAGCATTTCTAGCATGTTTGGTTGAAATTGGAAATTTACATTTTTCACTATTGTCAGACAATTGCAATATTCTCACAATAAGCTAATTAGCTCAGTTGGAGCCTTTCTAGCATGTTTGGTTGAAATTGGAAATTTACATTTTTCAGTTTTGTCAGACAATTGCAATATTCTCACAATAAGCTAATTAGCTCAATTGGAGCATTTCTAGCATGTTTAGTTGAAATTGGAAATTTACATTTTTCAGTTTTGTCATACGTTTGTAATATTCTCACAATAAGCTAATTAGCTCAATTGGAGCATTTCTAACATGTTTGGTTGAAATTGAAAATTTACATTTTTCAGTTTTGTCAGACGTTTGTAATATTCTCACAATAAGCTAATTAGCTCAATTGGAGCATTTCTAGCATGTTTGGTTGAAATCAGAAATTTCTATTTTTTACTTTTGTCAGACGTTTGTAATATTCTCACAATAAGCTAATTAGCTCAATTGGAGCATTTCTAGCATGTTTGGTTGAAATTGGAAATTTACATTTTTCAGTTTTGTCAGACGTTTGTAATATTCTTACAATAAGCTAATTAGCTCAATTGGAGCATTTCTAGCATGTTTGGTTGAAATTGGAAATTTACATTTTTCAGTTTTGTCACACGTTTGTAATATTCTAACAAGAAGCTAATTAGCTCAATTGGAGCATTTCTAGCATGTTTGGTTGAAATTGAAAATTTAAATTTTCAGTTTTGTCAGACGTTTGTAAAATTCTTACAGTAGGCTTATTTGCGCAATTTGAGCATTTCTAGCATGTTTGGTTGAAATTGGAAATTTACATTTCTCAGTTTTGTCAGACGTTTGTAATATTCTCACAATAAGCTAATTAGCTCAATTGGAGCATTTCTAGCATGTTTGGTTGAAATTGGAAATTTACATTTTTCACTTTTGTCAGACAATTGCAATATTCTCACAATAAGCTAATTAGCTCAATTGGAGCATTTCTAGCATGTTTGGTTGAAATTGGAAGTTTCTATTTTTCAGTTTTGTCAGACGTTTGTAATATTCTCACAATAAGCTAATTAGCTCAATTGGAGCATTTCTAGCATGTTTGGTTGAAATTGGAAATTTACATTTTTCACTTTTGTCAGACAATTGCAATATTCTCACAATAAGCTAATTAGCTCAATTGGAGCCTTTCTAGCATGTTTGGTTGAAATTGGAAATTTACATTTTTCACTTTTGTCAGACAATTGCAATATTCTCACAATAAGCTAATTAGCTCAATTGGAGCATTTCTAGCATGTTTAGTTGAAATTGGAAATTTACATTTTTCAGTTTTGTCATACGTTTGTAATATTCTCACAATAAGCTAATTAGCTCAATTGGAGCATTTCTAGCATGTTTGGTTGAAATTGGAAATTTACATTTTTCAGTTTTGTCAGACGTTTGTAATATTCTCACAATAAGCTAATTAGCTCAATTGGAGCATTTCTAGCATGTTTGGTTGAAATTGGAAATTTACATTTTTCACTTTTGTCAGACAATTGCAATATTCTCACAATAAGCTAATTAGCTCAATTGGAGCATTTCTAGCATGTTTGGTTGAAATTGGAATTTTAAATTTTTCACTTTTGTCAGACGTTTGTAATATTCTCACAATAAGCTAATTAGCTCAATTGGAGCATTTCTAGCATGTTTGGTTGAAATTGGAAATTTACATTTTTCAGTTTGGTCAGACGTTTGTAATATTCTCACAACAAGCTAATTAGCTCAATTGGAGCATTTCTAGCATGTTTGGTTGAAATTGGAAATTTACATTTTTCACTTTTGTCAGACAATTGCAATATTCTCACAATAAGCTAATTAGCTCAATTGAAACATTTCTAGCATGTTTGGTTGAAATTGGAAATTTACATTTTTCACTTTTGCCAGACGTTTGTAAAAGTCTTACAGTAGGCTTATTAGCTCAATTGGAGCCTTTCTAGCATGTTTGGTTGAAATTGGAAATTTCTATTTTTCAGTTTTGTCAGACGTTTGTAATATTCTCACAATAAGCTAATTAGCTCAATTGGAGCATTTCTAGCATGTTTGGTTGAAATCAGAAATTTACATTTTTTACTTTTGTCAGACGTTTGTAATATTCTCACAATAAGCTAATTAGCTCAATTGGAGCATTTCTAGCATGTTTGGTTGAAATTGGAAATTTACATTTTCCGCTTTTGTCAGACAATTGCAATATTCTCACAGTAAGCTAATTAGCTCAATTGGAGCATTTCTAGCATGTTTGGTTGAAATTGGAAATTTCTATTTTTCAGTTTTGTCAGACGTTTGTAATATTCTCACAATAAGCTAATTAGCTCAATTGGAGCATTTCTAGCATGTTTGGTTGAAATTGGAAATTTACATTTTTCACTATTGTCAGACAATTGCAATATTCTCACAATAAGCTAATTAGCTCAATTGGAGCCTTTCTAGCATGTTTGGTTGAAATTGGAAATTTACATTTTTCAGTTTTGTCAGACAATTGCAATATTCTCACAATAAGCTAATTAGCTCAATTGGAGCATTTCTAGCATGTTTAGTTGAAATTGGAAATTTACATTTTTCAGTTTTGTCATACGTTTCTAATATTCTCACAATAAGCTAATTAGCTCAATTGGAGCATTTCTAACATGTTTGGTTGAAATTGGAAATTTACATTTTTCAGTTTTGTCAGACGTTTGTAATATTCTCACAATAAGCTAATTAGCTCAATTGGAACATTTCTAGCATGTTTGGTTGAAATTGGAAATTTACATTTTTCGCTTTTGTCAGACAATTGCAATATTCTCACAATAAGCTAATTAGCTCAATTGGAGCATTTCTAGCATGTTTGGTTGAAATTGGCAATTTACATTTTTCAGTTTTGTCAGACGTTTGTAATATTCCCACAATAAGCTAATTAGCTCAATTGGAGCATTTCTAGCATGTTTGGTTGAAATTGGAAATTTACATTTTTCACTCTTGTCAAACAATTGCAATATTCTCACAATAAGCTAATTAGCTCAATTGGAGCATTTCTAGCATGTTTGGTTGAAATTGAAAATTTACATTTTTCAGTTATGTCAGACGTTTGTAAAATTCTTTCAGTAGGCTTATTTGCGCAATTGGAGCATTTCTAGCATGTTTGATTGAAATTGGAATTTTAAATTTTTCACTTTTGCCAGACGTTTGTAATATTCTCACAATAAGCTAATTAGCTCAATTGGAGCATTTCTAGCATGTTTGGTTGAAATTGGAAATTTACATTTTTCAGTTTTGTCAGACGTTTGTAATATTCTCACAATAAGCTAATTAGCTCAATTGGAACATTTCTAGCATGTTTGGTTGAAATTGGAAATTTACATTTTTCGCTTTTGTCAGACAATTGCAATATTCTCACAATAAGCTAATTAGCTCAATTGGAGCATTTCTAGCATGTTTGGTTGAAATTGGCAATTTACATTTTTCAGTTTTGTCAGACGTTTGTAATATTCCCACAATAAGCTAATTAGCTCAATTGGAGCATTTCTAGCATGTTTGGTTGAAATTGGAAATTTACATTTTTCGCTTTTGTCAGACAATTGCAATATTCTCACAATAAGCTAATTAGCTCAATTGGAGCATTTCTAGCATGTTTGGTTGAAATTGGCAATTTACATTTTTCAGTTTTGTCAGACGTTTGTAATATTCCCACAATAAGCTAATTAGCTCAATTGGAGCATTTCTAGCATGTTTGGTTGAAATTGGAAATTTACATTTTTCACTCTTGTCAAACAATTGCAATATTCTCACAATAAGCTAATTAGCTCAATTGGAGCATTTCTAGCATGTTTGGTTGAAATTGAAAATTTACATTTTTCAGTTATGTCAGACGTTTGTAAAATTCTTTCAGTAGGCTTATTTGCGCAATTGGAGCATTTCTAGCATGTTTGATTGAAATTGGAATTATAAATTTTTCACTTTTGCCAGACGTTTGTAATATTCTCACAATAAGCTAATTAGCTCAATTGGAGCATTTCTAGCATGTTTGGTTGAAATTGGAAATTTACATTTTTTAGTTTTGTCAGACGTTTGTAATATTCTCAAAATAAGCTAATTAGCTCAATTGGAGCATTTCTAGCATGTTTGGTTGAAATTGGAAAGTTGCACTTTTCACTTTTGTCAGACAATTGCAATATTCTCTCAATGAGCTAATTAGCTCAATTGGAGCATTTCTAGCATGTTTGGTTGAAATTGGAAATTTACATTTTTCAGCTTTGTCAGACGTTTGTAAAATTCTTACAGTAGGCTTATTTGCGCAATTTGAGCATTTCTAGCATGTTTAGTTGAAATTGGAAATTTACCTTTTTCAGTTTTGTCATACGTTTGTAATATTCTCACAATAAGCTAATTAGGTCAATTGGAGCATTTCTAACATGTTTGGTTGAAATTGGAAATTTACATTTTTCAGTTTTGTCAGACATTTGTAATATTCTCACAATAAGCTAATTAGCTCAATTGGAGCATTTCTAGCATGTTTGGTTGAAATCAGAAATTTACATTTTTTACTTTTGTCAGACGTTTGTAATATTCTCACAATAAGCTAATTAGCTCAATTGGAGCATTTCTAGCATGTTTGGTTGAAATTGGAAATTTACATTTTTCAGTTTTGTCAGACGTTTGTAATATTCTCACAATAAGCTAATTAGCTCAATTGGAGCATTTCTAGCATGTTTGGTTGAAATTGGAAATTTACATTTTTCAGTTTTGTCACACGTTTGTAATATTCTAACAATAAGCTAATTAGCTCAATTGGAGCATTTCTAGCATGTTTGGTTGAAATTGGAAATTACATTTTTCAGTTTTGTCAGACAATTGCAATATTCTCACAATAAGCTAATTAGCTCAATTTGAGCATTTCTAGCATGTTTGGTTGAAATTGGAAATTTACATTTTTCACTTTTGTCGGACGTTTGTAATATTCTCACGATAAGCTAATTAGCTCAATTGGAGCATTTCTAGCATGTTTAGTTGAAATTGGAAATTTACATTTTTCAGTTTTGTCAGAGGTTTGTAATATTCTCACAATAAGCTAACTAGCTCAATTGGAGCATTTCTAGCATGTTTGGTTGAAATTGAAAATTTACATTTTTCAGTTTTGTCAGACGTTTGTAATATTCTCACAATAAGCTAATTAGCTCAATTGGAGCATTTCTAGCATGTTTGGTTGAAATTGGAAATTTACATTTTTCAGTTTTGTCAGACGTTTGTAATATTCTCACAATAAGCTAATTAGCTCAATTTGAGCATTTCTAGCATGTTTGGTTGAAATTGGAAATTTACATTTTTCACTTTTGTCAGACAATTGCAATATTCTCACAATAAGCTAATTAGCTCAATTGGAGCATTTCTAGCATGTTTGGTTGAAATTGGAAATTTCTATTTTTCAGTTTTGTCAGACGTTTGTAATATTCTCACAATAAGCTAATTAGCTCAATTGGAGCATTTCTAGCATGTTTGGTTGAAATTGGAAATTTACATTTTTCACTATTGTCAGACAATTGCAATATTCTCACAATAAGCTAATTAGCTCAGTTGGAGCCTTTCTAGCATGTTTGGTTGAAATTGGAAATTTACATTTTTCAGTTTTGTCAGACAATTGCAATATTCTCACAATAAGCTAATTAGCTCAATTGGAGCATTTCTAGCATGTTTAGTTGAAATTGGAAATTTACATTTTTCAGTTTTGTCATACGTTTGTAATATTCTCACAATAAGCTAATTAGCTCAATTGGAGCATTTCTAACATGTTTGGTTGAAATTGAAAATTTACATTTTTCAGTTTTGTCAGGCGTTTGTAATATTCTCACAATAAGCTAATTAGCTCAATTGGAGCATTTCTAGCATGTTTGGTTGAAATCAGAAATTTCTATTTTTTACTTTTGTCAGACGTTTGTAATATTCTCACAATAAGCTAATTAGCTCAATTGGAGCATTTCTAGCATGTTTGGTTGAAATTGGAAATTTACATTTTTCAGTTTTGTCAGACGTTTGTAATATTCTTACAATAAGCTAATTAGCTCAATTGGAGCATTTCTAGCATGTTTGGTTGAAATTGGAAATTTACATTTTTCAGTTTTGTCACACATTTGTAATATTCTAACAAGAAGCTAATTAGCTCAATTGGAGCATTTCTAGCATGTTTGGTTGAAATTGAAAATTTAAATTTTCAGTTTTGTCAGACGTTTGTAAAATTCTTACAGTAGGCTTATTTGCGCAATTTGAGCATTTCTAGCATGTTTGGTTGAAATTGGAAATTTACATTTCTCAGTTTTGTCAGACGTTTGTAATATTCTCACAATAAGCTAATTAGCTCAATTGGAGCATTTCTAGCATGTTTGGTTGAAATTGGAAATTTACACTTTTCACTTTTGTCAGACAATTGCAATATTCTCACAATAAGCTAATTAGCTCAATTGGAGCATTTCTAGCATGTTTGGTTGAAATTGGAAGTTTCTATTTTTCAGTTTTGTCAGACGTTTGTAATATTCTCACAATAAGCTAATTAGCTCAATTGGAGCATTTCTAGCATGTTTGGTTGAAATTGGAAATTTACATTTTTCACTTTTGTCAGACAATTGCAATATTCTCACAATAAGCTAATTAGCTCAATTGGAGCCTTTCTAGCATGTTTGGTTGAAATTGGAAATTTACATTTTTCACTTTTGTCAGACAATTGCAATATTCTCACAATAAGCTAATTAGCTCAATTGGAGCATTTCTAGCATGTTTAGTTGAAATTGGAAATTTACATTTTTCAGTTTTGTCATACGTTTGTAATATTCTCACAATAAGCTAATTAGCTCAATTGGAGCATTTCTAGCATGTTTGGTTGAAATTGGAAATTTACATTTTTCAGTTTTGTCAGACGTTTGTAATATTCTCACAATAAGCTAATTAGCTCAATTGGAGCGTTTCTAGCATGTTTGGTTGAAATTGGAAATTTACATTTTTCACTTTTGTCAGACAATTGCAATATTCTCACAATAAGCTAATTAGCTCAATTGGAGCATTTCTAGCATGTTTGGTTGAAATTGGAATTTTAAATTTTTCACTTTTGTCAGACGTTTGTAATATTCTCACAATAAGCTAATTAGCTCAATTGGAGCATTTCTAGCATGTTTGGTTGAAATTGGAAATTTACATTTTTCAGTTTGGTCAGACGTTTGTAATATTCTCACAATAAGCTAATTAGCTCAATTGGAGCATTTCTAGCATGTTTGGTTGAAATTGGAAATTTACATTTTTCACTTTTGTCAGACAATTGCAATATTCTCACAATAAGCTAATTAGCTCAATTGGAGCATTTCTAGCATGTTTGGTTGAAATTGGAATTTTAAATTTTTCACTTTTGTCAGACGTTTGTAATATTCTCACAATAAGCTAATTAGCTCAATTGGAGCATTTCTAGCATGTTTGGTTGAAATTGGAAATTTACATTTTTCAGTTTGGTCAGACGTTTGTAATATTCTCACAATAAGCTAATTAGCTCAATTGGAGCATTTCTAGCATGTTTGGTTGAAATTGGAAATTTACATTTTTCACTTTTGCCAGACGTTTGTAAAAGTCTTACAGTAGGCTTATTAGCTCAATTGGAGCTTTTCTAGCATGTTTGGTTGAAATTGGAAATTTCTATTTTTCAGTTTTGTCAGACGTTTGTAATATTCTCACAATAAGCTAATTAGCTCAATTGGAGCATTTCTAGCATGTTTGGTTGAAATCAGAAATTTACATTTTTTACTTTTGTCAGACGTTTGTAATATTCTCACAATAAGCTAATTAGCTCAATTGGAGCATTTCTAGCATGTTTGGTTGAAATTGGAAATTTACATTTTCCGCTTTTGTCAGACAATTGCAATATTCTCACAATAAGCTAATTAGCTCAATTGGAGCATTTCTAGCATGTTTGGTTGAAATTGGAAATTTCTATTTTTCAGTTTTGTCAGACGTTTGTAATATTCTCACAATAAGCTAATTAGCTCAATTGGAGCATTTCTAGCATGTTTGGTTGAAATTGGAAATTTACATTTTTCACTTTTGTCAGACAATTGCAATATTCTCACAATAAGCTAATTAGCTCAATTGGAGCATTTCTAGCATGTTTGGTTGAAATTGGAAGTTTCTATTTTTCAGTTTTGTCAGACGTTTGTAATATTCTCACAATAAGCTAATTAGCTCAATTGGAGCATTTCTAGCATGTTTGGTTGAAATTGGAAATTTACATTTTTCAGTTTGGTCAGACGTTTGTAATATTCTCACGATGAGCTAATTAGCTCAATTGGAGCATTTCTAGCATGTTTGGTTGAAATTGGAAATTTACATTTTTCACTTTTGTCAGACAATTGCAATATTCTCACAATAAGCTAATTAGCTCAATTGAAACATTTCTAGCATGTTTGGTTGAAATTGGAAATTTACATTTTTCACTTTTGCCAGACGTTTGTCAAAGTCTTACAGTAGGCTTATTAGCTCAATTGGAGCATTTCTAGCATGTTTGGTTGAAATTGGAAATTTCTATTTTTCAGTTTTGTCAGACGTTTGTAATATTCTCACAATAAGCTAATTAGCTCAATTGGAGCATTTCTAGCATGTTTGGTTGAAATCAGAAATTTACATTTTTCACTTTTGTCAGACGTTTGTAATATTCTCACAATAAGCTAATTAGCTCAATTGGAGCATTTCTAGCATGTTTGGTTGAAATTGGAAATTTACATTTTCCGCTTTTGTCAGACAATTGCAATATTCTCACAATAAGCTAATTAGCTCAATTGGAGCATTTCTAGCATGTTTGGTTGAAATTGGAAATTTCTATTTTTCAGTTTTGTCAGACGTTTGTAATATTCTCACAATAAGCTAATTAGCTCAATTGGAGCATTTCTAGCATGTTTGGTTGAAATTGGAAATTTACATTTTTCACTTTTGTCAGACAATTGCAATATTCTCACAATAAGCTAATTAGCTCAATTGGAGCATTTCTAGCATGTTTGGTTGAAATTGGAAATTTCTATTTTTCAGTTTTGTCAGACGTTTGTAATATTCTCACAATAAGCTAATTAGCTCAATTGGAGCATTTCTAGCATGTTTGGTTGAAATTGGAAATTTACATTTTTCACTATTGTCAGACAATTGCAATATTCTCACAATAAGCTAATTAGCTCAGTTGGAGCCTTTCTAGCATGTTTGGTTGAAATTGGAAATTTACATTTTTCAGTTTTGTCAGACAATTGCAATATTCTCACAATAAGCTAATTAGCTCAATTGGAGCATTTCTAGCATGTTTAGTTGAAATTGGAAATTTACATTTTTCAGTTTTGTCATACGTTTGTAATATTCTCACAATAAGCTAATTAGCTCAATTGGAGCATTTCTAACATGTTTGGTTGAAATTGAAAATTTACATTTTTCAGTTTTGTCAGGCGTTTGTAATATTCTCACAATAAGCTAATTAGCTCAATTGGAGCATTTCTAGCATGTTTGGTTGAAATCAGAAATTTCTATTTTTTACTTTTGTCAGACGTTTGTAATATTCTCACAATAAGCTAATTAGCTCAATTGGAGCATTTCTAGCATGTTTGGTTGAAATTGGAAATTTACATTTTTCAGTTTTGTCAGACGTTTGTAATATTCTTACAATAAGCTAATTAGCTCAATTGGAGCATTTCTAGCATGTTTGGTTGAAATTGGAAATTTACATTTTTCAGTTTTGTCACACGTTTGTAATATTCTAACAAGAAGCTAATTAGCTCAATTGGAGCATTTCTAGCATGTTTGGTTGAAATTGAAAATTTAAATTTTCAGTTTTGTCAGACGTTTGTAAAATTCTTACAGTAGGCTTATTTGCGCAATTTGAGCATTTCTAGCATGTTTGGTTGAAATTGGAAATTTACATTTCTCAGTTTTGTCAGACGTTTGTAATATTCTCACAATAAGCTAATTAGCTCAATTGGAGCATTTCTAGCATGTTTGGTTGAAATTGGAAATTTACATTTTTCACTTTTGTCAGACAATTGCAATATTCTCACAATAAGCTAATTAGCTCAATTGGAGCATTTCTAGCATGTTTGGTTGAAATTGGAAGTTTCTATTTTTCAGTTTTGTCAGACGTTTGTAATATTCTCACAATAAGCTAATTAGCTCAATTGGAGCATTTCTAGCATGTTTGGTTGAAATTGGAAATTTACATTTTTCACTTTTGTCAGACAATTGCAATATTCTCACAATAAGCTAATTAGCTCAATTGGAGCATTTCTAGCATGTTTGGTTGAAATCAGAAATTTCTATTTTTTACTTTTGTCAGACAATTGCAATATTCTCACAATAAGCTAATTAGCTCAATTGGAGCATTTCTAGCATGTTTAGTTGAAATTGGAAATTTACATTTTTCAGTTTTGTCACACGTTTGTAATATTCTCACAATAAGCTAATTAGCTCAATTGGAGCATTTCTAGCATGTTTGGTTGAAATCAGAAATTTCTATTTTTTACTTTTGTCAGACGTTTGTAATATTCTCACAATAAGCTAATTAGCTCAATTGGAGCATTTCTAGCATGTTTGGTTGAAATTGGAAATTTACATTTTTCAGTTTTGTCAGACGTTTGTAATATTCTTACAATAAGCTAATTAGCTCAATTGGAGCATTTCTAGCATGTTTGGTTGAAATTGGAAATTTACATTTTTCAGTTTTGTCACACGTTTGTAATATTCTAACAAGAAGCTAATTAGCTCAATTGGAGCATTTCTAGCATGTTTGGTTGAAATTGAAAATTTAAATTTTCAGTTTTGTCAGACGTTTGTAAAATTCTTACAGTAGGCTTATTTGCGCAATTTGAGCATTTCTAGCATGTTTGGTTGAAATTGGAAATTTACATTTCTCAGTTTTGTCAGACGTTTGTAATATTCTCACAATAAGCTAATTAGCTCAATTGGAGCATTTCTAGCATGTTTGGTTGAAATTGGAAATTTACATTTTTCACTTTTGTCAGACAATTGCAATATTCTCACAATAAGCTAATTAGCTCAATTGGAGCATTTCTAGCATGTTTGGTTGAAATTGGAAGTTTCTATTTTTCAGTTTTGTCAGACGTTTGTAATATTCTCACAATAAGCTAATTAGCTCAATTGGAGCATTTCTAGCATGTTTGGTTGAAATTGGAAATTTACATTTTTCACTTTTGTCAGACAATTGCAATATTCTCACAATAAGCTAATTAGCTCAATTGGAGCCTTTCTAGCATGTTTGGTTGAAATTGGAAATTTACATTTTTCACTTTTGTCAGACAATTGCAATATTCTCACAATAAGCTAATTAGCTCAATTGGAGCATTTCTAGCATGTTTAGTTGAAATTGGAAATTTACATTTTTCAGTTTTGTCATACGTTTGTAATATTCTCACAATAAGCTAATTAGCTCAATTGGAGCATTTCTAGCATGTTTGGTTGAAATTGGAAATTTACATTTTTCAGTTTTGTCAGACGTTTGTAATATTCTCACAATAAGCTAATTAGCTCAATTGGAGCATTTCTAGCATGTTTGGTTGAAATTGGAAATTTACATTTTTCACTTTTGTCAGACAATGGCAATATTCTCACAATAAGCTAATTAGCTCAATTGGAGCATTTCTAGCATGTTTGGTTGAAATTGGAATTTTAAATTTTTCACTTTTGTCAGACGTTTGTAATATTCTCACAATAAGCTAATTAGCTCAATTGGAGCATTTCTAGCATGTTTGGTTGAAATTGGAAATTTACATTTTTCAGTTTGGTCAGACGTTTGTAATATTCTCACAATGAGCTAATTAGCTCAATTGGAGCATTTCTAGCATGTTTGGTTGAAATTGGAAATTTACATTTTTCACTTTTGTCAGACAATTGCAATATTCTCACAATAAGCTAATTAGCTCAATTGAAACATTTCTAGCATGTTTGGTTGAAATTGGAAATTTACATTTTTCACTTTTGCCAGACGTTTGTAAAAGTCTTACAGTAGGCTTATTAGCTCAATTGGAGCCTTTCTAGCATGTTTGGTTGAAATTGGAAATTTCTATTTTTCAGTTTGGTCAGACGTTTGTAATATTCTCACAATAAGCTAATTAGCTCAATTGGAGCATTTCTAGCATGTTTGGTTGAAATCAGAAATTTACATTTTTTACTTTTGTCAGACGTTTGTAATATTCTCACAATAAGCTAATTAGCTCAATTGGAGCATTTCTAGCATGTTTGGTTGAAATTGGAAATTTACATTTTTCAGTTTGGTCAGACGTTTGTAATATTCTCACAATGAGCTAATTAGCTCAATTGGAGCATTTCTAGCATGTTTGGTTGAAATTGGAAATTTACATTTTTCACTTTTGTCAGACAATTGCAATATTCTCACAATAAGCTAATTAGCTCAATTGAAACATTTCTAGCATGTTTGGTTGAAATTGGAAATTTACATTTTTCACTTTTGCCAGACGTTTGTAAAAGTCTTACAGTAAGCTTATTAGCTCAATTGGAGCATTTCTAGCATGTTTGGTTGAAATTGGAAATTTCTATTTTTCAGTTTTGTCAGACGTTTGTAATATTCTCACAATAAGCTAATTAGCTCAATTGGAGCATTTCTAGCATGTTTGGTTGAAATCAGAAATTTACATTTTTCACTTTTGTCAGACGTTTGTAATATTCTCACAATAATCTAATTAGCTCAATTGGAGCATTTCTAGCATGTTTGGTTGAAATTGGAAATTTACATTTTCCGCTTTTGTCAGACAATTGCAATATTCTCACAATAAGCTAATTAGCTCAATTGGAGCATTTCTAGCATGTTTGGTTGAAATTGGAAATTTCTATTTTTCAGTTTTGTCAGACGTTTGTAATATTCTCACAATAAGCTAATTAGCTCAATTGGAGCATTTCTAGCATGTTTGGTTGAAATTGGAAATTTACATTTTTCACTTTTGTCAGACAATTGCAATATTCTCACAATAAGCTAATTAGCTCAATTGGAGCATTTCTAGCATGTTTGGTTGAAATTGGAAATTTCTATTTTTCAGTTTTGTCAGACGTTTGTAATATTCTCACAATAAGCTAATTAGCTCAATTGGAGCATTTCTAGCATGTTTGGTTGAAATTGGAAATTTACATTTTTCACTATTGTCAGACAATTGCAATATTCTCACAATAAGCTAATTAGCTCAGTTGGAGCCTTTCTAGCATGTTTGGTTGAAATTGGAAATTTACATTTTTCAGTTTTGTCAGACAATTGCAATATTCTCACAATAAGCTAATTAGCTCAATTGGAGCATTTCTAGCATGTTTAATTGAAATTGGAAATTTACATTTTTCAGTTTTGTCATACGTTTGTAATATTCTCACAATAAGCTAATTAGCTCAATTGGAGCATTTCTAACATGTTTGGTTGAAATTGAAAATTTACATTTTTCAGTTTTGTCAGGCGTTTGTAATATTCTCACAATAAGCTAATTAGCTCAATTGGAGCATTTCTAGCATGTTTGGTTGAAATCAGAAATTTCTATTTTTTACTTTTGTCAGACGTTTGTAATATTCTCACAATAAGCTAATTAGCTCAATTGGAGCAGTTCTAGCATGTTTGGTTGAAATTGGAAATTTACATTTTTCAGTTTTGTCAGACGTTTGTAATATTCTCACAATAAGCTAATTAGCTCAATTGGAGCATTTCTAGCATGTTTGGTTGAAATTGGAAATTTACATTTTTCACTATTGTCAGACAATTGCAATATTCTCACAATAAGCTAATTAGCTCAGTTGGAGCCTTTCTAGCATGTTTGGTTGAAATTGGAAATTTACATTTTTCAGTTTTGTCAGACAATTGCAATATTCTCACAATAAGCTAATTAGCTCAATTGGAGCATTTCTAGCATGTTTAGTTGAAATTGGAAATTTACATTTTTCAGTTTTGTCATACGTTTGTAATATTCTCACAATAAGCTAATTAGCTCAATTGGAGCATTTCTAACATGTTTGGTTGAAATTGAAAATTTACATTTTTCAGTTTTGTCAGGCGTTTGTAATATTCTCACAATAAGCTAATTAGCTCAATTGGAGCATTTCTAGCATGTTTGGTTGAAATCAGAAATTTCTATTTTTTACTTTTGTCAGACGTTTGTAATATTCTCACAATAAGCTAATTAGCTCAATTGGAGCATTTCTAGCATGTTTGGTTGAAATTGGAAATTTACATTTTTCAGTTTTGTCAGACGTTTGTAATATTCTTACAATAAGCTAATTAGCTCAATTGGAGCATTTCTAGCATGTTTGGTTGAAATTGGAAATTTACATTTTTCAGTTTTGTCACACGTTTGTAATATTCTAACAAGAAGCTAATTAGCTCAATTGGAGCATTTCTAGCATGTTTGGTTGAAATTGAAAATTTAAATTTTCAGTTTTGTCAGACGTTTGTAAAATTCTTACAGTAGGCTTATTTGCGCAATTTGAGCATTTCTAGCATGTTTGGTTGAAATTGGAAATTTACATTTCTCAGTTTTGTCAGACGTTTGTAATATTCTCACAATAAGCTAATTAGCTCAATTGGAGCATTTCTAGCATGTTTGGTTGAAATTGGAAATTTACATTTTTCACTTTTGTCAGACAATTGCAATATTCTCACAATAAGCTAATTAGCTCAATTGGAGCATTTCTAGCATGTTTGGTTGAAATTGGAAGTTTCTATTTTTCAGTTTTGTCAGACGTTTGTAATATTCTCACAATAAGCTAATTAGCTCAATTGGAGCATTTCTAGCATGTTTGGTTGAAATTGGAAATTTACATTTTTCACTTTTGTCAGACAATTGCAATATTCTCACAATAAGCTAATTAGCTCAATTGGAGCATTTCTAGCATGTTTGGTTGAAATCAGAAATTTCTATTTTTTACTTTTGTCAGACAATTGCAATATTCTCACAATAAGCTAATTAGCTCAATTGGAGCATTTCTAGCATGTTTAGTTGAAATTGGAAATTTACATTTTTCAGTTTTGTCACACGTTTGTAATATTCTCACAATAAGCTAATTAGCTCAATTGGAGCATTTCTAGCATGTTTGGTTGAAATCAGAAATTTCTATTTTTTACTTTTGTCAGACGTTTGTAATATTCTCACAATAAGCTAATTAGCTCAATTGGAGCATTTCTAGCATGTTTGGTTGAAATTGGAAATTTACATTTTTCAGTTTTGTCAGACGTTTGTAATATTCTTACAATAAGCTAATTAGCTCAATTGGAGCATTTCTAGCATGTTTGGTTGAAATTGGAAATTTACATTTTTCAGTTTTGTCACACGTTTGTAATATTCTAACAAGAAGCTAATTAGCTCAATTGGAGCATTTCTAGCATGTTTGGTTGAAATTGAAAATTTAAATTTTCAGTTTTGTCAGACGTTTGTAAAATTCTTACAGTAGGCTTATTTGCGCAATTTGAGCATTTCTAGCATGTTTGGTTGAAATTGGAAATTTACATTTCTCAGTTTTGTCAGACGTTTGTAATATTCTCACAATAAGCTAATTAGCTCAATTGGAGCATTTCTAGCATGTTTGGTTGAAATTGGAAATTTACATTTTTCACTTTTGTCAGACAATTGCAATATTCTCACAATAAGCTAATTAGCTCAATTGGAGCATTTCTAGCATGTTTGGTTGAAATTGGAAGTTTCTATTTTTCAGTTTTGTCAGACGTTTGTAATATTCTCACAATAAGCTAATTAGCTCAATTGGAGCATTTCTAGCATGTTTGGTTGAAATTGGAAATTTACATTTTTCACTTTTGTCAGACAATTGCAATATTCTCACAATAAGCTAATTAGCTCAATTGGAGCCTTTCTAGCATGTTTGGTTGAAATTGGAAATTTAAATTTTTCACTTTTGTCAGACAATTGCAATATTCTCACAATAAGCTAATTAGCTCAATTGGAGCATTTCTAGCATGTTTAGTTGAAATTGGAAATTTACATTTTTCAGTTTTGTCATACGTTTGTAATATTCTCACAATAAGCTAATTAGCTCAATTGGAGCATTTCTAGCATGTTTTGTTGAAATTGGAAATTTACATTTTTCAGTTTTGTCAGACGTTTGTAATATTCTCACAATAAGCTAATTAGCTCAATTGGAGCATTTCTAGCATGTTTGGTTGAAATTGGAAATTTACATTTTTCACTTTTGTCAGACAATGGCAATATTCTCACAATAAGCTAATTAGCTCAATTGGAGCATTTCTAGCATGTTTGGTTGAAATTGGAATTTTAAATTTTTCACTTTTGTCAGACGTTTGTAATATTCTCACAATAAGCTAATTAGCTCAATTGGAGCATTTCTAGCATGTTTGGTTGAAATTGGAAATTTACATTTTTCAGTTTGGTCAGACGTTTGTAATATTCTCACAATAAGCTAATTAGCTCAATTGGAGCATTTCTAGCATGTTTGGTTGAAATTGGAAATTTACATTTTTCACTTTTGTCAGACAATTGCAATATTCTCACAATAAGCTAATTAGCTCAATTGAAACATTTCTAGCATGTTTGGTTGAAATTGGAAATTTACATTTTTCACTTTTGCCAGACGTTTGTAAAAGTCTTACAGTAGGCTTATTAGCTCAATTGGAGCCTTTCTAGCATGTTTGGTTGAAATTGGAAATTTCTATTTTTCAGTTTGGTCAGACGTTTGTAATATTCTCACAATAAGCTAATTAGCTCAATTGGAGCATTTCTAGCATGTTTGGTTGAAATCAGAAATTTACATTTTTTACTTTTGTCAGACGTTTGTAATATTCTCACAATAAGCTAATTAGCTCAATTGGAGCATTTCTAGCATGTTTGGTTGAAATTGGAAATTTACATTTTCCGCTTTTGTCAGACAATTGCAATATTCTCACAATAAGCTAATTAGCTCAATTGGAGCATTTCTAGCATGTTTGGTTGAAATTGGAAATTTCTATTTTTCAGTTTTGTCAGACGTTTGTAATATTCTCACAATAAGCTAATTAGCTCAATTGGAGCATTTCTAGCATGTTTGGTTGAAATTGGAAATTTACATTTTTCACTATTGTCAGACAATTGCAATATTCTCACAATAAGCTAATTAGCTCAATTGGAGCCTTTCTAGCATGTTTGGTTGAAATTGGAAATTTACATTTTTCAGTTTTGTCAGACAATTGCAATATTCTCACAATAAGCTAATTAGCTCAATTGGAGCATTTCTAGCATGTTTGGTTGAAATTGGAAATTTCTATTTTTCAGTTTTGTCAGACGTTTGTAATATTCTCACAATAAGCTAATTAGCTCAATTGGAGCATTTCTAGCATGTTTGGTTGAAATTGGAAATTTACATTTTTCACTATTGTCAGACAATTGCAATATTCTCACAATAAGCTAATTAGCTCAGTTGGAGCCTTTCTAGCATGTTTGGTTGAAATTGGAAATTTACATTTTTCAGTTTTGTCAGACAATTGCAATATTCTCACAATAAGCTAATTAGCTCAATTGGAGCATTTCTAGCATGTTTAGTTGAAATTGGAAATTTACATTTTTCAGTTTTGTCATACGTTTGTAATATTCTCACAATAAGCTAATTAGCTCAATTGGAGCATTTCTAACATGTTTGGTTGAAATTGAAAATTTACATTTTTCAGTTTTGTCAGGCGTTTGTAATATTCTCACAATAAGCTAATTAGCTCAATTGGAGCATTTCTAGCATGTTTGGTTGAAATCAGAAATTTCTATTTTTTACTTTTGTCAGACGTTTGTAATATTCTCACAATAAGCTAATTAGCTCAATTGGAGCATTTCTAGCATGTTTGGTTGAAATTGGAAATTTACATTTTTCAGTTTTGTCAGACGTTTGTAATATTCTTACAATAAGCTAATTAGCTCAATTGGAGCATTTCTAGCATGTTTGGTTGAAATTGGAAATTTACATTTTTCAGTTTTGTCACACGTTTGTAATATTCTAACAAGAAGCTAATTAGCTCAATTGGAGCATTTCTAGCATGTTTGGTTGAAATTGAAAATTTAAATTTTCAGTTTTGTCAGACGTTTTTAAAATTCTTACAGTAGGCTTATTTGCGCAATTTGAGCATTTCTAGCATGTTTGGTTGAAATTGGAAATTTACATTTCTCAGTTTTGTCAGACGTTTGTAATATTCTCACAATAAGCTAATTAGCTCAATTGGAGCATTTCTAGCATGTTTGGTTGAAATTGGAAATTTACATTTTTCACTTTTGTCAGACAATTGCAATATTCTCACAATAAGCTAATTAGCTCAATTGGAGCATTTCTAGCATGTTTGGTTGAAATTGGAAGTTTCTATTTTTCAGTTTTGTCAGACGTTTGTAATATTCTCACAATAAGCTAATTAGCTCAATTGGAGCATTTCTAGCATGTTTGGTTGAAATTGGAAATTTACATTTTTCACTTTTGTCAGACAATTGCAATATTCTCACAATAAGCTAATTAGCTCAATTGGAGCATTTCTAGCATGTTTGGTTGAAATCAGAAATTTCTATTTTTTACTTTTGTCAGACAATTGCAATTTTCTCACAATAAGCTAATTAGCTCAATTGGAGCATTTCTAGCATGTTTAGTTGAAATTGGAAATTTACATTTTTCAGTTTTGTCACACGTTTGTAATATTCTCACAATAAGCTAATTAGCTCAATTGGAGCATTTCTAGCATGTTTGGTTGAAATCAGAAATTTCTATTTTTTACTTTTGTCAGACGTTTGTAATATTCTCACAATAAGCTAATTAGCTCAATTGGAGCATTTCTAGCATGTTTGGTTGAAATCAGAAATTTCTATTTTTTACTTTTGTCAGACGTTTGTAATATTCTCACAATAAGCTAATTAGCTCAATTGGAGCATTTCTAGCATGTTTGGTTGAAATTGGAAATTTACATTTTTCAGTTTTGTCAGACGTTTGTAATATTCTTACAATAAGCTAATTAGCTCAATTGGAGCATTTCTAGCATGTTTGGTTGAAATTGGAAATTTACATTTTTCAGTTTTGTCACACGTTTGTAATATTCTAACAAGAAGCTAATTAGCTCAATTGGAGCATTTCTAGCATGTTTGGTTGAAATTGAAAATTTAAATTTTCAGTTTTGTCAGACGTTTTTAAAATTCTTACAGTAGGCTTATTTGCGCAATTTGAGCATTTCTAGCATGTTTGGTTGAAATTGGAAATTTACATTTCTCAGTTTTGTCAGACGTTTGTAATATTCTCACAATAAGCTAATTAGCTCAATTGGAGCATTTCTAGCATGTTTGGTTGAAATTGGAAATTTACATTTTTCACTTTTGTCAGACAATTGCAATATTCTCACAATAAGCTAATTAGCTCAATTGGAGCATTTCTAGCATGTTTGGTTGAAATTGGAAGTTTCTATTTTTCAGTTTTGTCAGACGTTTGTAATATTCTCACAATAAGCTAATTAGCTCAATTGGAGCATTTCTAGCATGTTTGGTTGAAATTGGAAATTTACATTTTTCACTTTTGTCAGACAATTGCAATATTCTCACAATAAGCTAATTAGCTCAATTGGAGCATTTCTAGCATGTTTGGTTGAAATCAGAAATTTCTATTTTTTACTTTTGTCAGACAATTGCAATATTCTCACAATAAGCTAATTAGCTCAATTGGAGCATTTCTAGCATGTTTAGTTGAAATTGGAAATTTACATTTTTCAGTTTTGTCACACGTTTGTAATATTCTCACAATAAGCTAATTAGCTCAATTGGAGCATTTCTAGCATGTTTGGTTGAAATCAGAAATTTCTATTTTTTACTTTTGTCAGACGTTTGTAATATTCTCACAATAAGCTAATTAGCTCAATTGGAGCATTTCTAGCATGTTTGGTTGAAATTGGAAATTTACATTTTTCAGTTTTGTCAGACGTTTGTAATATTCTTACAATAAGCTAATTAGCTCAATTGGAGCATTTCTAGCATGTTTGGTTGAAATTGGAAATTTACATTTTTCGGTTTTGTCACACGTTTGTAATATTCTAACAAGAAGCTAATTAGCTCAATTGGAGCATTTCTAGCATGTTTGGTTGAAATTGAAAATTTAAATTTTCAGTTTTGTCAGACGTTTGTAAAATTCTTACAGTAGGCTTATTTGCGCAATTTGAGCATTTCTAGCATGTTTGGTTGAAATTGGAAATTTACATTTCTCAGTTTTGTCAGACGTTTGTAATATTCTCACAATAAGCTAATTAGCTCAATTGGAGCATTTCTAGCATGTTTGGTTGAAATTGGAAATTTACATTTTTCACTTTTGTCAGACAATTGCAATATTCTCACAATAAGCTAATTAGCTCAATTGGAGCATTTCTAGCATGTTTGGTTGAAATTGGAAGTTTCTATTTTTCAGTTTTGTCAGACGTTTGTAATATTCTCACAATAAGCTAATTAGCTCAATTGGAGCATTTCTAGCATGTTTGGTTGAAATTGGAAATTTACATTTTTCACTTTTGTCAGACAATTGCAATATTCTCACAATAAGCTAATTAGCTCAATTGGAGCCTTTCTAGCATGTTTGGTTGAAATTGGAAATTTACATTTTTCACTTTTGTCAGACAATTGCAATATTCTCACAATAAGCTAATTAGCTCAATTGGAGCATTTCTAGCATGTTTAGTTGAAATTGGAAATTTACATTTTTCAGTTTTGTCATACGTTTGTAATATTCTCACAATAAGCTAATTAGCTCAATTGGAGCATTTCTAGCATGTTTGGTTGAAATTGGAAATTTACATTTTTCAGTTTTGTCAGACGTTTGTAATATTCTCACAATAAGCTAATTAGCTCAATTGGAGCATTTCTAGCATGTTTGGTTGAAATTGGAAATTTACATTTTTCACTTTTGTCAGACAATGGCAATATTCTCACAATAAGCTAATTAGCTCAATTGGAGCATTTCTAGCATGTTTGGTTGAAATTGGAATTTTAAATTTTTCACTTTTGTCAGACGTTTGTAATATTCTCACAATAAGCTAATTAGCTCAATTGGAGCATTTCTAGCATGTTTGGTTGAAATTGAAAATTTAAATTTTCAGTTTTGTCAGACGTTTTTAAAATTCTTACAGTAGGCTTATTTGCGCAATTTGAGCATTTCTAGCATGTTTGGTTGAAATTGGAAATTTACATTTCTCAGTTTTGTCAGACGTTTGTAATATTCTCACAATAAGCTAATTAGCTCAATTGGAGCATTTCTAGCATGTTTGGTTGAAATTGGAAATTTACATTTTTCACTTTTGTCAGACAATTGCAATATTCTCACAATAAGCTAATTAGCTCAATTGGAGCATTTCTAGCATGTTTGGTTGAAATTGGAAGTTTCTATTTTTCAGTTTTGTCAGACGTTTGTAATATTCTCACAATAAGCTAATTAGCTCAATTGGAGCATTTCTAGCATGTTTGGTTGAAATTGGAAATTTACATTTTTCACTTTTGTCAGACAATTGCAATATTCTCACAATAAGCTAATTAGCTCAATTGGAGCATTTCTAGCATGTTTGGTTGAAATCAGAAATTTCTATTTTTTACTTTTGTCAGACAATTGCAATATTCTCACAATAAGCTAATTAGCTCAATTGGAGCATTTCTAGCATGTTTAGTTGAAATTGGAAATTTACATTTTTCAGTTTTGTCACACGTTTGTAATATTCTCACAATAAGCTAATTAGCTCAATTGGAGCATTTCTAGCATGTTTGGTTGAAATCAGAAATTTCTATTTTTTACTTTTGTCAGACGTTTGTAATATTCTCACAATAAGCTAATTAGCTCAATTGGAGCATTTCTAGCATGTTTGGTTGAAATTGGAAATTTACATTTTTCAGTTTTGTCAGACGTTTGTAATATTCTTACAATAAGCTAATTAGCTCAATTGGAGCATTTCTAGCATGTTTGGTTGAAATTGGAAATTTACATTTTTCAGTTTTGTCACACGTTTGTAATATTCTAACAAGAAGCTAATTAGCTCAATTGGAGCATTTCTAGCATGTTTGGTTGAAATTGAAAATTTAAATTTTCAGTTTTGTCAGACGTTTGTAAAATTCTTACAGTAGGCTTATTTGCGCAATTTGAGCATTTCTAGCATGTTCGGTTGAAATTGGAAATTTACATTTCTCAGTTTTGTCAGACGTTTGTAATATTCTCACAATAAGCTAATTAGCTCAATTGGAGCATTTCTAGCATGTTTGGTTGAAATTGGAAATTTACATTTTTCACTTTTGTCAGACAATTGCAATATTCTCACAATAAGCTAATTAGCTCAATTGGAGCATTTCTAGCATGTTTGGTTGAAATTGGAAGTTTCTATTTTTCAGTTTTGTCAGACGTTTGTAATATTCTCACAATAAGCTAATTAGCTCAATTGGAGCATTTCTAGCATGTTTGGTTGAAATTGGAAATTTACATTTTTCACTTTTGTCAGACAATTGCAATATTCTCACAATAAGCTAATTAGCTCAATTGGAGCCTTTCTAGCATGTTTGGTTGAAATTGGAAATTTACATTTTTCACTTTTGTCAGACAATTGCAATATTCTCACAATAAGCTAATTAGCTCAATTGGAGCATTTCTAGCATGTTTAGTTGAAATTGGAAATTTACATTTTTCAGTTTTGTCATACGTTTGTAATATTCTCACAATAAGCTAATTAGCTCAATTGGAGCATTTCTAGCATGTTTGGTTGAAATTGGAAATTTACATTTTTCAGTTTTGTCAGACGTTTGTAATATTCTCACAATAAGCTAATTAGCTCAATTGGAGCATTTCTAGCATGTTTGGTTGAAATTGGAAATTTACATTTTTCACTTTTGTCAGACAATGGCAATATTCTCACAATAAGCTAATTAGCTCAATTGGAGCATTTCTAGCATGTTTGGTTGAAATTGGAATTTTAAATTTTTCACTTTTGTCAGACGTTTGTAATATTCTCACAATAAGCTAATTAGCTCAATTGGAGCATTTCTAGCATGTTTGGTTGAAATTGGAAATTTACATTTTTCAGTTTGGTCAGACGTTTGTAATATTCTCACAATAAGCTAATTAGCTCAATTGGAGCATTTCTAGCATGTTTGGTTGAAATTGGAAATTTACATTTTTCACTTTTGTCAGACAATTGCAATATTCTCACAATAAGCTAATTAGCTCAATTGAAACATTTCTAGCATGTTTGGTTGAAATTGGAAATTTACATTTTTCACTTTTGCCAGACGTTTGTAAAAGTCTTACAGTAGGCTTATTAGCTCAATTGGAGCCTTTCTAGCATGTTTGGTTGAAATTGGAAATTTCTATTTTTCAGTTTTGTCAGACGTTTGTAATATTCTCACAATAAGCTAATTAGCTCAATTGGAGCATTTCTAGCATGTTTGGTTGAAATCAGAAATTTACATTTTTTACTTTTGTCAGACGTTTGTAATATTCTCACAATAAGCTAATTAGCTCAATTGGAGCATTTCTAGCATGTTTGGTTGAAATTGGAAATCTACATTTTCCGCTTTTGTCAGACAATTGCAATATTCTCACAATAAGCTAATTAGCTCAATTGGAGCATTTCTAGCATGTTTGGTTGAAATTGGAAATTTCTATTTTTCAGTTTTGTCAGACGTTTGTAATATTCTCACAATAAGCTAATTAGCTCAATTGGAGCATTTCTAGCATGTTTGGTTGAAATTGGAAATTTACATTTTTCACTATTGTCAGACAATTGCAATATTCTCACAATAAGCTAATTAGCTCAATTGGAGCCTTTCTAGCATGTTTGGTTGAAATTGGAAATTTACATTTTTCAGTTTTGTCAGACAATTGCAATATTCTCACAATAAGCTAATTAGCTCAATTGGAGCATTTCTAGCATGTTTAGTTGAAATTGGAAATTTACATTTTTCAGTTTTGTCATACGTTTCTAATATTCTCACAATAAGCTAATTAGCTCAATTGGAGCATTTCTAACATGTTTGGTTGAAATTGGAAATTTACATTTTTCAGTTTTGTCAGACGTTTGTAATATTCTCACAATAAGCTAATTAGCTCAATTGGAGCATTTCTAGCATGTTTGGTTGAAATCAGAAATTTACATTTTTTACTTTTGTCAGACGTTTGTAAGATTCTCACAATAAGCTAATTAGCTCAATTGGAGCATTTCTAGCATGTTTGGTTGAAATTGGAAATTTACATTTTTCAGTTTTGTCAGACGTTTGTAATATTCTCACAATAAGCTAATTAGCTCAATTGGAGCATTTCTAGCATGTTTGGTTGAAATTGGAAATTTACATTTTTCAGTTTTGTCACACGTTTGTAATATTCTAACAATAAGCTAATTAGCTCAATTGGAGCATTTCTAGCATGTTTGGTTGAAATTGGAAATTACATTTTTCAGTTTTGTCAGACAATTGCAATATTCTATCAATAAGATAATTAGCTCAATTGGAGCATTTCTAGCATGTTTGGTTGAAATTGGAAATTTCCATTTTTCAGTTTTGTCAGACGTTTGTAATATTCTCACAATAAGCTAATTAGCTCAATTGGAGCATTTCTAGCATGTTTGGTTGAAATTGAAAACTTAAATTTTCAGTTTTGTCAGACGTTTGTAAAATTCTTACAGTAGGCTTATTTGCGCAATTGGAGCATTTCTAGCATGTTTGATTGAAATTGGAATTTTAAATTTTTCACTTTTGTCAGACAATTGCAATATTCTCTCAATAAGCTAATTAGCTCAATTGGAGCATTTCTAGCATGTTTGGTTGAAATTGAAAATTTAAATTTTCAGTTTTGTCAGACGTTTGTAAAATTCTTACAGTAGGCTTATTTGCGCAATTTGAGCATTTCTAGCATGTTTGGTTGAAATTGGAAATTTACATTTCTCAGTTTTGTCAGACGTTTGTAATATTCTCACAATAAGCTAATTAGCTCAATTGGAGCATTTCTAGCATGTTTGGTTGAAATTGGAAATTTACATTTTTCACTTTTGTCAGACAATTGCAATATTCTCACAATAAGCTAATTAGCTCAATTGGAGCATTTCTAGCATGTTTGGTTGAAATTGGAAGTTTCTATTTTTCAGTTTTGTCAGACGTTTGTAATATTCTCACAATAAGCTAATTAGCTCAATTGGAGCATTTCTAGCATGTTTGGTTGAAATTGGAAATTTACATTTTTCACTTTTGTCAGACAATTGCAATATTCTCACAATAAGCTAATTAGCTCAATTGGAGCCTTTCTAGCATGTTTGGTTGAAATTGGAAATTTACATTTTTCACTTTTGTCAGACAATTGCAATATTCTCACAATAAGCTAATTAGCTCAATTGGAGCATTTCTAGCATGTTTAGTTGAAATTGGAAATTTACATTTTTCAGTTTTGTCATACGTTTGTAATTTTCTCACAATAAGCTAATTAGCTCAATTGGAGCATTTCTAGCATGTTTGGTTGAAATTGGAAATTTACATTTTTCAGTTTTGTCAGACGTTTGTAATATTCTCACAATAAGCTAATTAGCTCAATTGGAGCATTTCTAGCATGTTTGGTTGAAATTGGAAATTTACATTTTTCACTTTTGTCAGACAATTGCAATATTCTCACAATAAGCTAATTAGCTCAATTGGAGCATTTCTAGCATGTTTGGTTGAAATTGGAAATTTACATTTATCAGTTTTGTCAGACGTTTGTAATATTTTCACAAAAAGTTAATTAGCTCAAATGGAGCATTTCTAGCATGTTTGGTTGAAATTGGAAATTTACATTTTTCAGTTTTGTCAGACGTTTGTAATATTCTCACAATAAGCTAATTAGCTCAATTGGAGCATTTCTAGCATGTTTGGTTGAAATTGAAAATTTAAATTTTCAGTTTTGTCAGACGTTTGTAAAATTCTTACAGTAGGCTTATTTGCGCAATTGGAGCATTTCTAGCATGTTTGATTGAAATTGGAATTTTAAATTTTTCACTTTTGTCAGACGTTTGTAATATTCTCACAATAAGCTAATTAGCTCAATTGGAGCATTTCTAGCATGTTTGGTTGAAATTGGAAATTTACATTTTTCACTTTTGTCAGACAATTGCAATATTCTCACAATAAGCTAATTAGCTCAATTGGAACATTTCTAGCATGTTTGGTTGAAATTGGAAATTTACATTTTTCACTTTTGTCAGACAATTGCAATATTTTCACAATAAGCTAATTAGCTCAATTGGAGCCTTTCTAGCATGTTTGGTTGAAATTGGAAATTTCTATTTTTCAGTTTTGTCAGACGTTTGTAATATTCTCACAATAAGCTAATTAGCTCAATTGGAGCATTTCTAGCATGTTTGGTTGAAATCAGAAATTTACATTTTTTACTTTTGTCAGACGTTTGTAATATTCTCACAATAAGCTAATTAGCTTAATTGGAGCATTTCTAGCATGTTTGGTTGAAATTGGAAATTTACATTTTCCGCTTTTGTCAGACAATTGCAATATTCTCACAATAAGCTAATTAGCTCAATTGGAGCATTTCTAGCATGTTTGGTTGAAATTGGAAATTTCTATTTTTCAGTTTTGTCAGACGTTTGTAATATTCTCACAATAAGCTAATTAGCTCAATTGGAGCATTTCTAGCATGTTTGGTTGAAATTGGAAATTTACATTTTTCACTATTGTCAGACAATTGCAATATTCTCACAATAAGCTAATTAGCTCAATTGGAGCCTTTCTAGCATGTTTGGTTGAAATTGGAAATTTACATTTTTCACTTTTGTCAGACAATTGCAATATTCTCACAATAAGCTAATTAGCTCAATTGGAGCATTTCTAGCATGTTTAGTTGAAATTGGAAATTTACATTTTTCAGTTTTGTCAGACGTTTGTAATATTCTCACAATAAGCTAATTAGCTCAATTGGAGCATTTCTAGCATGTTTGGTTGAAATTGGAAATTTACATTTTCACTTTTGTCAGACAATTGCAATATTCTCACAATAAGCTAATTAGCTCAATTGGAGCATTTCTAGCATGTTTGGTTGAAATTGGAAATTTACATTTATCAGTTTTGTCAGACGTTTGTAATATTCTCACAAAAAGTTAATTAGCTCAAATGGAGCATTTCTAGCATGTTTGGTTGAAATTGGAAATTTACATTTTTCAGTTTTGTCAGACGTTTGTAATATTCTCACAATAAGCTAATTAGCTCAATTGGAGCATTTCTAGCATGTTTGGTTGAAATTGAAAATTTAAATTTTCAGTTTTGTCAGACGTTTGTAAAATTCTTACAGTAGGCTTATTTGCGCAATTGGAGCATTTCTAGCATGTTTGATTGAAATTGGAATTTTAAATTTTTCACTTTTGTCAGACGTTTGTAATATTCTCACAATAAGCTAATTAGCTCAATTGGAGCATTTCTAGCATGTTTGGTTGAAATTGGAAATTTACATTTTTCACTTTTGTCAGACAATTGCAATATTCTCACAATAAGCTAATTAGCTCAATTGGAACATTTCTAGCATGTTTGGTTGAAATTGGAAATTTACATTTTTCACTTTTGTCAGACAATTGCAATATTTTCACAATAAGCTAATTAGCTCAATTGGAGCCTTTCTAGCATGTTTGGTTGAAATTGGAAATTTCTATTTTTCAGTTTTGTCAGACGTTTGTAATATTCTCACAATAAGCTAATTAGCTCAATTGGAGCATTTCTAGCATGTTTGGTTGAAATCAGAAATTTACATTTTTTACTTTTGTCAGACGTTTGTAATATTCTCACAATAAGCTAATTAGCTTAATTGGAGCATTTCTAGCATGTTTGGTTGAAATTGGAAATTTACATTTTCCGCTTTTGTCAGACAATTGCAATATTCTCACAATAAGCTAATTAGCTCAATTGGAGCATTTCTAGCATGTTTGGTTGAAATTGAAAATTTCTATTTTTCAGTTTTGTCAGACGTTTGTAATATTCTCACAATAAGCTAATTAGCTCAATTGGAGCATTTCTAGCATGTTTGGTTGAAATTGGAAATTTACATTTTTCACTATTGTCAGACAATTGCAATATTCTCACAATAAGCTAATTAGCTCAATTGGAGCCTTTCTAGCATGTTTGGTTGAAATTGGAAATTTACATTTTTCACTTTTGTCAGACAATTGCAATATTCTCACAATAAGCTAATTAGCTCAATTGGAGCATTTCTAGCATGTTTAGTTGAAATTGGAAATTTACATTTTTCAGTTTTGTCAGACGTTTGTAATATTCTCACAATAAGCTAATTAGCTCAATTGGAGCATTTCTAGCATGTTTGGTTGAAATTGGAAATTTACATTTTTCACTTTTGTCAGACAATTGCAATATTCTCACAATAAGCTAATTAGCTCAATTGGAGCATTTCTAGCATGTTTGGTTGAAATTGGAAATTTACATTTATCAGTTTTGTCAGACGTTTGTAATATTCTCACAAAAAGTTAATTAGCTCAAATGGAGCATTTCTAGCATGTTTGGTTGAAATTGGAAATTTACATTTTTCAGTTTTGTCAGACGTTTGTAATATTCTCACAATAAGCTAATTAGCTCAATTGGAGCATTTCTAGCATGTTTGGTTGAAATTGAAAATTTAAATTTTCAGTTTTGTCAGACGTTTGTAAAATTCTTACAGTAGGCTTATTTGCGCAATTGGAGCATTTCTAGCATGTTTGATTGAAATTGGAATTTTAAATTTTTTACTTTTGTCAGACGTTTGTAATATTCTCACAATAAGCTAATTAGCTCAATTGGAGCATTTCTAGCATGTTTGGTTGAAATTGGAAATTTACATTTTTCACTTTTGTCAGACAATTGCAATATTCTCACAATAAGCTAATTAGCTCAATTGGAACATTTCTAGCATGTTTGGTTGAAATTGGAAATTTACATTTTTCACTTTTGTCAGACAATTGCAATATTTTCACAATAAGCTAATTAGCTCAATTGGAGCCTTTCTAGCATGTTTGGTTGAAATTGGAAATTTCTATTTTTCAGTTTTGTCAGACGTTTGTAATATTCTCACAATAAGCTAATTAGCTCAATTGGAGCATTTCTAGCATGTTTGGTTGAAATCAGAAATTTACATTTTTTACTTTTGTCAGACGTTTGTAATATTCTCACAATAAGCTAATTAGCTCAATTGGAGCATTTCTAGCATGTTTGGTTGAAATTGGAAATTTACATTTTCCGCTTTTGTCAGACAATTGCAATATTCTCACAATAAGCTAATTAGCTCAATTGGAGCATTTCTAGCATGTTTGGTTGAAATTGGAAATTTCTATTTTTCAGTTTTGTCAGACGTTTGTAATATTCTCACAATAAGCTAATTAGCTCAATTGGAGCATTTCTAGCATGTTTGGTTGAAATTGGAAATTTACATTTTTCACTATTGTCAGACAATTGCAATATTCTCACAATAAGCTAATTAGCTCAATTGGAGCCTTTCTAGCATGTTTGGTTGAAATTGGAAATTTACATTTTTCACTTTTGTCAGACAATTGCAATATTCTCACAATAAGCTAATTAGCTCAATTGGAGCATTTCTAGCATGTTTGGTTGAAATTGGAAATTTACATTTTTCACTTTTGTCAGACAATTGCAATATTCTCACAATAAGCTAATTAGCTCAATTGGAACATTTCTAGCATGTTTGGTTGAAATTGGAAATTTACATTTTTCACTTTTGTCAGACAATTGCAATATTTTCACAATAAGCTAATTAGCTCAATTGGAGCCTTTCTAGCATGTTTGGTTGAAATTGGAAATTTCTATTTTTCAGTTTTGTCAGACGTTTGTAATATTCTCACAATAAGCTAATTAGCTCAATTGGAGCATTTCTAGCATGTTTGGTTGAAATCAGAAATTTACATTTTTTTACTTTTGTCAGACGTTTGTAATATTCTCACAATAAGCTAATTAGCTCAATTGGAGCATTTCTAGCATGTTTGGTTGAAATTGGAAATTTACATTTTCCGCTTTTGTCAGACAATTGCAATATTCTCACAATAAGCTAATTAGCTCAATTGGAGCATTTCTAGCATGTTTGGTTGAAATTGGAAATTTCTATTTTTCAGTTTTGTCAGACGTTTGTAATATTCTCACAATAAGCTAATTAGCTCAATTGGAGCATTTCTAGCATGTTTGGTTGAAATTGGAAATTTACATTTTTCACTATTGTCAGACAATTGCAATATTCTCACAATAAGCTAATTAGCTCAATTGGAGCCTTTCTAGCATGTTTGGTTGAAATTGGAAATTTACATTTTTCACTTTTGTCAGACAATTGCAATATTCTCACAATAAGCTAATTAGCTCAATTGGAGCATTTCTAGCATGTTTAGTTGAAATTGGAAATTTACATTTTTCAGTTTTGTCATACGTTTGTAACATTCTCACAATAAGCTAATTAGCTCAATTGGAGCATTTCTAACATGTTTGGTTGAAATTGGAAACTTACATTTTTCAGTTTTGTCAGACGTTTGTAATATTCTCACAATAAGCTAATTAGCTCAATTGGAGCATTTATAGCATGTTTGGTTGAAATCAGAAATTTACATTTTTTACTTTTGTCAGACGTTTGTAATATTCTCACAATAAGCTAATTAGCTCAATTGGAGCATTTCTAGCATGTTTGGTTGAAATTGGAAATTTACATTTTTCAGTTTTGTCAGACGTTTGTAATATTCTCACAATAAGCTAATTAGCTCAATTGGAGCATTTCTAGCATGTTTGGTTGAAATTGGAAATTTACATTTTTCAGTTTTGTCACACGTTTGTAATATTCTAACAATAAGCTAATTAGCTCAATTGGAGCATTTCTAGCATGTTTGGTTGAAATTGGAAATTACATTTTTCAGTTTTGTCAGACAATTGCAATATTCTCACAATAAGCTAATTAGCTCAATTGGAGCCTTTCTAGCATGTTTGGTTGAAATTGGAAATTTACATTTTTCACTTTTGTCAGACAATTGCAATATTCTCACAATAAGCTAATTAGCTCAATTGGAGCATTTCTAGCATGTTTAGTTGAAATTGGAAATTTACATTTTTCAGTTTTGTCATACGTTTGTAATATTCTCACAATAAGCTAATTAGCTCAATTGGAGCATTTCTAGCATGTTTGGTTGAAATTGGAAATTTACATTTTTCAGTTTTGTCAGACGTTTGTAATATTCTCACAATAAGCTAATTAGCTCAATTGGAGCATTTCTAGCATGTTTGGTTGAAATTGGAAATTTACATTTTTCACTTTTGTCAGACAATTGCAATATTCTCACAATAAGCTAATTAGCTCAATTGGAGCATTTCTAGCATGTTTGGTTGAAATTGGAAATTTACATTTATCAGTTTTGTCAGACGTTTGTAATATTCTCACAAAAAGTTAATTAGCTCAAATGGAGCGTTTCTAGCATGTTTGGTTGAAATTGGAAATTTACATTTTTCAGTTTTGTCAGACGTTTGTAATATTCTCACAATAAGCTAATTAGCTCAATTGGAGCATTTCTAGCATGTTTGGTTGAAATTGAAAATTTAAATTTTCAGTTTTGTCAGACGTTTGTAAAATTCTTACAGTAGGCTTATTTGCGCAATTGGAGCATTTCTAGCATGTTTGATTGAAATTGGAATTTTAAATTTTTCACTTTTGTCAGACGTTTGTAATATTCTCACAATAAGCTAATTAGCTCAATTGGAGCATTTCTAGCATGTTTGGTTGAAATTGGAAATTTACATTTTTCAGTTTGGTCAGACGTTTGTAATATTCTCACAATAAGCTAATTAGCTCAATTGGAGCATTTCTAGCATGTTTGGTTGAAATTGGAAATTTACATTTTTCACTTTTGTCAGACAATTGCAATATTCTCACAATAAGCTAATTAGCTCAATTGGAACATTTCTAGCATGTTTGGTTGAAATTGGAAATTTACATTTTTTCACTTTTGTCAGACAATTGCAATATTTTCACAATAAGCTAATTAGCTCAATTGGAGCCTTTCTAGCATGTTTGGTTGAAATTGGAAATTTCTATTTTTCAGTTTTGTCAGACGTTTGTAATATTCTCACAATAAGCTAATTAGCTCAATTGGAGCATTTCTAGCATGTTTGGTTGAATTCAGAAATTTACATTTTTTACTTTTGTCAGACGTTTGTAATATTCTCACAATAAGCTAATTAGCTCAATTGGAGCATTTCTAGCATGTTTGGTTGAAATTGGAAATTTACATTTTTCGCTTTTGTCAGACAATTGCAATATTCTCACAATAAGCTAATTAGCTCAATTGGAGCATTTCTAGCATGTTTGGTTGAAATTGGAAATTTACATTTTTCACTTTTGTCAGACAATTGCAATATTCTCACAATAAGCTAATTAGCTCAATTGGAGCATTTCTAGCATGTTTGGTTGAAATTGGAAATTTACATTTTTCACTATTGTCAGACAATTGCAATATTCTCACAATAAGCTAATTAGCTCAATTGGCGCCTTTCTAGCATGTTTGGTTGAAATTGGAAATTTACATTTTTCAGTTTTGTCAGACAATTGCAATATTCTCACAATAAGCTAATTAGCTCAATTGGAGCATTTCTAGCATGTTTAGTTGAAATTGGAAATTTACATTTTTCAGTTTTGTCATACGTTTGTAATATTCTCACAATAAGCTAATTAGCTCAATTGGAGCATTTCTAACATGTTTGGTTGAAATTGGAAATTTACATTTTTCAGTTTTGTCAGACGTTTGTAATATTCTCACAATAAGCTAATTAGCTCAATTGGAGCATTTCTAGCATGTTTGGTTGAAATTGGAAATTTACATTTTTTACTTTTGTCAGACGTTTGTAATATTCTCACAATAAGCTAATTAGCTCAATTGGAGCATTTCTAGCATGTTTGGTTGAAATTGGAAATTTACATTTTTCAGTTTTGTCAGACGTTTGTAATATTCTCACAATAAGCTAATTAGCTCAATTGGAGCATTTCTAGCATGTTTGGTTGAAATTGGAAATTTACATTTTTCAGTTTTGTCACACGTTTGTAATATTCTAACAATAAGCTAATTAGCTCAATTGGAGCATTTCTAGCATGTTTGATTGAAATTGGAAATTACATTTTTCAGTTTTGTCAGACAATTGCAATATTCTATCAATAAGATAATTAGCTCAATTGGAGCATTTCTAGCATGTTTGGTTGAAATTGGAAATTTCTATTTTTCAGTTTTGTCAGACGTTTGTAATATTCTCACAATAAGCTAATTAGCTCAATTGGAGCATTTCTAGCATGTTTGGTTGAAATTGAAAAATTAAATTTTCAGTTTTGTCAGACGTTTGTAAAATTCTTACAGTAGGCTTATTTGCGCAATTTGAGCATTTCTAGCATGTTTGGTTGAAATTGGAAATTTACATTTCTCAGTTTTGTCAGACGTTTGTAATATTCTCACAATAAGCTAATTAGCTCAATTGGAGCATTTCTAGCATGTTTGGTTGAAATTGGAAATTTACATTTTTCACTTTTGTCAGACAATTGCAATATTCTCACAATAAGCTAATTAGCTCAATTGGAGCATTTCTAGCATGTTTGGTTGAAATTGGAAGTTTCTATTTTTCAGTTTTGTCAGACGTTTGTAATATTCTCACAATAAGCTAATTAGCTCAATTGGAGCATTTCTAGCATGTTTAGTTGAAATTGGAAATTTACATTTTTCAGTTTTGTCATACGTTTGTAATATTCTCACAATAAGCTAATTAGCTCAATTGGAGCATTTCTAACATGTTTGGTTGAAATTGGAAATTTACATTTTTCAGTTTTGTCAGGCGTTTGTAATATTCTCACAATAAGCTAATTAGCTCAATTGGAGCATTTCTAGCATGTTTGGTTGAAATTGGAAATTTACATTTTTCAGTTTTGTCAGACGTTTGTAATATTCTCACAATAAGCTAATTAGCTCAATTGGAGCATTTCTAGCATGTTTGGTTGAAATTCGAAATTTACATTTTTCAGTTTTGTCACACGTTTGTAATATTCTAACAATAAGCTAATTAGCTCAATTGGAGCATTTCTAGCATGTTTGGTTGAAATTGGAAATTACATTTTTCAGTTTTGTCAGACAATTGCAATATTCTATCAATAAGATAATTAGCTCAATTGGAGCATTTCTAGCATGTTTGGTTGAAATTGGAAATTTCTATTTTTCAGTTTTGTCAGACGTTTGTAATATTCTCACAATAAGCTAATTAGCTCAATTGGAGCATTTCTAGCATGTTTGGTTGAAATTGAAAATTTAAATTTTCAGTTTTGTCAGACGTTTGTAAAATTCTTACAGTAGGCTTATTTGCGCAATTTGAGCATTTCTAGCATGTTTGGTTGAAATTGGAAATTTACATTTCTCAGTTTTGTCAGACGTTTGTAATATTCTCACAATAAGCTAATTAGCTCAATTGGAGCATTTCTAGCATGTTTGGTTGAAATTGGAAATTTACATTTTTCACTTTTGTCAGACAATTGCAATATTCTCACAATAAGCTAATTAGCTCAATTGGAGCATTTCTAGCATGTTTGGTTGAAATTGGAAGTTTCTATTTTTCAGTTTTGTCAGACGTTTGTAATATTCTCACAATAAGCTAATTAGCTCAATTGGAGCATTTCTAGCATGTTTGGTTGAAATTGGAAATTTACATTTTTCACTTTTGTCAGACAATTGCAATATTCTCACAATAAGCTAATTAGCTCAATTGGAGCCTTTCTAGCATGTTTGGTTGAAATTGGAAATTTACATTTTTCACTTTTGTCAGACAATTGCAATATTCTCACAATAAGCTAATTAGCTCAATTGGAGCATTTCTAGCATGTTTAGTTGAAATTGGAAATTTACATTTTTCAGTTTTGTCATACGTTTGTAATATTCTCACAATAAGCTAATTAGCTCAATTGGAGCATTTCTAGCATGTTTGGTTGAAATTGGAAATTTACATTTTTCAGTTTTGTCAGACGTTTGTAATATTCTCACAATAAGCTAATTAGCTCAATTGGAGCATTTCTAGCATGTTTGGTTGAAATTGGAAATTTACGTTTTTCAGTTTTGTCAGACGTTTGTAATATTCTCACAATAAGCTAATTAGCTCAATTGGAGCATTTCTAGCATGTTTGGTTGAAATTGGAAATTTACATTTTTCAGTTTTGTCACACGTTTGTAATATTCTAACAATAAGCTAATTAGCTCAATTGGAGCATTTCTAGCATGTTTGGTTGAAATTGGAAATTACATTTTTCAGTTTTGTCAGACAATTGCAATATTCTATCAATAAGATAATTAGCTCAATTGGAGCATTTCTAGCATGTTTGGTTGAAATTGGAAATTTCTATTTTTCATTTTTGTCAGACGTTTGTAATATTCTCACAATAAGCTAATTAGCTCAATTGGAGCATTTCTAGCATGTTTGGTTGAAATTGAAAATTTAAATTTTCAGTTTTGTCAGACGTTTGTAAAATTCTTACAGTAGGCTTATTTGCGCAATTTGAGCATTTCTAGCATGTTTGGTTGAAATTGGAAATTTACATTTCTCAGTTTTGTCAGACGTTTGTAATATTCTCACAATAAGCTAATTAGCTCAATTGGAGCATTTCTAGCATGTTTAGTTGAAATTGGAAATTTACATTTTTCACTTTTGTCAGACAATTGCAATATTCTCACAATAAGCTAATTAGCTCAATTGGAGCATTTCTAGCATGTTTGGTTGAAATTGGAAGTTTCTATTTTTCAGTTTTGTCAGACGTTTGTAATATTCTCACAATAAGCTAATTAGCTCAATTGGAGCATTTCTAGCATGTTTAGTTGAAATTGGAAATTTACATTTTTCAGTTTTGTCATACGTTTGTAATATTCTCACAATAAGCTAATTAGCTCAATTGGAGCATTTCTAACATGTTTGGTTGAAATTGGAAATTTACATTTTTCAGTTTTGTCAGGCGTTTGTAATATTCTCACAATAAGCTAATTAGCTCAATTGGAGCATTTCTAGCATGTTTGGTTGAAATCAGAAATTTACATTTTTTACTTTTGTCAGACGTTTGTAATATTCTCACAATAAGCTAATTAGCTCAATTGGAGCATTTCTAGCATGTTTGGTTGAAATTGGAAATTTACATTTTTCAGTTTTGTCAGACGTTTGTAATATTCTCACAATAAGCTAATTAGCTCAATTGGAGCATTTCTAGCATGTTTGGTTGAAATTGGAAATTTACATTTTTCAGTTTTGTCACACGTTTGTAATATTCTAACAATAAGCTAATTAGCTCAATTGGAGCATTTCTAGCATGTTTGGTTGAAATTGGAAATTACATTTTTCAGTTTTGTCAGACAATTGCAATATTCTATCAATAAGATAATTAGCTCAATTGGAGCATTTCTAGCATGTTTGGTTGAAATTGGAAATTTCTATTTTTCAGTTTTCTCAGACGTTTGTAATATTCTCACAATAAGCTAATTAGCTCAATTGGAGCATTTCTAGCATGTTTGGTTGAAATTGGAAATTTACATTTTTCACTTTTAACAGACAATTGCAATATTCTCACAATAAGCTAATTAGCTCAATTGGAGCATTTCTAGCATGTTTGGTTGAAATTGGAAGTTTCTATTTTTCAGTTTTGTCAGACGTTTGTAATATTCTCACAATAAGCTAATTAGCTCAATTGGAGCATTTCTAGCATGTTTGGTTGAAATTGGAAATTTACATTTTTCACTTTTGTCAGACAATTGCAATATTCTCACAATAAGCTAATTAGCTCAATTGGAGCCTTTCTAGCATGTTTGGTTGAAATTGGAAATTTACATTTTTCACTTTTGTCAGACAATTGCAATATTCTCACAATAAGCTAATTAGCTCAATTGGAGCATTTCTAGCATGTTTAGTTGAAATTGGAAATTTACATTTTTCAGTTTTGTCATACGTTTGTAATATTCTCACAATAAGCTAATTAGCTCAATTGGAGCATTTCTAGCATGTTTGGTTGAAATTGGAAATTTACATTTTTCAGTTTTGTCAGACGTTTGTAATATTCTCACAATAAGCTAATTAGCTCAATTGGAGCATTTCTAGCATGTTTGGTTGAAATTGGAAATTTACATTTTTCACTTTTGTCAGACAATTGCAATATTCTCACAATAAGCTAATTAGCTCAATTGGAGCATTTCTAGCATGTTTGGTTGAAATTGGAAATTTACATTTATCAGTTTTGTCAGACGTTTGTAATATTCTCACAAAAAGTTAATTAGCTCAAATGGAGCATTTCTAGCATGTTTGGTTGAAATTGGAAATTTACATTTTTCAGTTTTGTCAGACGTTTGTAATATTCTCACAATAAGCTAATTAGCTCAATTGGAGCATTTCTAGCATGTTTGGTTGAAATTGAAAATTTAAATTTTCAGTTTTGTCAGACGTTTGTAAAATTCTTACAGTAGGCTTATTTGCGCAATTGGAGCATTTCTAGCACGTTTGAATGAAATTGGAATTTTAAATTTTTCACTTTTGTCAGACGTTTGTAATATTCTCACAATAAGCTAATTAGCTCAATTGGAGCATTTCTAGCATGTTTGGTTGAAATTGGAAATTTACATTTTTTAGTTTGGTCAGACGTTTGTAATATTCTCACAATAAGCTAATTAGCTCAATTGGAGCATTTCTAGCATGTTTGGTTGAAATTGGAAATTTACATTTTTCACTTTTGTCAGACAATTGCAATATTCTCACAATAAGCTAATTAGCTCAATTGGAGCAATTCTAGCATGTTTGGTTGAAATTGGAAATTTACATTTTTCACTATTGTCAGACAATTGCAATATTCTCACAATAAGCTAATTAGCTCAATTGGCGCCTTTCTAGCATGTTTGGTTGAAATTGGAAATTTACATTTTTCAGTTTTGTCAGACAATTGCAATATTCTCACAATAAGCTAATTAGCTCAATTGGAGCATTTCTAGCATGTTTAGTTGAAATTGGAAATTTACATTTTTCAGTTTTGTCATACGTTTGTAATATTCTCGCAATAAGCTAATTAGCTCAATTGGAACATTTCTAACATGTTTGGTTGAAATTGGAAATTTACATTTTTCAGTTTTGTCAGACGTTTGTAATATTCTCACAATAAGCTAATTAGCTCAATTGGAGCATTTTTAGCATGTTTGGTTGAAATCAGAAATTTACATTTTTTACTTTTGTCAGACGTTTGTAATATTCTCACAATAAGCTAATTAGCTCAATTGGAGCATTTCTAGCATGTTTGGTTGAAATTGGAAATTTACATTTTTCAGTTTTGTCAGACGTTTGTAATATTCTCACAATAAGCTAATTAGCTCAATTGGAGCATTTCTAGCATGTTTGGTTGAAAATTGGAAATTTACATTTTTCAGTTTTGTCACACGTTTGTAATATTCTAACAATAAGCTAATTAGCTCAATTGGAGCATTTCTAGCATGTTTGGTTGAAATTGGAAATTACATTTTTCAGTTTTGTCAGACAATTGCAATATTCTATCAATAAGATAATTAGCTCAATTGGAGCATTTCTAGCATGTTTGGTTGAAATTGGAAATTTACATTTTTCAGTTTTGTCAGACGTTTGTAATATTCTCACAATAAGCTAATTAGCTCAATTGGAGCATTTCTAGCATGTTTGGTTGAAATTGAAAATTTAAATTTTCAGTTTTGTCAGACGTTTGTAAAATTCTTACAGTAGGCTTATTTGCGCAATTTGAGCATTTCTAGCATGTTTGGTTGAAATTGGAAATTTACATTTCTCAGTTTTGTCAGACGTTTGTAATATTCTCACAATAAGCTAATTAGCTCAATTGGAGCATTTCTAGCATGTTTGGTTGAAATTGGAAATTTACATTTTTCACTTTTGTCAGACAATTGCAATATTCTCACAATAAGCTAATTAGCTCAATTGGAGCATTTCTAGCATGTTTGGTTGAAATTGGAAGTTTCTATTTTTCGGTTTTGTCAGACGTTTGTAATATTCTCACAATAAGCTAATTAGCTCAATTGGAGCATTTCTAGCATGTTTGGTTGAAATTGGAAATTTACATTTTTCACTTTTGTCAGACAATTGCAATATTCTCACAATAAGCTAATTAGCTCAATTGGAGCATTTCTAGCATGTTTGGTTGAAATTGGAAATTTACATTTTTCACTTTTGTCAGACAATTGCAATATTCTCACAATAAGCTAATTAGCTCAATTGGAGCATTTCTAGCATGTTTAGTTGAAATTGGAAATTTACATTTTTCAGTTTTGTCATACGTTTGTAATATTCTCACAATAAGCTAATTAGCTCGATTGGAGCATTTCTAGCATGTTTGGTTGAAATTGGAAATTTACATTTTTCAGTTTTGTCAGACGTTTGTAATATTCTCACAATAAGCTAATTAGCTCAATTGGAGCATTTCTAGCATGTTTGGTTGAAATTGGAAATTTACATTTTTCACTTTTGTCAGACAATTGCAATATTCTCACAATAAGCTAATTAGCTCAATTGGAGCATTTCTAGCATGTTTGGTTGAAATTGGAAATTTACATTTATCAGTTTTGTCAGACGTTTGTAATATTGTCACAAAAAGTTAATTAGCTCAAATGGAGCATTTCTAGCATGTTTGGTTGAAATTAGAAATTTACATTTTTCAGTTTTGTCAGACGTTTGTAATATTCTCACAATAAGCTAATTAGCTCAATTGGAGCATTTCTAGCATGTTTGGTTGAAATTGAAAATTTAAATTTTCAGTTTTGTCAGACGTTTGTAAAATTCTTACAGTAGGCTTATTTGCGCAATTGGAGCATTTCTAGCACGTTTGATTGAAATTGGAATTTTAAATTTTTCACTTTTGTCAGACGTTTGTAATATTCTCACAATAAGCTAATTAGCTCAATTGGAGCATTTCTAGCATGTTTGGTTGAAATTGGAAATTTACATTTTTCAGTTTTGTCACACGTTTGTAATATTCTAACAATAAGCTAATTAGCTCAATTGGAGCATTTCTAGCATGTTTGGTTGAAATTGGAAATTACATTTTTCAGTTTTGTCAGACAATTGCAATATTCTCACAATAAGCTAATTAGCTCAATTGGAGCCTTTCTAGCATGTTTGGTTGAAATTGGAAATTTACATTTTTCACTTTTGTCAGACAATTGCAATATTCTCACAATAAGCTAATTAGCTCAATTGGAGCATTTCTAGCATGTTTAGTTGAAATTGGAAATTTACATTTTTCAGTTTTGTCATACGTTTGTAATATTCTCACAATAAGCTAATTAGCTCAATTGGAGCATTTCTAGCATGTTTGGTTGAAATTGGAAATTTACATTTTTCAGTTTTGTCAGACGTTTGTAATATTCTCACAATAAGCTAATTAGCTCAATTGGAGCATTTCTAGCATGTTTGGTTGAAATTGGAAATTTACATTTTTCACTTTTGTCAGACAATTGCAATATTCTCACAATAAGCTAATTAGCTCAATTGGAGCATTTCTAGCATGTTTGGTTGAAATTGGAAATTTACATTTATCAGTTTTGTCAGACGTTTGTAATATTCTCACAAAAAGTTAATTAGCTCAAATGGAGCGTTTCTAGCATGTTTGGTTGAAATTGGAAATTTACATTTTTCAGTTTTGTCAGACGTTTGTAATATTCTCACAATAAGCTAATTAGCTCAATTGGAGCATTTCTAGCATGTTTGGTTGAAATTGAAAATTTAAATTTTCAGTTTTGTCAGACGTTTGTAATATTCTCACAATAAGCTAATTAGCTCAATTGGAGCATTTCTAGCATGTTTAGTTGAAATTGGAAATTTACATTTTTCAGTTTTGTCATACGTTTGTAATATTCTCACAATAAGCTAATTAGCTCAATTGGAGCATTTCTAACATGTTTGGTTGAAATTGGAAATTTACATTTTTCAGTTTTGTCAGGCGTTTGTAATATTCTCACAATAAGCTAATTAGCTCAATTGGAGCATTTCTAGCATGTTTGGTTGAAATTGGAAATTTACATTTTTCAGTTTTGTCAGACGTTTGTAATATTCTCACAATAAGCTAATTAGCTCAATTGGAGCATTTCTAGCATGTTTGGTTGAAATTCGAAATTTACATTTTTCAGTTTTGTCACACGTTTGTAATATTCTAACAATAAGCTAATTAGCTCAATTGGAGCATTTCTAGCATGTTTGGTTGAAATTGGAAATTACATTTTTCAGTTTTGTCAGACAATTGCAATATTCTATCAATAAGATAATTAGCTCAATTGGAGCATTTCTAGCATGTTTGGTTGAAATTGGAAATTTCTATTTTTCAGTTTTGTCAGACGTTTGTAATATTCTCACAATAAGCTAATTAGCTCAATTGGAGCATTTCTAGCATGTTTGGTTGAAATTGAAAATTTAAATTTTCAGTTTTGTCAGACGTTTGTAAAATTCTTACAGTAGGCTTATTTGCGCAATTTGAGCATTTCTAGCATGTTTGGTTGAAATTGGAAATTTACATTTCTCAGTTTTGTCAGACGTTTGTAATATTCTCACAATAAGCTAATTAGCTCAATTGGAGCATTTCTAGCATGTTTGGTTGAAATTGGAAATTTACATTTTTCACTTTTGTCAGACAATTGCAATATTCTCACAATAAGCTAATTAGCTCAATTGGAGCATTTCTAGCATGTTTGGTTGAAATTGGAAGTTTCTATTTTTCAGTTTTGTCAGACGTTTGTAATATTCTCACAATAAGCTAATTAGCTCAATTGGAGCATTTCTAGCATGTTTGGTTGAAATTGGAAATTTACATTTTTCACTTTTGTCAGACAATTGCAATATTCTCACAATAAGCTAATTAGCTCAATTGGAGCCTTTCTAGCATGTTTGGTTGAAATTGGAAATTTACATTTTTCACTTTTGTCAGACAATTGCAATATTCTCACAATAAGCTAATTAGCTCAATTGGAGCATTTCTAGCATGTTTAGTTGAAATTGGAAATTTACATTTTTCAGTTTTGTCATACGTTTGTAATATTCTCACAATAAGCTAATTAGCTCAATTGGAGCATTTCTAGCATGTTTGGTTGAAATTGGAAATTTACATTTTTCAGTTTTGTCAGACGTTTGTAATATTCTCACAATAAGCTAATTAGCTCAATTGGAGCATTTCTAGCATGTTTGGTTGAAATTGGAAATTTACGTTTTTCAGTTTTGTCAGACGTTTGTAATATTCTCACAATAAGCTAATTAGCTCAATTGGAGCATTTCTAGCATGTTTGGTTGAAATTGGAAATTTACATTTTTCAGTTTTGTCACACGTTTGTAATATTCTAACAATAAGCTAATTAGCTCAATTGGAGCATTTCTAGCATGTTTGGTTGAAATTGGAAATTACATTTTTCAGTTTTGTCAGACAATTGCAATATTCTATCAATAAGATAATTAGCTCAATTGGAGCATTTCTAGCATGTTTGGTTGAAATTGGAAATTTCTATTTTTCATTTTTGTCAGACGTTTGTAATATTCTCACAATAAGCTAATTAGCTCAATTGGAGCATTTCTAGCATGTTTGGTTGAAATTGAAAATTTAAATTTTCAGTTTTGTCAGACGTTTGTAAAATTCTTACAGTAGGCTTATTTGCGCAATTTGAGCATTTCTAGCATGTTTGGTTGAAATTGGAAATTTACATTTCTCAGTTTTGTCAGACGTTTGTAATATTCTCACAATAAGCTAATTAGCTCAATTGGAGCATTTCTAGCATGTTTAGTTGAAATTGGAAATTTACATTTTTCACTTTTGTCAGACAATTGCAATATTCTCACAATAAGCTAATTAGCTCAATTGGAGCATTTCTAGCATGTTTGGTTGAAATTGGAAGTTTCTATTTTTCAGTTTTGTCAGACGTTTGTAATATTCTCACAATAAGCTAATTAGCTCAATTGGAGCATTTCTAGCATGTTTAGTTGAAATTGGAAATTTACATTTTTCAGTTTTGTCATACGTTTGTAATATTCTCACAATAAGCTAATTAGCTCAATTGGAGCATTTCTAACATGTTTGGTTGAAATTGGAAATTTACATTTTTCAGTTTTGTCAGGCGTTTGTAATATTCTCACAATAAGCTAATTAGCTCAATTGGAGCATTTCTAGCATGTTTGGTTGAAATCAGAAATTTACATTTTTTACTTTTGTCAGACGTTTGTAATATTCTCACAATAAGCTAATTAGCTCAATTGGAGCATTTCTAGCATGTTTGGTTGAAATTGGAAATTTACATTTTTCAGTTTTGTCAGACGTTTGTAATATTCTCACAATAAGCTAATTAGCTCAATTGGAGCATTTCTAGCATGTTTGGTTGAAATTGGAAATTTACATTTTTCAGTTTTGTCACACGTTTGTAATATTCTAACAATAAGCTAATTAGCTCAATTGGAGCATTTCTAGCATGTTTGGTTGAAATTGGAAATTACATTTTTCAGTTTTGTCAGACAATTGCAATATTCTATCAATAAGATAATTAGCTCAATTGGAGCATTTCTAGCATGTTTGGTTGAAATTGGAAATTTCTATTTTTCAGTTTTCTCAGACGTTTGTAATATTCTCACAATAAGCTAATTAGCTCAATTGGAGCATTTCTAGCATGTTTGGTTGAAATTGGAAATTTACATTTTTCACTTTTAACAGACAATTGCAATATTCTCACAATAAGCTAATTAGCTCAATTGGAGCATTTCTAGCATGTTTGGTTGAAATTGGAAGTTTCTATTTTTCAGTTTTGTCAGACGTTTGTAATATTCTCACAATAAGCTAATTAGCTCAATTGGAGCATTTCTAGCATGTTTGGTTGAAATTGGAAATTTACATTTTTCACTTTTGTCAGACAATTGCAATATTCTCACAATAAGCTAATTAGCTCAATTGGAGCCTTTCTAGCATGTTTGGTTGAAATTGGAAATTTACATTTTTCACTTTTGTCAGACAATTGCAATATTCTCACAATAAGCTAATTAGCTCAATTGGAGCATTTCTAGCATGTTTAGTTGAAATTGGAAATTTACATTTTTCAGTTTTGTCATACGTTTGTAATATTCTCACAATAAGCTAATTAGCTCAATTGGAGCATTTCTAGCATGTTTGGTTGAAATTGGAAATTTACATTTTTCAGTTTTGTCAGACGTTTGTAATATTCTCACAATAAGCTAATTAGCTCAATTGGAGCATTTCTAGCATGTTTGGTTGAAATTGGAAATTTACATTTTTCACTTTTGTCAGACAATTGCAATATTCTCACAATAAGCTAATTAGCTCAATTGGAGCATTTCTAGCATGTTTGGTTGAAATTGGAAATTTACATTTATCAGTTTTGTCAGACGTTTGTAATATTCTCACAAAAAGTTAATTAGCTCAAATGGAGCATTTCTAGCATGTTTGGTTGAAATTGGAAATTTACATTTTTCAGTTTTGTCAGACGTTTGTAATATTCTCACAATAAGCTAATTAGCTCAATTGGAGCATTTCTAGCATGTTTGGTTGAAATTGAAAATTTAAATTTTCAGTTTTGTCAGACGTTTGTAAAATTCTTACAGTAGGCTTATTTGCGCAATTGGAGCATTTCTAGCACGTTTGAATGAAATTGGAATTTTAAATTTTTCACTTTTGTCAGACGTTTGTAATATTCTCACAATAAGCTAATTAGCTCAATTGGAGCATTTCTAGCATGTTTGGTTGAAATTGGAAATTTACATTTTTTAGTTTGGTCAGACGTTTGTAATATTCTCACAATAAGCTAATTAGCTCAATTGGAGCATTTCTAGCATGTTTGGTTGAAATTGGAAATTTACATTTTTCACTTTTGTCAGACAATTGCAATATTCTCACAATAAGCTAATTAGCTCAATTGGAGCAATTCTAGCATGTTTGGTTGAAATTGGAAATTTACATTTTTCACTATTGTCAGACAATTGCAATATTCTCACAATAAGCTAATTAGCTCAATTGGCGCCTTTCTAGCATGTTTGGTTGAAATTGGAAATTTACATTTTTCAGTTTTGTCAGACAATTGCAATATTCTCACAATAAGCTAATTAGCTCAATTGGAGCATTTCTAGCATGTTTAGTTGAAATTGGAAATTTACATTTTTCAGTTTTGTCATACGTTTGTAATATTCTCGCAATAAGCTAATTAGCTCAATTGGAACATTTCTAACATGTTTGGTTGAAATTGGAAATTTACATTTTTCAGTTTTGTCAGACGTTTGTAATATTCTCACAATAAGCTAATTAGCTCAATTGGAGCATTTTTAGCATGTTTGGTTGAAATCAGAAATTTACATTTTTTACTTTTGTCAGACGTTTGTAATATTCTCACAATAAGCTAATTAGCTCAATTGGAGCATTTCTAGCATGTTTGGTTGAAATTGGAAATTTACATTTTTCAGTTTTGTCAGACGTTTGTAATATTCTCACAATAAGCTAATTAGCTCAATTGGAGCATTTCTAGCATGTTTGGTTGAAAATTGGAAATTTACATTTTTCAGTTTTGTCACACGTTTGTAATATTCTAACAATAAGCTAATTAGCTCAATTGGAGCATTTCTAGCATGTTTGGTTGAAATTGGAAATTACATTTTTCAGTTTTGTCAGACAATTGCAATATTCTATCAATAAGATAATTAGCTCAATTGGAGCATTTCTAGCATGTTTGGTTGAAATTGGAAATTTACATTTTTCAGTTTTGTCAGACGTTTGTAATATTCTCACAATAAGCTAATTAGCTCAATTGGAGCATTTCTAGCATGTTTGGTTGAAATTGAAAATTTAAATTTTCAGTTTTGTCAGACGTTTGTAAAATTCTTACAGTAGGCTTATTTGCGCAATTTGAGCATTTCTAGCATGTTTGGTTGAAATTGGAAATTTACATTTCTCAGTTTTGTCAGACGTTTGTAATATTCTCACAATAAGCTAATTAGCTCAATTGGAGCATTTCTAGCATGTTTGGTTGAAATTGGAAATTTACATTTTTCACTTTTGTCAGACAATTGCAATATTCTCACAATAAGCTAATTAGCTCAATTGGAGCATTTCTAGCATGTTTGGTTGAAATTGGAAGTTTCTATTTTTCGGTTTTGTCAGACGTTTGTAATATTCTCACAATAAGCTAATTAGCTCAATTGGAGCATTTCTAGCATGTTTGGTTGAAATTGGAAATTTACATTTTTCACTTTTGTCAGACAATTGCAATATTCTCACAATAAGCTAATTAGCTCAATTGGAGCATTTCTAGCATGTTTGGTTGAAATTGGAAATTTACATTTTTCACTTTTGTCAGACAATTGCAATATTCTCACAATAAGCTAATTAGCTCAATTGGAGCATTTCTAGCATGTTTAGTTGAAATTGGAAATTTACATTTTTCAGTTTTGTCATACGTTTGTAATATTCTCACAATAAGCTAATTAGCTCGATTGGAGCATTTCTAGCATGTTTGGTTGAAATTGGAAATTTACATTTTTCAGTTTTGTCAGACGTTTGTAATATTCTCACAATAAGCTAATTAGCTCAATTGGAGCATTTCTAGCATGTTTGGTTGAAATTGGAAATTTACATTTTTCACTTTTGTCAGACAATTGCAATATTCTCACAATAAGCTAATTAGCTCAATTGGAGCATTTCTAGCATGTTTGGTTGAAATTGGAAATTTACATTTATCAGTTTTGTCAGACGTTTGTAATATTGTCACAAAAAGTTAATTAGCTCAAATGGAGCATTTCTAGCATGTTTGGTTGAAATTGGAAATTTACATTTTTCAGTTTTGTCAGACGTTTGTAATATTCTCACAATAAGCTAATTAGCTCAATTGGAGCATTTCTAGCATGTTTGGTTGAAATTGAAAATTTAAATTTTCAGTTTTGTCAGACGTTTGTAAAATTCTTACAGTAGGCTTATTTGCGCAATTGGAGCATTTCTAGCACGTTTGATTGAAATTGGAATTTTAAATTTTTCACTTTTGTCAGACGTTTGTAATATTCTCACAATAAGCTAATTAGCTCAATTGGAGCATTTCTAGCATGTTTGGTTGAAATTGGAAATTTACATTTTTCAGTTTTGTCACACGTTTGTAATATTCTAACAATAAGCTAATTAGCTCAATTGGAGCATTTCTAGCATGTTTGGTTGAAATTGGAAATTACATTTTTCAGTTTTGTCAGACAATTGCAATATTCTCACAATAAGCTAATTAGCTCAATTGGAGCCTTTCTAGCATGTTTGGTTGAAATTGGAAATTTACATTTTTCACTTTTGTCAGACAATTGCAATATTCTCACAATAAGCTAATTAGCTCAATTGGAGCATTTCTAGCATGTTTAGTTGAAATTGGAAATTTACATTTTTCAGTTTTGTCATACGTTTGTAATATTCTCACAATAAGCTAATTAGCTCAATTGGAGCATTTCTAGCATGTTTGGTTGAAATTGGAAATTTACATTTTTCAGTTTTGTCAGACGTTTGTAATATTCTCACAATAAGCTAATTAGCTCAATTGGAGCATTTCTAGCATGTTTGGTTGAAATTGGAAATTTACATTTTTCACTTTTGTCAGACAATTGCAATATTCTCACAATAAGCTAATTAGCTCAATTGGAGCATTTCTAGCATGTTTGGTTGAAATTGGAAATTTACATTTATCAGTTTTGTCAGACGTTTGTAATATTCTCACAAAAAGTTAATTAGCTCAAATGGAGCGTTTCTAGCATGTTTGGTTGAAATTGGAAATTTACATTTTTCAGTTTTGTCAGACGTTTGTAATATTCTCACAATAAGCTAATTAGCTCAATTGGAGCATTTCTAGCATGTTTGGTTGAAATTGAAAATTTAAATTTTCAGTTTTGTCAGACGTTTGTAAAATTCTTACAGTAGGCTTATTTGCGCAATTGGAGCATTTCTAGCATGTTTGATTGAAATTGGAATTTTAAATTTTTCACTTTTGTCAGACGTTTGTAATATTCTCACAATAAGCTAATTAGCTCAATTGGAGCATTTCTAGCATGTTTGGTTGAAATTGGAAATTTACATTTTTCAGTTTGGTCAGACGTTTGTAATATTCTCACAATAAGCTAATTAGCTCAATTGGAGCATTTCTAGCATGTTTGGTTGAAATTGGAAATTTACATTTTTCACTTTTGTCAGACAATTGCAATATTCTCACAATAAGCTAATTAGCTCAATTGGAACATTTCTAGCATGTTTGGTTGAAATTGGAAATTTACATTTTTTCACTTTTGTCAGACAATTGCAATATTTTCACAATAAGCTAATTAGCTCAATTGGAGCCTTTCTAGCATGTTTGGTTGAAATTGGAAATTTCTATTTTTCAGTTTTGTCAGACGTTTGTAATATTCTCACAATAAGCTAATTAGCTCAATTGGAGCATTTCTAGCATGTTTGGTTGAATTCAGAAATTTACATTTTTTACTTTTGTCAGACGTTTGTAATATTCTCACAATAAGCTAATTAGCTCAATTGGAGCATTTCTAGCATGTTTGGTTGAAATTGGAAATTTACATTTTCCGCTTTTGTCAGACAATTGCAATATTCTCACAATAAGCTAATTAGCTCAATTGGAGCATTTCTAGCATGTTTGGTTGAAATTGGAAATTTACATTTTTCACTTTTGTCAGACAATTGCAATATTCTCACAATAAGCTAATTAGCTCAATTGGAGCATTTCTAGCATGTTTGGTTGAAATTGGAAATTTACATTTTTCACTATTGTCAGACAATTGCAATATTCTCACAATAAGCTAATTAGCTCAATTGGCGCCTTTCTAGCATGTTTGGTTGAAATTGGAAATTTACATTTTTCAGTTTTGTCAGACAATTGCAATATTCTCACAATAAGCTAATTAGCTCAATTGGAGCATTTCTAGCATGTTTAGTTGAAATTGGAAATTTACATTTTTCAGTTTTGTCATACGTTTGTAATATTCTCACAATAAGCTAATTAGCTCAATTGGAGCATTTCTAACATGTTTGGTTGAAATTGGAAATTTACATTTTTCAGTTTTGTCAGACGTTTGTAATATTCTCACAATAAGCTAATTAGCTCAATTGGAGCATTTCTAGCATGTTTGGTTGAAATTGGAAATTTACATTTTTTACTTTTGTCAGACGTTTGTAATATTCTCACAATAAGCTAATTAGCTCAATTGGAGCATTTCTAGCATGTTTGGTTGAAATTGGAAATTTACATTTTTCAGTTTTGTCAGACGTTTGTAATATTCTCACAATAAGCTAATTAGCTCAATTGGAGCATTTCTAGCATGTTTGGTTGAAATTGGAAATTTACATTTTTCAGTTTTGTCACACGTTTGTAATATTCTAACAATAAGCTAATTAGCTCAATTGGAGCATTTCTAGCATGTTTGATTGAAATTGGAAATTACATTTTTCAGTTTTGTCAGACAATTGCAATATTCTATCAATAAGATAATTAGCTCAATTGGAGCATTTCTAGCATGTTTGGTTGAAATTGGAAATTTCTATTTTTCAGTTTTGTCAGACGTTTGTAATATTCTCACAATAAGCTAATTAGCTCAATTGGAGCATTTCTAGCATGTTTGGTTGAAATTGAAAAATTAAATTTTCAGTTTTGTCAGACGTTTGTAAAATTCTTACAGTAGGCTTATTTGCGCAATTTGAGCATTTCTAGCATGTTTGGTTGAAATTGGAAATTTACATTTCTCAGTTTTGTCAGACGTTTGTAATATTCTCACAATAAGCTAATTAGCTCAATTGGAGCATTTCTAGCATGTTTGGTTGAAATTGGAAATTTACATTTTTCACTTTTGTCAGACAATTGCAATATTCTCACAATAAGCTAATTAGCTCAATTGGAGCATTTCTAGCATGTTTGGTTGAAATTGGAAGTTTCTATTTTTCAGTTTTGTCAGACGTTTGTAATATTCTCACAATAAGCTAATTAGCTCAATTGGAGCATTTCTAGCATGTTTAGTTGAAATTGGAAATTTACATTTTTCAGTTTTGTCATACGTTTGTAATATTCTCACAATAAGCTAATTAGCTCAATTGGAGCATTTCTAACATGTTTGGTTGAAATTGGAAATTTACATTTTTCAGTTTTGTCAGGCGTTTGTAATATTCTCACAATAAGCTAATTAGCTCAATTGGAGCATTTCTAGCATGTTTGGTTGAAATTGGAAATTTACATTTTTCAGTTTTGTCAGACGTTTGTAATATTCTCACAATAAGCTAATTAGCTCAATTGGAGCATTTCTAGCATGTTTGGTTGAAATTCGAAATTTACATTTTTCAGTTTTGTCACACGTTTGTAATATTCTAACAATAAGCTAATTAGCTCAATTGGAGCATTTCTAGCATGTTTGGTTGAAATTGGAAATTACATTTTTCAGTTTTGTCAGACAATTGCAATATTCTATCAATAAGATAATTAGCTCAATTGGAGCATTTCTAGCATGTTTGGTTGAAATTGGAAATTTCTATTTTTCAGTTTTGTCAGACGTTTGTAATATTCTCACAATAAGCTAATTAGCTCAATTGGAGCATTTCTAGCATGTTTGGTTGAAATTGAAAATTTAAATTTTCAGTTTTGTCAGACGTTTGTAAAATTCTTACAGTAGGCTTATTTGCGCAATTTGAGCATTTCTAGCATGTTTGGTTGAAATTGGAAATTTACATTTCTCAGTTTTGTCAGACGTTTGTAATATTCTCACAATAAGCTAATTAGCTCAATTGGAGCATTTCTAGCATGTTTGGTTGAAATTGGAAATTTACATTTTTCACTTTTGTCAGACAATTGCAATATTCTCACAATAAGCTAATTAGCTCAATTGGAGCATTTCTAGCATGTTTGGTTGAAATTGGAAGTTTCTATTTTTCAGTTTTGTCAGACGTTTGTAATATTCTCACAATAAGCTAATTAGCTCAATTGGAGCATTTCTAGCATGTTTGGTTGAAATTGGAAATTTACATTTTTCACTTTTGTCAGACAATTGCAATATTCTCACAATAAGCTAATTAGCTCAATTGGAGCCTTTCTAGCATGTTTGGTTGAAATTGGAAATTTACATTTTTCACTTTTGTCAGACAATTGCAATATTCTCACAATAAGCTAATTAGCTCAATTGGAGCATTTCTAGCATGTTTAGTTGAAATTGGAAATTTACATTTTTCAGTTTTGTCATACGTTTGTAATATTCTCACAATAAGCTAATTAGCTCAATTGGAGCATTTCTAGCATGTTTGGTTGAAATTGGAAATTTACATTTTTCAGTTTTGTCAGACGTTTGTAATATTCTCACAATAAGCTAATTAGCTCAATTGGAGCATTTCTAGCATGTTTGGTTGAAATTGGAAATTTACGTTTTTCAGTTTTGTCAGACGTTTGTAATATTCTCACAATAAGCTAATTAGCTCAATTGGAGCATTTCTAGCATGTTTGGTTGAAATTGGAAATTTACATTTTTCAGTTTTGTCACACGTTTGTAATATTCTAACAATAAGCTAATTAGCTCAATTGGAGCATTTCTAGCATGTTTGGTTGAAATTGGAAATTACATTTTTCAGTTTTGTCAGACAATTGCAATATTCTATCAATAAGATAATTAGCTCAATTGGAGCATTTCTAGCATGTTTGGTTGAAATTGGAAATTTCTATTTTTCATTTTTGTCAGACGTTTGTAATATTCTCACAATAAGCTAATTAGCTCAATTGGAGCATTTCTAGCATGTTTGGTTGAAATTGAAAATTTAAATTTTCAGTTTTGTCAGACGTTTGTAAAATTCTTACAGTAGGCTTATTTGCGCAATTTGAGCATTTCTAGCATGTTTGGTTGAAATTGGAAATTTACATTTCTCAGTTTTGTCAGACGTTTGTAATATTCTCACAATAAGCTAATTAGCTCAATTGGAGCATTTCTAGCATGTTTAGTTGAAATTGGAAATTTACATTTTTCACTTTTGTCAGACAATTGCAATATTCTCACAATAAGCTAATTAGCTCAATTGGAGCATTTCTAGCATGTTTGGTTGAAATTGGAAGTTTCTATTTTTCAGTTTTGTCAGACGTTTGTAATATTCTCACAATAAGCTAATTAGCTCAATTGGAGCATTTCTAGCATGTTTAGTTGAAATTGGAAATTTACATTTTTCAGTTTTGTCATACGTTTGTAATATTCTCACAATAAGCTAATTAGCTCAATTGGAGCATTTCTAACATGTTTGGTTGAAATTGGAAATTTACATTTTTCAGTTTTGTCAGGCGTTTGTAATATTCTCACAATAAGCTAATTAGCTCAATTGGAGCATTTCTAGCATGTTTGGTTGAAATCAGAAATTTACATTTTTTACTTTTGTCAGACGTTTGTAATATTCTCACAATAAGCTAATTAGCTCAATTGGAGCATTTCTAGCATGTTTGGTTGAAATTGGAAATTTACATTTTTCAGTTTTGTCAGACGTTTGTAATATTCTCACAATAAGCTAATTAGCTCAATTGGAGCATTTCTAGCATGTTTGGTTGAAATTGGAAATTTACATTTTTCAGTTTTGTCACACGTTTGTAATATTCTAACAATAAGCTAATTAGCTCAATTGGAGCATTTCTAGCATGTTTGGTTGAAATTGGAAATTACATTTTTCAGTTTTGTCAGACAATTGCAATATTCTATCAATAAGATAATTAGCTCAATTGGAGCATTTCTAGCATGTTTGGTTGAAATTGGAAATTTCTATTTTTCAGTTTTCTCAGACGTTTGTAATATTCTCACAATAAGCTAATTAGCTCAATTGGAGCATTTCTAGCATGTTTGGTTGAAATTGGAAATTTACATTTTTCACTTTTAACAGACAATTGCAATATTCTCACAATAAGCTAATTAGCTCAATTGGAGCATTTCTAGCATGTTTGGTTGAAATTGGAAGTTTCTATTTTTCAGTTTTGTCAGACGTTTGTAATATTCTCACAATAAGCTAATTAGCTCAATTGGAGCATTTCTAGCATGTTTGGTTGAAATTGGAAATTTACATTTTTCACTTTTGTCAGACAATTGCAATATTCTCACAATAAGCTAATTAGCTCAATTGGAGCCTTTCTAGCATGTTTGGTTGAAATTGGAAATTTACATTTTTCACTTTTGTCAGACAATTGCAATATTCTCACAATAAGCTAATTAGCTCAATTGGAGCATTTCTAGCATGTTTAGTTGAAATTGGAAATTTACATTTTTCAGTTTTGTCATACGTTTGTAATATTCTCACAATAAGCTAATTAGCTCAATTGGAGCATTTCTAGCATGTTTGGTTGAAATTGGAAATTTACATTTTTCAGTTTTGTCAGACGTTTGTAATATTCTCACAATAAGCTAATTAGCTCAATTGGAGCATTTCTAGCATGTTTGGTTGAAATTGGAAATTTACATTTTTCACTTTTGTCAGACAATTGCAATATTCTCACAATAAGCTAATTAGCTCAATTGGAGCATTTCTAGCATGTTTGGTTGAAATTGGAAATTTACATTTATCAGTTTTGTCAGACGTTTGTAATATTCTCACAAAAAGTTAATTAGCTCAAATGGAGCATTTCTAGCATGTTTGGTTGAAATTGGAAATTTACATTTTTCAGTTTTGTCAGACGTTTGTAATATTCTCACAATAAGCTAATTAGCTCAATTGGAGCATTTCTAGCATGTTTGGTTGAAATTGAAAATTTAAATTTTCAGTTTTGTCAGACGTTTGTAAAATTCTTACAGTAGGCTTATTTGCGCAATTGGAGCATTTCTAGCACGTTTGAATGAAATTGGAATTTTAAATTTTTCACTTTTGTCAGACGTTTGTAATATTCTCACAATAAGCTAATTAGCTCAATTGGAGCATTTCTAGCATGTTTGGTTGAAATTGGAAATTTACATTTTTTAGTTTGGTCAGACGTTTGTAATATTCTCACAATAAGCTAATTAGCTCAATTGGAGCATTTCTAGCATGTTTGGTTGAAATTGGAAATTTACATTTTTCACTTTTGTCAGACAATTGCAATATTCTCACAATAAGCTAATTAGCTCAATTGGAGCAATTCTAGCATGTTTGGTTGAAATTGGAAATTTACATTTTTCACTATTGTCAGACAATTGCAATATTCTCACAATAAGCTAATTAGCTCAATTGGCGCCTTTCTAGCATGTTTGGTTGAAATTGGAAATTTACATTTTTCAGTTTTGTCAGACAATTGCAATATTCTCACAATAAGCTAATTAGCTCAATTGGAGCATTTCTAGCATGTTTAGTTGAAATTGGAAATTTACATTTTTCAGTTTTGTCATACGTTTGTAATATTCTCGCAATAAGCTAATTAGCTCAATTGGAACATTTCTAACATGTTTGGTTGAAATTGGAAATTTACATTTTTCAGTTTTGTCAGACGTTTGTAATATTCTCACAATAAGCTAATTAGCTCAATTGGAGCATTTTTAGCATGTTTGGTTGAAATCAGAAATTTACATTTTTTACTTTTGTCAGACGTTTGTAATATTCTCACAATAAGCTAATTAGCTCAATTGGAGCATTTCTAGCATGTTTGGTTGAAATTGGAAATTTACATTTTTCAGTTTTGTCAGACGTTTGTAATATTCTCACAATAAGCTAATTAGCTCAATTGGAGCATTTCTAGCATGTTTGGTTGAAAATTGGAAATTTACATTTTTCAGTTTTGTCACACGTTTGTAATATTCTAACAATAAGCTAATTAGCTCAATTGGAGCATTTCTAGCATGTTTGGTTGAAATTGGAAATTACATTTTTCAGTTTTGTCAGACAATTGCAATATTCTATCAATAAGATAATTAGCTCAATTGGAGCATTTCTAGCATGTTTGGTTGAAATTGGAAATTTACATTTTTCAGTTTTGTCAGACGTTTGTAATATTCTCACAATAAGCTAATTAGCTCAATTGGAGCATTTCTAGCATGTTTGGTTGAAATTGAAAATTTAAATTTTCAGTTTTGTCAGACGTTTGTAAAATTCTTACAGTAGGCTTATTTGCGCAATTTGAGCATTTCTAGCATGTTTGGTTGAAATTGGAAATTTACATTTCTCAGTTTTGTCAGACGTTTGTAATATTCTCACAATAAGCTAATTAGCTCAATTGGAGCATTTCTAGCATGTTTGGTTGAAATTGGAAATTTACATTTTTCACTTTTGTCAGACAATTGCAATATTCTCACAATAAGCTAATTAGCTCAATTGGAGCATTTCTAGCATGTTTGGTTGAAATTGGAAGTTTCTATTTTTCGGTTTTGTCAGACGTTTGTAATATTCTCACAATAAGCTAATTAGCTCAATTGGAGCATTTCTAGCATGTTTGGTTGAAATTGGAAATTTACATTTTTCACTTTTGTCAGACAATTGCAATATTCTCACAATAAGCTAATTAGCTCAATTGGAGCATTTCTAGCATGTTTGGTTGAAATTGGAAATTTACATTTTTCACTTTTGTCAGACAATTGCAATATTCTCACAATAAGCTAATTAGCTCAATTGGAGCATTTCTAGCATGTTTAGTTGAAATTGGAAATTTACATTTTTCAGTTTTGTCATACGTTTGTAATATTCTCACAATAAGCTAATTAGCTCGATTGGAGCATTTCTAGCATGTTTGGTTGAAATTGGAAATTTACATTTTTCAGTTTTGTCAGACGTTTGTAATATTCTCACAATAAGCTAATTAGCTCAATTGGAGCATTTCTAGCATGTTTGGTTGAAATTGGAAATTTACATTTTTCACTTTTGTCAGACAATTGCAATATTCTCACAATAAGCTAATTAGCTCAATTGGAGCATTTCTAGCATGTTTGGTTGAAATTGGAAATTTACATTTATCAGTTTTGTCAGACGTTTGTAATATTGTCACAAAAAGTTAATTAGCTCAAATGGAGCATTTCTAGCATGTTTGGTTGAAATTGGAAATTTACATTTTTCAGTTTTGTCAGACGTTTGTAATATTCTCACAATAAGCTAATTAGCTCAATTGGAGCATTTCTAGCATGTTTGGTTGAAATTGAAAATTTAAATTTTCAGTTTTGTCAGACGTTTGTAAAATTCTTACAGTAGGCTTATTTGCGCAATTGGAGCATTTCTAGCACGTTTGATTGAAATTGGAATTTTAAATTTTTCACTTTTGTCAGACGTTTGTAATATTCTCACAATAAGCTAATTAGCTCAATTGGAGCATTTCTAGCATGTTTGGTTGAAATTGGAAATTTACATTTTTCAGTTTGGTCAGACGTTTGTAATATTCTCACAATAAGCTAATTAGCTCAATTGGAGCATTTCTAGCATGTTTGGTTGAATTTGGAAATTTCTATTTTTCAGTTTTGTCAGACGTTTGTAATATTCTCACAATAAGCTAATTAGCTCAATTGGAGCATTTTTAGCATGTTTGGTTGAAATTGGAAAATTACATTTTTCAGTTTTGTCAGACGTTTGTAAAATTCTTACAGTAGGCTTATTTGCGCAATTGGAGCATTTCTAGCATGTTTGATTGAAATTGGAATTATAAATTTTTCACTTTTGTCGGACGTTTGTAATATTCTCACGATAAGCTAATTAGCTCAATTGGAGCATTTCTAGCATGTTTAGTTGAAGTTGGAAATTTACATTTTTCAGTTTTGTCAGAAGTTTGTAATATTCTCACAATAAGCTAACTAGCTCAATTGGAGCATTTCTAGCATGTTTGGTTGAAATTGAAAATTTACATTTTTCAGTTTTGTCAGACGTTTGTAATATTCTCACAATAAGCTAATTAGCTCAATTGGAGCATTTCTAGCATGTTTAGTTGAAATCAGAAATTTGCATTTTTCACTTTTGTCAGACGTTTGTACACTTCTTACAGTAAGCTTATTTCCGCATTTGGAGCATTTCTAGCATGTTTGGTTGAAATTGGAAATTTACATTTTTTAGTTTTGTCAGACGTTTGTAATATTCTCAAAATAAGCTAATTAGCTCAATTGGAGCATTTCTAGCATGTTTGGTTGAAATTGGAAAGTTGCATTTTTCACTTTTGTCAGACAATTGCAATATTCTCTCAATAAGCTAATTAGCTCAATTGGAGCATTTCTAGCATGTTTGGTTGAAATTGGAAATTTACATTTTTCAGCTTTGTCAGACGTTTGTAAAATTCTTACAGCAGGCTTATTTGCGCAATTTGAGCATTTCTAGCATGTTTGGTTGAAATTGGAAATTTACATTTTTCAGTTTTGTCAGACGTTTGTAATATTCTCACAATAAGCTAATTAGCTCAATTGGAGCAATTCTAGCATGTTTGGTTGAAATTGGAAAATTACATTTTTCAGTTTGCTCAGACGTTTGTAATATTCTCACAATAAGCTAATTAGCTCAATTTGAGCATTTCTAGCATGTTTGGTTGAAATTGGAAATTTACATTTTTCACTTTTGTCAGACATTTGCAATATTCTCACGATAAGCTAATTAGCTCAATTGGAGCATCTCTAGCATGTTTAGTTGAAATTGGAAATTTACATTTTTCAGTTTTGTCAGAGGTTTGTAATATTCTCACAATAAGCTAATTAGCTCAATTGGAGCATTTCTAGCATGTTTAGTTGAAATCAGAAATTTGCATTTTTCACTTTTGTCAGACGTTTGTACACTTCTTACAGTAAGCTTATTTCCGCATTTGGAGCATTTCTAGCATGTTTGGTTGAAATTGGAAATTTACATTTCTTAGTTTTGTCAGACGTTTGTAATATTCTCACAATAAGCTAATTAGCTCAATTGGAGCATTTCTAGCATGTTTGGTTGAAATTGGAAATTTACATTTTTCACTTTTGTCAGACGTTTGTAATATTCTCACAATAAGCTAATTAGCTCAATTGGAGCATTTCTAGCATGTTTGGTTGAAATTGAAAATTTACATTTTTCAGTTTTGTCAGACGTTTGTAATATTCTCACAATAAGCTAATTAGCTCAATTGGAGCATTTCTAGCATGTTTGGTTGAAATCAGAAATTTGCATTTTTCACTTTTGTCAGACAATTGCAATATTCTCACAATAAGCTAACTAGCTCAATTGGAGCATTTCTAGCATGTTTGGTTGAAATTGAAAATTTACATTTTTCAGTTTTGTCAGACGTTTGTAATATTCTCACAATAAGCTAATTAGCTCAATTGGAGCATTTCTAGCATGTTTGGTTGAAATTGGAAATTACATTTTTCAGTTTTGTCAGACAATTGCAATATTCTATCAATAAGATAATTAGCTCAATTGGAGCATTTCTAGCATGTTTGGTTGAAATTGAAAATTTACATTTTTCAGTTTTGTCAGACGTTTGTAATATTCTCACAATAAGCTAATTAGCTCAATTGGAGCATTTCTAGCATGTTTGGTTGAAATTGGAAAATTACATTTTTCAGTTTTGTCAGAGGTTTGTAATATTCTCACAATAAGCTAACTAGCTCAATTGGAGCATTTCTAGCATGTTTGGTTGGAATTGAAAATTTACATTTTTCACTTTTGTCAGACAATTGCAATATTCTCACAATAAGCTAATCAGCTCAATTGGAGCCTTTCTAGCATGTTTGGTTGAAATTGGAAATTTCTATTTTTCAGTTTTGTCAGACGTTTGTAATATTCTCACAATAAGCTAATTAGCTCAATTGGAGCATTTCTAGCATGTTTGGTTGAAATCAGAAATTTACATTTTTTACTTTTGTCAGACGTTTGTAATATTCTCACAATAAGCTAATTAGCTCAATTGGAGCATTTCTAGCATGTTTGGTTGAAATTGGAAATTTACATTTTCCGCTTTTGTCAGACAATTGCAATATTCTCACAATAAGCTAATTAGCTCAATTGGAGCATTTCTAGCATGTTTGGTTGAAATTGGCAATTTACATTTTTCAGTTTTGTCAGACGTTTGTAATATTCTCACAATAAGCTAATTAGCTCAATTGGAGCATTTCTAGCATGTTTGGTTGAAATTGGAAATTTACATTTTTCAGTTTTGTCAGACGTTTGTAATATTCTCACAATAAGCTAATTAGCTCAATTGGAGCATTTCTAGCATGTTTGGTTGAAATTGGAAGTTTACATTTTTCAGTTTTGTCAGACGTTTGTAATATTCTCACAATAAGCTAATTAGCTCAATTGGAGCATTTCTAGCATGTTTGGTTGAAATTGGAAATTTACATTTTTCAGTTTTGTCAGACGTTTGTAATATTCTCACAATAAGCTAATTAGCTCAATTGGAGCATTTCTAGCATGTTTGGTTGAAATCAGAAATTTACATTTTTTACTTTTGTCAGACGTTTGTAATATTCTCACAATAAGCTAATTAGCTCAATTGGAGCATTTCTAGCATGTTTGGTTGAAATTGGAAATTTACATTTTCCGCTTTTGTCAGACAATTGCAATATTCTCACAATAAGCTAATTAGCTCAATTGGAGCATTTCTAGCATGTTTGGTTGAAATTGGCAATTTACATTTTTCAGTTTTGTCAGACGTTTGTAATATTCTCACAATAAGCTAATTAGCTCAATTGGAGCATTTCTAGCATGTTTGGTTGAAATTGGAAATTTACATTTTTCACTTTTGTCAGACGTTTGTAATATTCTCACAATAAGCTAATTAGCTCAATTGGAGCATTTCTAGCATGTTTGGTTGAAATTGGAAATTTCTATTTTTCAGTTTTGTCAGACGTTTGTAATATTCTCACAATAAGCTAATTAGCTCAATTGGAGCATTTCTAGCATGTTTGGTTGAAATTGGAAATTTACATTTTTCACTTTTGTCAAACAATTGCAATATTCTCACAATAAGCTAATTAGCTCAATTGGAGCATTTCTAGCATGTTTGGTTGAAATTGAAAATTTAAATTTTCAGTTTTGTCAGACGTTTGTAAAATTCTTACAGTAGGCTTATTTGCGCAATTGGAGCATTTCTAGCATGTTTGATTGAAATTGGAATTTTAAAGTTTTCACTTTTGTCAGACGTTTGTAATATTCTCACAATAAGCTAATTAGCTCAATTGGAGCATTTCTAGCATGTTTGGTTGAAATTGGAAATTTACATTTTTCACTTTTGTCAGACAATTGCAATATTCTCACAATAAGCTAATTAGCTCAATTGGAACATTTCTAGCATGTTTGGTTGAAATTGGAAATTTACATTTTTCATTTTTGTCAGACAATTGCAATATTCTCACAATAAGCTAATTAGCTCAATTGGAGCCTTTTTAGCATGTTTGGTTGAAATTGGAAATTTTTATTTTTCAGTTTTGTCAGACGTTTGTAATATTCTCACAATAAGCTAATTAGCTCAATTGGAGCATTTCTAGCATGTTTGGTTGAAATCAGAAATTTACATTTTTTACTTTTGTCAGACGTTTGTAATATTCTCACAATAAGCTAATTAGCTCAATTGGAGCATTTCTAGCATGTTTGGTTGAAATTGGAAATTTACATTTTTCGCTTTTGTCAGACAATTGCAATATTCTCACAATAAGCTAATTAGCTCAATTGGAGCATTTCTAGCATGTTTGGTTGAAATTGAAAATTTAAATTTTCAGTTTTGTCAGACGTTTGTAAAATTCTTACAGTAGGCTTATTTGCGCAATTGGAGCATTTCTAGCATGTTTGATTGAAATTGGAATTTTAAATTTTTCACTTTTGTCAGACGTTTGTAATATTCTCACAATAAGCTAATTAGCTCAATTGGAGCATTTCTAGCATGTTTGGTTGAAATTGGAAATTTACATTTTTCACTTTTGTCAGACAATTGCAATATTCTCACAATAAGCTAATTAGCTCAATTGGAACATTTCTAGCATGTTTGGTTGAAATTGGAAATTTACATTTTTCGCTTTTGTCAGACAATTGCAATATTCTCACAATAAGCTAATTAGCTCAATTGGAGCATTTCTAGCATGTTTGGTTGAAATTGGCAATTTACATTTTTCAGTTTTGTCAGACGTTTGTAATATTCTCACAATAAGCTAATTAGCTCAATTGGAGCATTTCTAGCATGTTTGGTTGAAATTGGAAATTTACATTTTTCACTCTTGTCAAACAATTGCAATATTCTCACAATAAGCTAATTAGCTCAATTGGAGCATTTCTAGCATGTTTGGTTGAAATTGAAAATTTACATTTTTCAGTTTTGTCAGACGTTTGTAAAATTCTTTCAGTAAGTTTATTTCCGCATTTGGAGCATTTCTAGCATGTTTGGTTGAAATTGGAAAGTTACATTTTTTAGTTTTGTCAGACGTTTGTAATATTCTCAAAATAAGCTAATTAGCTCAATTGGAGCATTTCTAGCATGTTTGGTTGAAATTGGAAAGTTGCATTTTTCACTTTTGTCAGACAATTGCAATATTCTCTCAATAAGCTAATTAGCTCAATTGGAGCATTTCTAGCATGTTTGGTTGAAATTGGAAATTTACATTTTTCAGCTTTGTCAGACGTTTGTAAAATTCTTACAGTAGGCTTATTTGCGCAATTTGAGCATTTCTAGCATGTTTGGTTGAAATTGGAAATTTACATTTTTCAGTTTTGTCAGACGTTTGTAATATTCTCACAATAAGCTAATTAGCTCAATTGGAGCATTTCTAGCATGTTTGGTTGAAATTGAAAAATTACATTTTTCAGTTTGGTCAGACGTTTGTAATATTCTCACAATAAGCTAATTAGCTCAATTTGAGCATTTCTAGCATGTTTGGTTGAAATTGGAAATTTACATTTTTCACTTTTGTCAGACATTTGCAATATTCTCACGATAAGCTAATTAGCTCAATTGGAGCATTTCTAGCATGTTTAGTTGAAATTGGAAATTTACATTTTTCAGTTTTGTCAGAGGTTTGTAATATTCTCACAATAAGCTAATTAGCTCAATTGGAGCATTTCTAGCATGTTTAGTTGAAATCAGAAATTTGCATTTTTCACTTTTGTCAGACGTTTGTACACTTCTTACAGTAAGCTTATTTCCGCATTTGGAGCATTTCTAGCATGTTTGGTTGAAATTGGAAATTTACATTTCTTAGTTTTGTCAGACGTTTGTAATATTCTCACAATAAGCTAATTAGCTCAACTGGAGCATTTCTAGCATGTTTGGTTGATATTGGAAATTTACATTTTTCACTTTTGTCAGACGTTTGTAATATTCTCACAATAAGCTAATTAGCTCAATTGGAGCATTTCTAGCATGTTTGGTTGAAATTGAAAATTTACATTTTTCAGTTTTGTCAGACGTTTGTAATATTCTCACAATAAGCTAATTAGCTCAATTGGAGCATTTCTAGCATGTTTGGTTGAAATCAGAAATTTGCATTTTTCACTTTTGTCAGACAATTGCAATATTCTCACAATAAGCTAATTAGCTCAATTGGAGCATTTCTAGCATGTTTGGTTGAAATTGACAATTTACATTTTTCAGTTTTGTCAGACGTTTGTAATATTCTCACAATAAGCTAATTAGCTCAATTGGAGCATTTCTAGCATGTTTGGTTGAAATTGGAAATTTACATTTTTCAGTTTTGTCACACGTTTGTAATATTCTAACAATAAGCTAATTAGCTCAATTGGAGCATTTCTAGCATGTTTGGTTGAAATTGGAAATTACATTTTTCAGTTTTGTCAGACAATTGCAATATTCTATCAATAAGATAATTAGCTCAATTGGAGCATTTCTAGCATGTTTGGTTGAAATTGAAAATTTACATTTTTCAGTTTTGTCAGACGTTTGTAATATTCTCACAATAAGCTAATTAGCTCAATTGGAGCATTTCTAGCATGTTTGGTTGAAATTGGAAAATTACATTTTTCAGTTTTGTCAGAGGTTTGTAATATTCTCACAATAAGCTAACTAGCTCAATTGGAGCATTTCTAGCATGTTTGGTTGGAATTGAAAATTTACATTTTTCACTTTTGTCAGACAATTGCAATATTCTCACAATAAGCTAATCAGCTCAATTGGAGCCTTTCTAGCATGTTTGGTTGAAATTGGAAGTTTCTATTTTTCAGTTTTGTCAGACGTTTGTAATATTCTCACAATAAGCTAATTAGCTCAATTGGAGCATTTCTAGCATGTTTGGTTGAAATCAGAAATTTACATTTTTTACTTTTGTCAGACGTTTGTAATATTCTCACAATAAGCTAATTAGCTCAATTGGAGCATTTCTAGCATGTTTGGTTGAAATTGGAAATTTACATTTTCCGCTTTTGTCAGACAATTGCAATATTCTCACAATAAGCTAATTAGCTCAATTGGAGCATTTCTAGCATGTTTGGTTGAAATTGGCAATTTACATTTTTCAGTTTTGTCAGACGTTTGTAATATTCTCACAATAAGCTAATTAGCTCAATTGGAGTATTTCTAGCATGTTTGGTTGAAATTGGAAATTTACATTTTTCAGTTTTGTCAGACGTTTGTAATATTCTCACAATAAGCTAATTAGCTCAATTGGAGCATTTCTAGCATGTTTGGTTGAAATTGGAATTGTAAATTTTTCACTTTTGTCAGACGTTTGTAATATTCTCACAATAAGCTAATTAGCTCAATTGGAGCATTTCTAGCATGTTTGGTTGAAATTGGAAATTTACATTTTTCAGTTTTGTCAGACGTTTGTAATATTCTCACAATAAGCTAATTAGCTCAATTGGAGCATTTCTAGCATGTTTGGTTGAAATCAGAAATTTACATTTTTTACTTTTGTCAGACGTTTGTAATATTCTCACAATAAGCTAATTAGCTCAATTGGAGCATTTCTAGCATGTTTGGTTGAAATTGGAAATTTACATTTTCCGCTTTTGTCAGACAATTGCAATATTCTCACAATAAGCTAATTAGCTCAATTGGAGCATTTCTAGCATGTTTGGTTGAAATTGGCAATTTACATTTTTCAGTTTTGTCAGGCGTTTGTAATATTCTCACAATAAGCTAATTAGCTCAATTGGAGCATTTCTAGCATGTTTGGTTGAAATTGGAAATTTACATTTTTCACTTTTGTCAGACGTTTGTAATATTCACACAATAAGCTAATTAGCTCAATTGGAGCATTTCTAGCATGTTTGGTTGAAATTGGAAATTTACATTTTTCACTTTTGTCAAACAATTGCAATATTCTCACAATAAGCTAATTAGCTCAATTGGAGCATTTCTAGCATGTTTGGTTGAAATTGAAAATTTAAATTTTCAGTTTTGTCAGACGTTTGTAAAATTCTTACAGTAGGCTTATTTGCGCAATTGGAGCATTTCTAGCATGTTTGATTGAAATTGGAATTTTAAATTTTTCACTTTTGTCAGACGTTTGTAATATTCTCACAATAAGCTAATTAGCTCAATTGGAGCATTTCTAGCATGTTTGGTTGAAATTGGAAATTTACATTTTTCACTTTTGTCAGACAATTGCAATATTCTCACAATAAGCTAATTAGCTCAATTGGAACATTTCTAGCATGTTTGGTTGAAATTGGAAATTTACATTTTTCATTTTTGTCAGACAATTGCAATATTCTCACAATAAGCTAATTAGCTCAATTGGAGCCTTTTTAGCATGTTTGGTTGAAATTGGAAATTTCTATTTTTCAGTTTTGTCAGACGTTTGTAATATTCTCACAATAAGCTAATTAGCTCAATTGGAGCATTTCTAGCATGTTTGGTTGAAATCAGAAATTTACATTTTTTACTTTTGTCAGACGTTTGTAATATTCTCACAATAAGCTAATTAGCTCAATTGGAGCATTTCTAGCATGTTTGGTTGAAATTGAAAATTTACATTTTTCAGTTTTGTCAGACGTTTGTAAAATTCTTTCAGTAGGCTTATTTGCGCAATTGGAGCATTTCTAGCATGTTTGATTGAAATTGGAATTATAAATTTTTCACTTTTGTCAGACGTTTGTAATATTCTCACAATAAGCTAATTAGCTCAATTGGAGCATTTCTAGCATGTTTGGTTGAAATTGGAAATTTACATTTTTCAGTTTTGTCAGACGTTTGTAATATTCTCACAATAGGCTAATTAGCACAATTGGAGCATTTCTAGCATGTTTGGTTGAAATTGGAAATTTACATTTTTCACTTTTGTCAGACAATTGCAATATTCTCACAATAAGCTAATTAGCTCAATTGGAGCATTTCTAACATGTTTGGTTGAAACTGGAAATTTACATTTTTCAGTTTTGTCAGACGTTTGTAATATTCTCACAATAAGCTAATTAGCTCAATTGGAGCATTTCTAGCATGTTTGGTTGAAATCAGAAATTTACATTTTTTACTTTTGTCAGACGTTTGTAATATTCTCACAATAAGCTAATTAGCTCAATTGGAGCATTTCTAGCATGTTTGGTTGAAATTGGAAATTTACATTTTTCAGTTTTGTCAGACGTTTGTAATATTCTCACAATAAGCTAATTAGCTCAATTGGAGCATATCTAGCATGTTTGGTTGAAATTGGAAATTTACATTTTTCAGTTTTGTCACACGTTTGTAATATTCTAACAATAAGCTAATTAGCTCAATTGGAGCATTTCTAGCATGTTTGGTTGAAATTGGAAATTACATTTTTCAGTTTTGTCAGACAATTGCAATATTCTATCAATAAGCTAATTAGCTCAATTGGAGCATTTCTAGCATGTTTGGTTGAAATTGGAAATTTACATTTTTCAGTTTGTCAGACGTTTGTAATATTCTCACAATAAGCTAATTAGCTCAATTGGAGCATTTCTAGCATGTTTGGTTGAAATTGGAAAATTACATTTTTCAGTTTTGTCAGACGTTTGCAAAATTCTTACAGTAGGCTTATTTGCGCAATTGGAGCATTTCTAGCATGTTTGATTGAAATTGGAATTATAAATTTTTCACTTTTGTCGGACGTTTGTAATATTCTCACGATAAGCTAATTAGCTCAATTGGAGCATTTCTAGCATGTTTAGTTGAAATTGGAAATTTACATTTTTCAGTTTTGTCAGAAGTTTGTAATATTCTCACAATAAGCTAACTAGCTCAATTGGAGCATTTCTAGCATGTTTGGTTGAAATTGAAAATTTACATTTTTCAGTTTTGTCAGACGTTTGTAATATTCTCACAATAAGCTAATTAGCTCAATTGGAGCATTTCTAGCATGTTTAGTTGAAATCAGAAATTTGCATTTTTCACTTTTGTCAGACGTTTGTACACTTCTTACAGTAAGCTTATTCCCGCATTTGGAGCATTTCTAGCATGTTTGGTTGAAATTGGAAATTTACATTTTTTAGTTTTGTCACACGTTTGTAATATTCTCAAAATAAGCTAATTAGCTCAATTGGAGCATTTCTAGCATGTTTGGTTGAAATTGGAAAGTTGCATTTTTCACTTTTGTCAGACAATTGCAATATTCTCTCAATAAGCTAATTAGCTCAATTGGAGCATTTCTAGCATGTTTGGTTGAAATTGGAAATTTACATTTTTCAGCTTTGTCAGACGTTTGTAAAATTCTTACAGTAGGCTTATTTGCGCAATTTGAGCATTTCTAGCATGTTTGGTTGAAATTGGAAAATTACATTTTTCAGTTTTGTCAGACGTTTGTAATATTCTCACAATAAGCTAATTAGCTCAATTGGAGCATTTCTAGCATGTTTGGTTGAAATTGGAAATTTACATTTTTCACTTTTGTCAGACAATTGCAATATTCTCACAATAAGCTAATTAGCTCAATTGGAGCATTTCTAGCATGTTTGGCTGAAATTGGAAATTTCTATTTTTCAGTTTTGTCAGACGTTTGTAATATTCTCACAATAAGCTAATTAGCTCAATTGGAGCATTTCTAGCATGTTTGGTTGAAATTGGAAATTTACATTTTTCACTATTGTCAGACAATTGCAATATTCTCACAATAAGCTAATTAGCTCAATTGGAGCCTTTCTAGCATGTTTGGTTGAAATTGGAAATTTACATTTTTCACTTTTGTCAGACAATTGCAATATTCTCACAATAAGCTAATTAGCTCAATTGGAGCATTTCTAGCATGTTTAGATGAAATTGGAAATCTACCTTTTTCAGTTTTGTCATACGTTTGTAATATTCTCACAATAAGCTAATTAGCTCAATTGGAGCATTTCTAACATGTTTGGTTGAAATTGGAAATTTACATTTTTCAGTTTTGTCAGACATTTGTAATATTCTCACAATAAGCTAATTAGCTCAATTGGAGCATTTCTAGCATGTTTGGTTGAAATCAGAAATTTACATTTTTTACTTTTGTCAGACGTTTGTAATATTCTCACAATAAGCTAATTAGCTCAATTGGAGCATTTCTAGCATGTTTGGTTGAAATTGGAAATTTACATTTTTCAGTTTTTTCAGACGTTTGTAATATTCTCACAATAAGCTAATTAGCTCAATTGGAGCATTTCTAGCATGTTTGGTTGAAATTGGAAATTTACATTTTTCAGTTTTGTCACACGTTTGTAATATTCTAACAATAAGCTAATTAGCTCAATTGGAGCATTTCTAGCATGTTTGGTTGAAATTGGAAATTACATTTTTCAGTTTTGTCAGACAATTGCAATATTCTCACAATAAGCTAATTAGCTCAATTTGAGCATTTCTAGCATGTTTGGTTGAAATTGGAAATTTACATTTTTCACTTTTGTCGGACGTTTGTAATATTCTCACGATAAGCTAATTAGCTCAATTGGAGCATTTCTAGCATGTTTAGTTGAAATTGGAAATTTACATTTTTCAGTTTTGTCAGAGGTTTGTAATATTCTCACAATAAGCTAACTAGCTCAATTGGAGCATTTCTAGCATGTTTGGTTGAAATTGAAAATTTACATTTTTCAGTTTTGTCAGACGTTTGTAATATTCTCACAATAAGCTAATTAGCTCAATTGGAGCATTTCTAGCATGTTTGGTTGAAATTGGAAATTTACATTTTTCAGTTTTGTCAGACGTTTGTAATATTCTCACAATAAGCTAATTAGCTCAATTTGAGCATTTCTAGCATGTTTGGTTGAAATTGGAAATTTACATTTTTCACTTTTGTCGGACGTTTGTAATATTCTCACGATAAGCTAATTAGCTCAATTGGAGCATTTCTAGCATGTTTAGTTGAAATTGGAAATTTACATTTTTCAGTTTTGTCAGAAGTTTGTAATATTCTCACAATAAGCTAACTAGCTCAATTGGAGCATTTCTAGCATGTTTGGTTGAAATTGGAAATTTACATTTTTCACTTTTGTCAGACAATTGCAATATTCTCACAATAAGCTAATTAGCTCAATTGGAGCATTTCTAGCATGTTTGGTTGAAATTGGAAATTTCTATTTTTCAGTTTTGTCAGACGTTTGTAATATTCTCACAATAAGCTAATTAGCTCAATTGGAGCATTTCTAGCATGTTTGGTTGAAATTGGAAATTTACATTTTTCACTATTGTCAGACAATTGCAATATTCTCACAATAAGCTAATTAGCTCAGTTGGAGCCTTTCTAGCATGTTTGGTTGAAATTGGAAATTTACATTTTTCAGTTTTGTCAGACAATTGCAATATTCTCACAATAAGCTAATTAGCTCAATTGGAGCATTTCTAGCATGTTTAGTTGAAATTGGAAATTTACATTTTTCAGTTTTGTCATACGTTTGTAATATTCTCACAATAAGCTAATTAGCTCAATTGGAGCATTTCTAACATGTTTGGTTGAAATTGAAAATTTACATTTTTCAGTTTTGTCAGACGTTTGTAATATTCTCACAATAAGCTAATTAGCTCAATTGGAGCATTTCTAGCATGTTTGGTTGAAATCAGAAATTTACATTTTTTACTTTTGTCAGACGTTTGTAATATTCTCACAATAAGCTAATCAGCTCAATTGGAGCATTTCTAGCATGTTTGGTTGAAATTGGAAATTTACATTTTTCAGTTTTGTCAGACGTTTGTAATATTCTCACAATAAGCTAATTAGCTCAATTGGAGCATTTCTAGCATGTTTGGTTGAAATTGGAAATTTACATTTTTCAGTTTTGTCACACGTTTGTAATATTATAACAAGAAGCTAATTAGCTCAATTGGAGCATTTCTAGCATGTTTGGTTGAAATTGGAAATTATATTTTTCAATTTTGTCAGACAATTGCAATATTCTATCAATAAGATAATTAGCTCAATTGGAGCATTTCTAGCATGTTTGGTTGAAATTGGAAATTTCTATTTTTCAGTTTTGTCAGACGTTTGTAATATTCTCACAATAAGCTAATTAGCTCAATTGGAGCATTTCTAGCATGTTTGGTTGAAATTGAAAATTTGAATTTTCAGTTTTGTCAGACGTTTGTAAAATTCTTACAGTAGGCTTATTTGCGCAATTGGAGCATTTCTAGCATGTTTGATTGAAATTGGAATTTTAAATTTTTCACTTTTGTCAGACAATTGCAATATTCTCTCAATAAGCTAATTAGCTCAATTGGAGCATTTCTAGCATGTTTGGTTGAAATTGGAAATTTACATTTTTCAGTTTTGTCAGACGTTTGTAATATTCTCACAATAAGCTAATTAGCTCAATTTGAGCATTTCTAGCATGTTTGGTTGAAATTGGAAATTTACATTTTTCACTTTTGTCGGACGTTTGTAATATTCTCACGATAAGCTAATTAGCTCAATTGGAGCATTTCTAGCATGTTTAGTTGAAATTGGAAATTTACATTTTTCAGTTTTGTCAGAGGTTTGTAATATTCTCACAATAAGCTAACTAGCTCAATTGGAGCATTTCTAGCATGTTTGGTTGAAATTGGAAATTTACATTTTTCACTTTTGTCAGACAATTGCAATATTCTCACAATAAGCTAATTAGCTCAATTGGAGCATTTCTAGCATGTTTGGTTGAAATTGGAAATTTCTATTTTTCAGTTTTGTCAGACGTTTGTAATATTCTCACAATAAGCTAATTAGCTCAATTGGAGCATTTCTAGCATGTTTGGTTGAAATTGGAAATTTACATTTTTCACTATTGTCAGACAATTGCAATATTCTCACAATAAGCTAATTAGCTCAGTTGGAGCCTTTCTAGCATGTTTGGTTGAAATTGGAAATTTACATTTTTCAGTTTTGTCAGACAATTGCAATATTCTCACAATAAGCTAATTAGCTCAATTAGAGCATTTCTAGCATGTTTAGTTGAAATTGGAAATTTACATTTTTCAGTTTTGTCATACGTTTGTAATATTCTCACAATAAGCTAATTAGCTCAATTGGAGCATTTCTAACATGTTTGGTTGAAATTGAAAATTTACATTTTTCAGTTTTGTCAGACGTTTGTAATATTCTCACAATAAGCTAATTAGCTCAATTGGAGCATTTCTAGCATGTTTGGTTGAAATCAGAAATTTACATTTTTTACTTTTGTCAGACGTTTGTAATATTCTCACAATAAGCTAATTAGCTCAATTGGAGCATTTCTAGCATGTTTGGTTGAAATTGGAAATTTACATTTTTCAGTTTTGTCAGACGTTTGTAATATTCTCACAATAAGCTAATTAGCTCAATTGGAGCATTTCTAGCATGTTTGGTTGAAATTGGAAATTACATTTTTCAGTTTTGTCAGACAATTGCAATATTCTATCAATAAGATAATTAGCTCAATTGGAGCATTTCTAGCATGTTTGGTTGAAATTGGAAATTTCTATTTTTCAGTTTTGTCAGACGTTTGTAATATTCTCACAATAAGCTAATTAGCTCAATTGGAGCATTTCTAGCATGTTTGGTTGAAATTGAAAATTTAAATTTTCAGTTTTGTCAGACGTTTGTAAAATTCTTACAGTAGGCTTATTTGCGCAATTTGAGCATTTCTAGCATGTTTGGTTGAAATTGGAAATTTACATTTTTCAGTTTTGTCAGACGTTTGTAATATTCTCACAATAAGCTAATTAGCTCAATTGGAGCATTTCTAGCATGTTTGGTTGAAATCAGAAATTTACATTTTTTACTTTTGTCAGACGTTTGTAATATTCTCACAATAAGCTAATTAGCTCAATTGGAGCATTTCTAGCATGTTTGGTTGAAATTGGAAATTTACATTTTTCAGTTTTGTCAGACGTTTGTAAAATTCTTACAGTAGGTTTATTTGCGCAATTGGAGCATTTCTAGCATGTTTGATTGAAATTGGAATTTTAAATTTTTCACTTTTGTCAGACAATTGCAATATTCTCTCAATAAGCTAATTAGCTCAATTGGAGCATTTCTAGCATGTTTGGTTGAAATTGAAAATTTAAATTTTCAGTTTTGTCAGACGTTTGTAAAATTCTTACAGTAGGCTTATTTGCGCAATTTGAGCATTTCTAGCATGTTTGGTTGAAATTGGAAATTTACATTTCTCAGTTTTGTCAGACGATTGTAATATTCTCACAATAAGCTAATTAGCTCAATTGGAGCATTTTTAGCATGTTTGGTTGAAATTGGAAATTTCTATTTTTCAGTTTTGTCAGACGTTTGTAATATTCTCACAATAAGCTAATTAGCTCAATTGGAGCATTTCTAGCATGTTTGGTTGAAATTGAAAATTTAAATTTTCAGTTTTGTCAGACGTTTGTAAAATTCTTACAGTAGGCTTATTTGCGCAATTGGAGCATTTCTAGCACGTTTGATTGAAATTGGAATTTTAAATTTTTCACTTTTGTCAGACGTTTGTAATATTCTCACAATAAGCTAATTAGCTCAATTGGAGCATTTCTAGCATGTTTGGTTGAAATTGGAAATTTACATTTTTCACTTTTGTCAGACGTTTGTAATATTCTCACAATAAGCTAATTAGCTCAATTGGAGCATTTCTAGCATGTTTGGTTGAAATTGGAAATTTACATTTTTCGCTTTTGTCAGACAATTGCAATATTCTCACAATAAGCTAATTAGCTCAATTGGAGCATTTCTAGCATGTTTGGTTGAAATTGGAAATTTACATTTTTCAGTTTTGTTAGACGTTTGTAATATTCTCACAATAAGCTAATTAGCTCAATTGGAGCATTTCTAGCATGTTTGGTTGAAATTGGAAATTTACATTTTTCACTTTTGTCAAACAATTGCAATATTCTCACAATAAGCTAATTAGCTCAATTGGAGCATTTCTAGCATGTTTGGTTGAAATTGAAAATTTAAATTTTTAGTTTTGTCAGACGTTTGTAAAATTCTTACAGTAGGCTCATTTGCGCAATTTGAGCATTTCTAGCATGTTTGGTTGAAATTGGAAATTTACATTTTTCAGTCTTGTCAGACGTTTGTAATATTCTCACAATAAGCTAATTAGCTCAATTGGAGCATTTCTAGCATGTTTGATTGAAATTGGAATTTTAAATTTTTCACTTTTGTCAGACGTTTGTAATATTCTCACAATAAGCTAATTAGCTCAATTGGAGCATTTCTAGCATGTTTGGTTGAAATTGGAAATTTACATTTTTCACTTTTGTCAGACAATTGCAATATTCTCACAATAAGCTAATTAGCTCAATTGGAGCATTTCTAGCATGTTAGGTTGAAATTGGAAATTTACATTTTTCACTTTTGTCAGACGTTTGTAATATTCTCACAATAAGCTAATTAGCTCAATTGGAGCATTTCTAGCATGCTTGGTTGAAATTGGAAATTTACATTTTTCGCTTTTGTCAGACAATTGCAATATTCTCACAATAAGCTAATTAGCTCAATTGGAGCATTTCTAGCATGTTTGGTTGAAATTGGAAATTTACATTTTTCAGTTTTGTCAGACGTTTGTAATATTCTCACAATAAGCTAATTAGCTCAATTGGAGCATTTCTAGCATGTTTGGTTGAAATTGGAAATTTACATTTTTCACTTTTGTCAAACAATTGCAATATTCTCACAATAAGCTAATTAGCTCAATTGGAGCATTTCTAGCATGTTTGGTTGAAATTGAAAATTTAAATTTTCAGTTTTGTCAGACGTTTGTAAAATTCTTACAGTAGGCTTATTTGCGCAATTTGAGCATTTCTAGCATGTTTGGTTAAAATTGGAAATTTACATTTTTCAGTCTTGTCAGACGTTTGTAATATTCTCACAATAAGCTAATTAGCTCAATTGGAGCATTTCTAGCATGTTTGATTGAAATTGGAATTTTAAATTTTTCAGTTTTGTCAGACGTTTGTAATATTCTCACAATAAGCTAATTAGCTCAATTGGAGCATTCCTAGCATGTTTGGTTGAAATTGGAAATTTACATTTTTCACTTTTGTCAGACAATTGCAATATTCTCACAATAAGCTAATTAGCTCAATTGGAGCATTTCTAGCATGTTTGGTTGAAATTGGCAATTTACATTTTTCACTTTTGTCAGACGTTTGTAATATTCTCACAATAAGCTAATTAGCTCAATTGGAGCATTTCTAGCATGTTTGGTTGAAATTGGAAATTTACAATTTTCACTTTTGTCAGACGTTTGTAATATTCTCACAATAAGCTAATTAGCTCAATTGGAGCATTTCTAGCATGTTTGGTTGAAATTGGAAATTTACATTTTTCGCTTTTGTCAGACAATTGCAATATTCTCACAATAAGCTAATTAGCTCAATTGGAGCATTTCTAGCATGTTTGGTTGAAATTGGAAATTTACATTTTTCAGTTTTGTCAGACGTTTGTAATATTCTCACAATAAGCTAATTAGCTCAATTGGAGCATTTCTAGCATGTTTGGTTGAAATTGGAAATTTACATTTTTCACTTTTGTCAAACAATTGCAATATTCTCACAATAAGCTAATTAGCTCAATTGGAGCATTTCTAGCATGTTTGGTTGAAATTGAAAATTTACATTTTCAGTTTTGTCAGACGTTTGTAAAATTCTTACAGTAGGCTTATTTGCGCAATTTGAGCATTTCTAGCATGTTTGGTTGAAATTGGAAATTTACATTTTTCAGTCTTGTCAGACGTTTGTAATATTCTCACAATAAGCTAATTAGCTCAATTGGAGCATTTCTAGCATGTTTGATTGAAATTGGAATTTTAAATTTTTCACTTTTGTCAGACGTTTGTAATATTCTCACAATAAGCTAATTAGCTCAATTGGAGCATTTCTAGCATGTTTGGTTGAAATTGGAAATTTACATTTTTCACTTTTGTCAGACAATTGCAATATTCTCACAATAAGCTAATTAGCTCAATTGGAGCATTTCTAGCATGTTTGGTTGAAATTGGCAATTTACATTTTTCAGTTTTGTCAGACGTTTGTAATATTCTCACAATAAGCTAATTAGCTCAATTGGAGCATTTCTAGCATGTTTGGTTGAAATTGGAAATTTACATTTTTCAGTTTTGTCAGACGTTTGTAATATTCTCACAATAAGCTAATTAGCTCAATTGGAGCATTTCTAGCATGTTTGGTTGAAATTGGAAATTTACATTTTTCGCTTTTGTCAGACAATTGCAATATTCTCACAATAAGCTAATTAGCTCAATTGGAGCATTTCTAGCATGTTTGGTTGAAATTGGAAATTTACATTTTTCAGTTTTGTCAGACGTTTGTAATATTCTCACAATAAGCTAATTAGCTCAATTGGAGCATTTCTAGCATGTTTGGTTGAAATTGGAAATTTACATTTTTCACTTTTGTCAAACAATTGCAATATTCTCACATTAAGCTAATTAGCTCAATTGGAGCATTTCTAGCATGTTTGGTTGAAATTGAAAATTTAAATTTTCAGTTTTGTCAGACGTTTGTAAAATTCTTACAGTAGGCTTATTTGCGCAATTTGAGCATTTCTAGCATGTTTGGTTGAAATTGGAAATTTACATTTTTCAGTCTTGTAAGACGTTTGTAATATTCTCACAATAAGCTAATTAGCTCAATTGGAGCATTTCTAGCATGTTTGATTGAAATTGGAATTTTAAATTTTTCACTTTTGTCAGACGTTTGTAATATTCTCACAATAAGCTAATTAGCTCAATTGGAGCATTTCTAGCATGTTTGGTTGAAATTGGAAATTTACATTTTTCACTTTTGTCAGACAATTGCAATATTCTCACAATAAGCTAATTAGCTCAATTGGAACATTTCTAGCATGTTTGGTTGAAATCAGAAATTTACATTTTTTACTTTTGTCAGACGTTTGTAATATTCTCACAATAAGCTAATTAGCTCAATTGGAGCATTTCTAGCATGTTTGGTTGAAATTGGAAATTTACATTTTTCGCTTTTGTCAGACAATTGCAATATTCTCACAATAAGCTAATTAGCTCAATTGGAGCATTTCTAGCATGTTTGGTTGAAATTGGCAATTTACATTTTTCAGTTTTGTCAGACGTTTGTAATATTCTCACAATAAGCTAATTAGCTCAATTGGAGCATTTCTAGCATGTTTGGTTGAAATTGGAAATTTACATTTTTCACTCTTGTCAAACAATTGCAATATTCTCACAATAAGCTAATTAGCTCAATTGGAGCATTTCTAGCATGTTTGGTTGGAATTGAAAATTTACATTTTTCAGTTTTGTCAGACGTTTGTAAAATTCTTACAGTAGGCTTATTTGCGCAATTGGAGCATTTCTAGCATGTTTAGTTGAAATTGGAAATTTACATTTTTCAGTTTTGTCATACGTTTGTAATATTCTCACAATAAGCTAATTAGCTCAATTGGAGCATTTCTAACATGTTTGGTTGAAATTGAAAATTTACATTTTTCAGTTTTGTCAGACGTTTGTAATATTCTCACAATAAGCTAATTAGCTCAATTGGAGCATTTCTAGCATGTTTGGTTGAAATCAGAAATTTACATTTTTTACTTTTGTCAGACGTTTGTAATATTCTCACAATAAGCTAATCAGCTCAATTGGAGCATTTCTAGCATGTTTGGTTGAAATTGGAAATTTACATTTTTCAGTTTTGTCAGACGTTTGTAATATTCTCACAATAAGCTAATTAGCTCAATTGGAGCATTTCTAGCATGTTTGGTTGAAATTGGAAATTTACATTTTTCAGTTTTGTCACACGTTTGTAATATTATAACAAGAAGCTAATTAGCTCAATTGGAGCATTTCTAGCATGTTTGGTTGAAATTGGAAATTATATTTTTCAATTTTGTCAGACAATTGCAATATTCTATCAATAAGATAATTAGCTCAATTGGAGCATTTCTAGCATGTTTGGTTGAAATTGGAAATTTCTATTTTTCAGTTTTGTCAGACGTTTGTAATATTCTCACAATAAGCTAATTAGCTCAATTGGAGCATTTCTAGCATGTTTGGTTGAAATTGAAAATTTGAATTTTCAGTTTTGTCAGACGTTTGTAAAATTCTTACAGTAGGCTTATTTGCGCAATTGGAGCATTTCTAGCATGTTTGATTGAAATTGGAATTTTAAATTTTTCACTTTTGTCAGACAATTGCAATATTCTCTCAATAAGCTAATTAGCTCAATTGGAGCATTTCTAGCATGTTTGGTTGAAATTGGAAATTTACATTTTTCAGTTTTGTCAGACGTTTGTAATATTCTCACAATAAGCTAATTAGCTCAATTTGAGCATTTCTAGCATGTTTGGTTGAAATTGGAAATTTACATTTTTCACTTTTGTCGGACGTTTGTAATATTCTCACGATAAGCTAATTAGCTCAATTGGAGCATTTCTAGCATGTTTAGTTGAAATTGGAAATTTACATTTTTCAGTTTTGTCAGAGGTTTGTAATATTCTCACAATAAGCTAACTAGCTCAATTGGAGCATTTCTAGCATGTTTGGTTGAAATTGGAAATTTACATTTTTCACTTTTGTCAGACAATTGCAATATTCTCACAATAAGCTAATTAGCTCAATTGGAGCATTTCTAGCATGTTTGGTTGAAATTGGAAATTTCTATTTTTCAGTTTTGTCAGACGTTTGTAATATTCTCACAATAAGCTAATTAGCTCAATTGGAGCATTTCTAGCATGTTTGGTTGAAATTGGAAATTTACATTTTTCACTATTGTCAGACAATTGCAATATTCTCACAATAAGCTAATTAGCTCAGTTGGAGCCTTTCTAGCATGTTTGGTTGAAATTGGAAATTTACATTTTTCAGTTTTGTCAGACAATTGCAATATTCTCACAATAAGCTAATTAGCTCAATTAGAGCATTTCTAGCATGTTTAGTTGAAATTGGAAATTTACATTTTTCAGTTTTGTCATACGTTTGTAATATTCTCACAATAAGCTAATTAGCTCAATTGGAGCATTTCTAACATGTTTGGTTGAAATTGAAAATTTACATTTTTCAGTTTTGTCAGACGTTTGTAATATTCTCACAATAAGCTAATTAGCTCAATTGGAGCATTTCTAGCATGTTTGGTTGAAATCAGAAATTTACATTTTTTACTTTTGTCAGACGTTTGTAATATTCTCACAATAAGCTAATTAGCTCAATTGGAGCATTTCTAGCATGTTTGGTTGAAATTGGAAATTTACATTTTTCAGTTTTGTCAGACGTTTGTAATATTCTCACAATAAGCTAATTAGCTCAATTGGAGCATTTCTAGCATGTTTGGTTGAAATTGGAAATTACATTTTTCAGTTTTGTCAGACAATTGCAATATTCTATCAATAAGATAATTAGCTCAATTGGAGCATTTCTAGCATGTTTGGTTGAAATTGGAAATTTCTATTTTTCAGTTTTGTCAGACGTTTGTAATATTCTCACAATAAGCTAATTAGCTCAATTGGAGCATTTCTAGCATGTTTGGTTGAAATTGAAAATTTAAATTTTCAGTTTTGTCAGACGTTTGTAAAATTCTTACAGTAGGCTTATTTGCGCAATTTGAGCATTTCTAGCATGTTTGGTTGAAATTGGAAATTTACATTTTTCAGTTTTGTCAGACGTTTGTAATATTCTCACAATAAGCTAATTAGCTCAATTGGAGCATTTCTAGCATGTTTGGTTGAAATCAGAAATTTACATTTTTTACTTTTGTCAGACGTTTGTAATATTCTCACAATAAGCTAATTAGCTCAATTGGAGCATTTCTAGCATGTTTGGTTGAAATTGGAAATTTACATTTTTCAGTTTTGTCAGACGTTTGTAAAATTCTTACAGTAGGTTTATTTGCGCAATTGGAGCATTTCTAGCATGTTTGATTGAAATTGGAATTTTAAATTTTTCACTTTTGTCAGACAATTGCAATATTCTCTCAATAAGCTAATTAGCTCAATTGGAGCATTTCTAGCATGTTTGGTTGAAATTGAAAATTTAAATTTTCAGTTTTGTCAGACGTTTGTAAAATTCTTACAGTAGGCTTATTTGCGCAATTTGAGCATTTCTAGCATGTTTGGTTGAAATTGGAAATTTACATTTCTCAGTTTTGTCAGACGATTGTAATATTCTCACAATAAGCTAATTAGCTCAATTGGAGCATTTTTAGCATGTTTGGTTGAAATTGGAAATTTCTATTTTTCAGTTTTGTCAGACGTTTGTAATATTCTCACAATAAGCTAATTAGCTCAATTGGAGCATTTCTAGCATGTTTGGTTGAAATTGAAAATTTAAATTTTCAGTTTTGTCAGACGTTTGTAAAATTCTTACAGTAGGCTTATTTGCGCAATTGGAGCATTTCTAGCACGTTTGATTGAAATTGGAATTTTAAATTTTTCACTTTTGTCAGACGTTTGTAATATTCTCACAATAAGCTAATTAGCTCAATTGGAGCATTTCTAGCATGTTTGGTTGAAATTGGAAATTTACATTTTTCACTTTTGTCAGACGTTTGTAATATTCTCACAATAAGCTAATTAGCTCAATTGGAGCATTTCTAGCATGTTTGGTTGAAATTGGAAATTTACATTTTTCGCTTTTGTCAGACAATTGCAATATTCTCACAATAAGCTAATTAGCTCAATTGGAGCATTTCTAGCATGTTTGGTTGAAATTGGAAATTTACATTTTTCAGTTTTGTTAGACGTTTGTAATATTCTCACAATAAGCTAATTAGCTCAATTGGAGCATTTCTAGCATGTTTGGTTGAAATTGGAAATTTACATTTTTCACTTTTGTCAAACAATTGCAATATTCTCACAATAAGCTAATTAGCTCAATTGGAGCATTTCTAGCATGTTTGGTTGAAATTGAAAATTTAAATTTTTAGTTTTGTCAGACGTTTGTAAAATTCTTACAGTAGGCTCATTTGCGCAATTTGAGCATTTCTAGCATGTTTGGTTGAAATTGGAAATTTACATTTTTCAGTCTTGTCAGACGTTTGTAATATTCTCACAATAAGCTAATTAGCTCAATTGGAGCATTTCTAGCATGTTTGATTGAAATTGGAATTTTAAATTTTTCACTTTTGTCAGACGTTTGTAATATTCTCACAATAAGCTAATTAGCTCAATTGGAGCATTTCTAGCATGTTTGGTTGAAATTGGAAATTTACATTTTTCACTTTTGTCAGACAATTGCAATATTCTCACAATAAGCTAATTAGCTCAATTGGAGCATTTCTAGCATGTTAGGTTGAAATTGGAAATTTACATTTTTCACTTTTGTCAGACGTTTGTAATATTCTCACAATAAGCTAATTAGCTCAATTGGAGCATTTCTAGCATGCTTGGTTGAAATTGGAAATTTACATTTTTCGCTTTTGTCAGACAATTGCAATATTCTCACAATAAGCTAATTAGCTCAATTGGAGCATTTCTAGCATGTTTGGTTGAAATTGGAAATTTACATTTTTCAGTTTTGTCAGACGTTTGTAATATTCTCACAATAAGCTAATTAGCTCAATTGGAGCATTTCTAGCATGTTTGGTTGAAATTGGAAATTTACATTTTTCACTTTTGTCAAACAATTGCAATATTCTCACAATAAGCTAATTAGCTCAATTGGAGCATTTCTAGCATGTTTGGTTGAAATTGAAAATTTAAATTTTCAGTTTTGTCAGACGTTTGTAAAATTCTTACAGTAGGCTTATTTGCGCAATTTGAGCATTTCTAGCATGTTTGGTTAAAATTGGAAATTTACATTTTTCAGTCTTGTCAGACGTTTGTAATATTCTCACAATAAGCTAATTAGCTCAATTGGAGCATTTCTAGCATGTTTGATTGAAATTGGAATTTTAAATTTTTCAGTTTTGTCAGACGTTTGTAATATTCTCACAATAAGCTAATTAGCTCAATTGGAGCATTCCTAGCATGTTTGGTTGAAATTGGAAATTTACATTTTTCACTTTTGTCAGACAATTGCAATATTCTCACAATAAGCTAATTAGCTCAATTGGAGCATTTCTAGCATGTTTGGTTGAAATTGGCAATTTACATTTTTCACTTTTGTCAGACGTTTGTAATATTCTCACAATAAGCTAATTAGCTCAATTGGAGCATTTCTAGCATGTTTGGTTGAAATTGGAAATTTACAATTTTCACTTTTGTCAGACGTTTGTAATATTCTCACAATAAGCTAATTAGCTCAATTGGAGCATTTCTAGCATGTTTGGTTGAAATTGGAAATTTACATTTTTCGCTTTTGTCAGACAATTGCAATATTCTCACAATAAGCTAATTAGCTCAATTGGAGCATTTCTAGCATGTTTGGTTGAAATTGGAAATTTACATTTTTCAGTTTTGTCAGACGTTTGTAATATTCTCACAATAAGCTAATTAGCTCAATTGGAGCATTTCTAGCATGTTTGGTTGAAATTGGAAATTTACATTTTTCACTTTTGTCAAACAATTGCAATATTCTCACAATAAGCTAATTAGCTCAATTGGAGCATTTCTAGCATGTTTGGTTGAAATTGAAAATTTACATTTTCAGTTTTGTCAGACGTTTGTAAAATTCTTACAGTAGGCTTATTTGCGCAATTTGAGCATTTCTAGCATGTTTGGTTGAAATTGGAAATTTACATTTTTCAGTCTTGTCAGACGTTTGTAATATTCTCACAATAAGCTAATTAGCTCAATTGGAGCATTTCTAGCATGTTTGATTGAAATTGGAATTTTAAATTTTTCACTTTTGTCAGACGTTTGTAATATTCTCACAATAAGCTAATTAGCTCAATTGGAGCATTTCTAGCATGTTTGGTTGAAATTGGAAATTTACATTTTTCACTTTTGTCAGACAATTGCAATATTCTCACAATAAGCTAATTAGCTCAATTGGAGCATTTCTAGCATGTTTGGTTGAAATTGGCAATTTACATTTTTCAGTTTTGTCAGACGTTTGTAATATTCTCACAATAAGCTAATTAGCTCAATTGGAGCATTTCTAGCATGTTTGGTTGAAATTGGAAATTTACATTTTTCAGTTTTGTCAGACGTTTGTAATATTCTCACAATAAGCTAATTAGCTCAATTGGAGCATTTCTAGCATGTTTGGTTGAAATTGGAAATTTACATTTTTCGCTTTTGTCAGACAATTGCAATATTCTCACAATAAGCTAATTAGCTCAATTGGAGCATTTCTAGCATGTTTGGTTGAAATTGGAAATTTACATTTTTCAGTTTTGTCAGACGTTTGTAATATTCTCACAATAAGCTAATTAGCTCAATTGGAGCATTTCTAGCATGTTTGGTTGAAATTGGAAATTTACATTTTTCACTTTTGTCAAACAATTGCAATATTCTCACATTAAGCTAATTAGCTCAATTGGAGCATTTCTAGCATGTTTGGTTGAAATTGAAAATTTAAATTTTCAGTTTTGTCAGACGTTTGTAAAATTCTTACAGTAGGCTTATTTGCGCAATTTGAGCATTTCTAGCATGTTTGGTTGAAATTGGAAATTTACATTTTTCAGTCTTGTAAGACGTTTGTAATATTCTCACAATAAGCTAATTAGCTCAATTGGAGCATTTCTAGCATGTTTGATTGAAATTGGAATTTTAAATTTTTCACTTTTGTCAGACGTTTGTAATATTCTCACAATAAGCTAATTAGCTCAATTGGAGCATTTCTAGCATGTTTGGTTGAAATTGGAAATTTACATTTTTCACTTTTGTCAGACAATTGCAATATTCTCACAATAAGCTAATTAGCTCAATTGGAACATTTCTAGCATGTTTGGTTGAAATCAGAAATTTACATTTTTTACTTTTGTCAGACGTTTGTAATATTCTCACAATAAGCTAATTAGCTCAATTGGAGCATTTCTAGCATGTTTGGTTGAAATTGGAAATTTACATTTTTCGCTTTTGTCAGACAATTGCAATATTCTCACAATAAGCTAATTAGCTCAATTGGAGCATTTCTAGCATGTTTGGTTGAAATTGGCAATTTACATTTTTCAGTTTTGTCAGACGTTTGTAATATTCTCACAATAAGCTAATTAGCTCAATTGGAGCATTTCTAGCATGTTTGGTTGAAATTGGAAATTTACATTTTTCACTCTTGTCAAACAATTGCAATATTCTCACAATAAGCTAATTAGCTCAATTGGAGCATTTCTAGCATGTTTGGTTGGAATTGAAAATTTACATTTTTCAGTTTTGTCAGACGTTTGTAAAATTCTTACAGTAGGCTTATTTGCGCAATTGGAGCATTTCTAGCATGTTTGATTGAAATTGGAATTATAAATTTTTCACTTTTGTCAGACGTTTGTAATATTCTCACAATAAGCTAATTAGCTCAATTGGAGCATTTCTAGCATGTTTGGTTGAAATTGGAAATTTACATTTTTCAGTTTTGTCAGACGTTTGTAATATTCTCACAATAGGCTAATTAGCACAATTGGAGCATTTCTAGCATGTTTGGTTGAAATTGGAAATTTACATTTTTCACTTTTGTCAGACAATTGCAATATTCTCACAATAAGCTAATTAGCTCAATTGGAGCATTTCTAACATGTTTGGTTGAAATTGGAAATTTACATTTTTCAGTTTTGTCAGACGTTTGTAATATTCTCACAATAAGCTAATTAGCTCAATTGGAGCATTTCTAGCATGTTTGGTTGAAATTGGAAATTTACATTTTTCGCTTTTGTCAGACAATTGCAATATTCTCACAATAAGCTAATTAGCTCAATTGGAGCATTTCTAGCATGTTTGGTTGAAATTGGAAATTTACATTTTTCAGTTTTGTCAGACGTTTGTAATATTCTCACAATAAGCTAATTAGCTCAATTGGAGCATTTCTAGCATGTTTGGTTGAAATTGGAAATTTACATTTTTCACTTTTGTCAAACAATTGCAATATTCTCACATTAAGCTAATTAGCTCAATTGGAGCATTTCTAGCATGTTTGGTTGAAATTGAAAATTTAAATTTTCAGTTTTCTCAGACGTTTGTAAAATTCTTACAGTAGGCTTATTTGCGCAATTTGAGCATTTCTAGCATGTTTGGTTGAAATTGGAAATTTACATTTTTCAGTCTTGTCAGACGTTTGTAATATTCTCACAATAAGCTAATTAGCTCAATTGGAGCATTTCTAGCATGTTTGATTGAAATTGGAATTTTAAATTTTTCACTTTTGTCAGACGTTTGTAATATTCTCACAATAAGCTAATTAGCTCAATTGGAGCATTTCTAGCATGTTTGGTTGAAATTGGAAATTTACATTTTTCACTTTTGTCAGACAATTGCAATATTCTCACAATAAGCTAATTAGCTCAATTGGAACATTTCTAGCATGTTTGGTTGAAATCAGAAATTTACATTTTTTACTTTTGTCAGACGTTTGTAATATTCTCACAATAAGCTAATTAGCTCAATTGGAGCATTTCTAGCATGTTTGGTTGAAATTGGAAATTTACATTTTTCGCTTTTGTCAGACAATTGCAATATTCTCACAATAAGCTAATTAGCTCAATTGGAGCATTTCTAGCATGTTTGGTTGAAATTGGCAATTTACATTTTTCAGTTTTGTCAGACGTTTGTAATATTCTCACAATAAGCTAATTAGCTCAATTGGAGCATTTCTAGCATGTTTGGTTGAAATTGGAAATTTACATTTTTCACTCTTGTCAAACAATTGCAATATTCTCACAATAAGCTAATTAGCTCAATTGGAGCATTTCTAGCATGTTTGGTTGAAATTGAAAATTTACATTTTTCAGTTTTGTCAGACGTTTGTAAAATTCTTACAGTAGGCTTATTTGCGCAATTGGAGCATTTCTAGCATGTTTGATTGAAATTGGAATTATAAATTTTTCACTTTTGTCAGACGTTTGTAATATTCTCACAATAAGCTAATTAGCTCAATTGGAGCATTTCTAGCATGTTTGGTTGAAATTGGAAATTTACATTTTTCAGTTTTGTCAGACGTTTGTAATATTCTCACAATAGGCTAATTAGCACAATTGGAGCATTTCTAGCATGTTTGGTTGAAATTGGAAATTTACATTTTTCACTTTTGTCAGACAATTGCAATATTCTCACAATAAGCTAATTAGCTCAATTGGAGCATTTCTAACATGTTTGGTTGAAATTGGAAATTTACATTTTTCAGTTTTGTCAGACGTTTGTAATATTCTCACAATAAGCTAATTAGCTCAATTGGAGCATTTCTAGCATGTCTGGTTGAAATCAGAAATTTGCATTTTTTACTTTTGTCAGACGTTTGTAATATTCTCACAATGAGCTAATTAGCTCAATTGGAGCATTTCTAGCATGTTTGGTTGAAATTGGAAATTTACATTTTTCAGTTTTGTCAGACGTTTGTAATATTCTCACAATAAGCTAATTAGCTCAATTGGAGCATTTCTAGCATGTTTGATTGAAATTGGAATTTTAAATTTTTCACTTTTGTCAGACGTTTGTAATATTCTCACAATAAGCTAATTAGCTCAATTGGAGCATTTCTAGCATGTTTGGTTGAAATTGGAAATTTACATTTTTCACTTTTGTCAGACAATTGCAATATTCTCACAATAAGCTAATTAGCTCAATTGGAACATTTCTAGCATGTTTGGTTGAAATCAGAAATTTACATTTTTTACTTTTGTCAGACGTTTGTAATATTCTCACAATAAGCTAATTAGCTCAATTGGAGCATTTCTAGCATGTTTGGTTGAAATTGGAAATTTACATTTTTCGCTTTTGTCAGACAATTGCAATATTCTCACAATAAGCTAATTAGCTCAATTGGAGCATTTCTAGCATGTTTGGTTGAAATTGGCAATTTACATTTTTCAGTTTTGTCAGACGTTTGTAATATTCTCACAATAAGCTAATTAGCTCAATTGGAGCATTTCTAGCATGTTTGGTTGAAATTGGAAATTTACATTTTTCACTCTTGTCAAACAATTGCAATATTCTCACAATAAGCTAATTAGCTCAATTGGAGCATTTCTAGCATGTTTGGTTGAAATTGAAAATTTACATTTTTCAGTTTTGTCAGACGTTTGTAAAATTCTTACAGTAGGCTTATTTGCGCAATTGGAGCATTTCTAGCATGTTTGATTGAAATTGGAATTATAAATTTTTCACTTTTGTCAGACGTTTGTAATATTCTCACAATAAGCTAATTAGCTCAATTGGAGCATTTCTAGCATGTTTGGTTGAAATTGGAAATTTACATTTTTCAGTTTTGTCAGACGTTTGTAATATTCTCACAATAGGCTAATTAGCACAATTGGAGCATTTCTAGCATGTTTGGTTGAAATTGGAAATTTACATTTTTCACTTTTGTCAGACAATTGCAATATTCTCACAATAAGCTAATTAGCTCAATTGGAACATTTCTAGCATGTTTGGTTGAAATCAGAAATTTACATTTTTTACTTTTGTCAGACGTTTGTAATATTCTCACAATAAGCTAATTAGCTCAATTGGAGCATTTCTAGCATGTTTGGTTGAAATTGGAAATTTACATTTTTCGCTTTTGTCAGACAATTGCAATATTCTCACAATAAGCTAATTAGCTCAATTGGAGCATTTCTAGCATGTTTGGTTGAAATTGGCAATTTACATTTTTCAGTTTTGTCAGACGTTTGTAATATTCTCACAATAAGCTAATTAGCTCAATTGGAGCATTTCTAGCATGTTTGGTTGAAATTGGAAATTTACATTTTTCACTCTTGTCAAACAATTGCAATATTCTCACAATAAGCTAATTAGCTCAATTGGAGCATTTCTAGCATGTTTGGTTGGAATTGAAAATTTACATTTTTCAGTTTTGTCAGACGTTTGTAAAATTCTTACAGTAGGCTTATTTGCGCAATTGGAGCATTTCTAGCATGTTTGATTGAAATTGGAATTATAAATTTTTCACTTTTGTCAGACGTTTGTAATATTCTCACAATAAGCTAATTAGCTCAATTGGAGCATTTCTAGCATGTTTGGTTGAAATTGGAAATTTACATTTTTCAGTTTTGTCAGACGTTTGTAATATTCTCACAATAGGCTAATTAGCACAATTGGAGCATTTCTAGCATGTTTGGTTGAAATTGGAAATTTACATTTTTCACTTTTGTCAGACAATTGCAATATTCTCACAATAAGCTAATTAGCTCAATTGGAGCATTTCTAACATGTTTGGTTGAAATTGGAAATTTACATTTTTCAGTTTTGTCAGACGTTTGTAATATTCTCACAATAAGCTAATTAGCTCAATTGGAGCATTTCTAGCATGTTTGGTTGAAATTGGAAATTTACATTTTTCGCTTTTGTCAGACAATTGCAATATTCTCACAATAAGCTAATTAGCTCAATTGGAGCATTTCTAGCATGTTTGGTTGAAATTGGAAATTTACATTTTTCAGTTTTGTCAGACGTTTGTAATATTCTCACAATAAGCTAATTAGCTCAATTGGAGCATTTCTAGCATGTTTGGTTGAAATTGGAAATTTACATTTTTCACTTTTGTCAAACAATTGCAATATTCTCACATTAAGCTAATTAGCTCAATTGGAGCATTTCTAGCATGTTTGGTTGAAATTGGAAATTTACATTTTTCAGTTTTGTCAGACGTTTGTAATATTCTCACAATAAGCTAATTAGCTCAATTGGAGCATTTCTAGCATGTTTGATTGAAATTGGAATTTTAAATTTTTCACTTTTGTCAGACGTTTGTAATATTCTCACAATAAGCTAATTAGCTCAATTGGAGCATTTCTAGCATGTTTGATTGAAATTGGAATTTTAAATTTTTCACTTTTGTCAGACGTTTGTAATATTCTCACAATAAGCTAATTAGCTCAATTGGAGCATTTCTAGCATGTTTGGTTGAAATTGGAAATTTACATTTTTCACTTTTGTCAGACAATTGCAATATTCTCACAATAAGCTAATTAGCTCAATTGGAACATTTCTAGCATGTTTGGTTGAAATCAGAAATTTACATTTTTTACTTTTGTCAGACGTTTGTAATATTCTCACAATAAGCTAATTAGCTCAATTGGAGCATTTCTAGCATGTTTGGTTGAAATTGGAAATTTACATTTTTCGCTTTTGTCAGACAATTGCAATATTCTCACAATAAGCTAATTAGCTCAATTGGAGCATTTCTAGCATGTTTGGTTGAAATTGGCAATTTACATTTTTCAGTTTTGTCAGACGTTTGTAATATTCTCACAATAAGCTAATTAGCTCAATTGGAGCATTTCTAGCATGTTTGGTTGAAATTGGAAATTTACATTTTTCACTCTTGTCAAACAATTGCAATATTCTCACAATAAGCTAATTAGCTCAATTGGAGCATTTCTAGCATGTTTGGTTGAAATTGAAAATTTACATTTTTCAGTTTTGTCAGACGTTTGTAAAATTCTTACAGTAGGCTTATTTGCGCAATTGGAGCATTTCTAGCATGTTTGATTGAAATTGGAATTATAAATTTTTCACTTTTGTCAGACGTTTGTAATATTCTCACAATAAGCTAATTAGCTCAATTGGAGCATTTCTAGCATGTTTGGTTGAAATTGGAAATTTACATTTTTCAGTTTTGTCAGACGTTTGTAATATTCTCACAATAGGCTAATTAGCACAATTGGAGCATTTCTAGCATGTTTGGTTGAAATTGGAAATTTACATTTTTCACTTTTGTCAGACAATTGCAATATTCTCACAATAAGCTAATTAGCTCAATTGGAGCATTTCTAACATGTTTGGTTGAAATTGGAAATTTACATTTTTCAGTTTTGTCAGACGTTTGTAATATTCTCACAATAAGCTAATTAGCTCAATTGGAGCATTTCTAGCATGTCTGGTTGAAATCAGAAATTTGCATTTTTTACTTTTGTCAGACGTTTGTAATATTCTCACAATGAGCTAATTAGCTCAATTGGAGCATTTCTAGCATGTTTGGTTGAAATTGGAAATTTACATTTTTCAGTTTTGTCAGACGTTTGTAATATTCTCACAATAAGCTAATTAGCTCAATTGGAGCATTTCTAGCATGTTTGATTGAAATTGGAATTTTAAATTTTTCACTTTTGTCAGACGTTTGTAATATTCTCACAATAAGCTAATTAGCTCAATTGGAGCATTTCTAGCATGTTTGGTTGAAATTGGAAATTTACATTTTTCACTTTTGTCAGACAATTGCAATATTCTCACAATAAGCTAATTAGCTCAATTGGAACATTTCTAGCATGTTTGGTTGAAATCAGAAATTTACATTTTTTACTTTTGTCAGACGTTTGTAATATTCTCACAATAAGCTAATTAGCTCAATTGGAGCATTTCTAGCATGTTTGGTTGAAATTGGAAATTTACATTTTTCGCTTTTGTCAGACAATTGCAATATTCTCACAATAAGCTAATTAGCTCAATTGGAGCATTTCTAGCATGTTTGGTTGAAATTGGCAATTTACATTTTTCAGTTTTGTCAGACGTTTGTAATATTCTCACAATAAGCTAATTAGCTCAATTGGAGCATTTCTAGCATGTTTGGTTGAAATTGGAAATTTACATTTTTCACTCTTGTCAAACAATTGCAATATTCTCACAATAAGCTAATTAGCTCAATTGGAGCATTTCTAGCATGTTTGGTTGAAATTGAAAATTTACATTTTTCAGTTTTGTCAGACGTTTGTAAAATTCTTACAGTAGGCTTATTTGCGCAATTGGAGCATTTCTAGCATGTTTGATTGAAATTGGAATTATAAATTTTTCACTTTTGTCAGACGTTTGTAATATTCTCACAATAAGCTAATTAGCTCAATTGGAGCATTTCTAGCATGTTTGGTTGAAATTGGAAATTTACATTTTTCAGTTTTGTCAGACGTTTGTAATATTCTCACAATAGGCTAATTAGCACAATTGGAGCATTTCTAGCATGTTTGGTTGAAATTGGAAATTTACATTTTTCACTTTTGTCAGACAATTGCAATATTCTCACAATAAGCTAATTAGCTCAATTGGAACATTTCTAGCATGTTTGGTTGAAATCAGAAATTTACATTTTTTACTTTTGTCAGACGTTTGTAATATTCTCACAATAAGCTAATTAGCTCAATTGGAGCATTTCTAGCATGTTTGGTTGAAATTGGAAATTTACATTTTTCGCTTTTGTCAGACAATTGCAATATTCTCACAATAAGCTAATTAGCTCAATTGGAGCATTTCTAGCATGTTTGGTTGAAATTGGCAATTTACATTTTTCAGTTTTGTCAGACGTTTGTAATATTCTCACAATAAGCTAATTAGCTCAATTGGAGCATTTCTAGCATGTTTGGTTGAAATTGGAAATTTACATTTTTCACTCTTGTCAAACAATTGCAATATTCTCACAATAAGCTAATTAGCTCAATTGGAGCATTTCTAGCATGTTTGGTTGGAATTGAAAATTTACATTTTTCAGTTTTGTCAGACGTTTGTAAAATTCTTACAGTAGGCTTATTTGCGCAATTGGAGCATTTCTAGCATGTTTGATTGAAATTGGAATTATAAATTTTTCACTTTTGTCAGACGTTTGTAATATTCTCACAATAAGCTAATTAGCTCAATTGGAGCATTTCTAGCATGTTTGGTTGAAATTGGAAATTTACATTTTTCAGTTTTGTCAGACGTTTGTAATATTCTCACAATAGGCTAATTAGCACAATTGGAGCATTTCTAGCATGTTTGGTTGAAATTGGAAATTTACATTTTTCACTTTTGTCAGACAATTGCAATATTCTCACAATAAGCTAATTAGCTCAATTGGAGCATTTCTAACATGTTTGGTTGAAATTGGAAATTTACATTTTTCAGTTTTGTCAGACGTTTGTAATATTCTCACAATAAGCTAATTAGCTCAATTGGAGCATTTCTAGCATGTTTGGTTGAAATTGGAAATTTACATTTTTCGCTTTTGTCAGACAATTGCAATATTCTCACAATAAGCTAATTAGCTCAATTGGAGCATTTCTAGCATGTTTGGTTGAAATTGGAAATTTACATTTTTCAGTTTTGTCAGACGTTTGTAATATTCTCACAATAAGCTAATTAGCTCAATTGGAGCATTTCTAGCATGTTTGGTTGAAATTGGAAATTTACATTTTTCACTTTTGTCAAACAATTGCAATATTCTCACATTAAGCTAATTAGCTCAATTGGAGCATTTCTAGCATGTTTGGTTGAAATTGAAAATTTAAATTTTCAGTTTTCTCAGACGTTTGTAAAATTCTTACAGTAGGCTTATTTGCGCAATTTGAGCATTTCTAGCATGTTTGGTTGAAATTGGAAATTTACATTTTTCAGTCTTGTCAGACGTTTGTAATATTCTCACAATAAGCTAATTAGCTCAATTGGAGCATTTCTAGCATGTTTGATTGAAATTGGAATTTTAAATTTTTCACTTTTGTCAGACGTTTGTAATATTCTCACAATAAGCTAATTAGCTCAATTGGAGCATTTCTAGCATGTTTGGTTGAAATTGGAAATTTACATTTTTCACTTTTGTCAGACAATTGCAATATTCTCACAATAAGCTAATTAGCTCAATTGGAACATTTCTAGCATGTTTGGTTGAAATCAGAAATTTACATTTTTTACTTTTGTCAGACGTTTGTAATATTCTCACAATAAGCTAATTAGCTCAATTGGAGCATTTCTAGCATGTTTGGTTGAAATTGGAAATTTACATTTTTCGCTTTTGTCAGACAATTGCAATATTCTCACAATAAGCTAATTAGCTCAATTGGAGCATTTCTAGCATGTTTGGTTGAAATTGGCAATTTACATTTTTCAGTTTTGTCAGACGTTTGTAATATTCTCACAATAAGCTAATTAGCTCAATTGGAGCATTTCTAGCATGTTTGGTTGAAATTGGAAATTTACATTTTTCACTCTTGTCAAACAATTGCAATATTCTCACAATAAGCTAATTAGCTCAATTGGAGCATTTCTAGCATGTTTGGTTGAAATTGAAAATTTACATTTTTCAGTTTTGTCAGACGTTTGTAAAATTCTTACAGTAGGCTTATTTGCGCAATTGGAGCATTTCTAGCATGTTTGATTGAAATTGGAATTATAAATTTTTCACTTTTGTCAGACGTTTGTAATATTCTCACAATAAGCTAATTAGCTCAATTGGAGCATTTCTAGCATGTTTGGTTGAAATTGGAAATTTACATTTTTCAGTTTTGTCAGACGTTTGTAATATTCTCACAATAGGCTAATTAGCACAATTGGAGCATTTCTAGCATGTTTGGTTGAAATTGGAAATTTACATTTTTCACTTTTGTCAGACAATTGCAATATTCTCACAATAAGCTAATTAGCTCAATTGGAGCATTTCTAACATGTTTGGTTGAAATTGGAAATTTACATTTTTCAGTTTTGTCAGACGTTTGTAATATTCTCACAATAAGCTAATTAGCTCAATTGGAGCATTTCTAGCATGTCTGGTTGAAATCAGAAATTTGCATTTTTTACTTTTGTCAGACGTTTGTAATATTCTCACAATGAGCTAATTAGCTCAATTGGAGCATTTCTAGCATGTTTGGTTGAAATTGGAAATTTACATTTTTCAGTTTTGTCAGACGTTTGTAATATTCTCACAATAAGCTAATTAGCTCAATTGGAGCATTTCTAGCATGTTTGATTGAAATTGGAATTTTAAATTTTTCACTTTTGTCAGACGTTTGTAATATTCTCACAATAAGCTAATTAGCTCAATTGGAGCATTTCTAGCATGTTTGGTTGAAATTGGAAATTTACATTTTTCACTTTTGTCAGACAATTGCAATATTCTCACAATAAGCTAATTAGCTCAATTGGAACATTTCTAGCATGTTTGGTTGAAATCAGAAATTTACATTTTTTACTTTTGTCAGACGTTTGTAATATTCTCACAATAAGCTAATTAGCTCAATTGGAGCATTTCTAGCATGTTTGGTTGAAATTGGAAATTTACATTTTTCGCTTTTGTCAGACAATTGCAATATTCTCACAATAAGCTAATTAGCTCAATTGGAGCATTTCTAGCATGTTTGGTTGAAATTGGCAATTTACATTTTTCAGTTTTGTCAGACGTTTGTAATATTCTCACAATAAGCTAATTAGCTCAATTGGAGCATTTCTAGCATGTTTGGTTGAAATTGGAAATTTACATTTTTCACTCTTGTCAAACAATTGCAATATTCTCACAATAAGCTAATTAGCTCAATTGGAGCATTTCTAGCATGTTTGGTTGAAATTGAAAATTTACATTTTTCAGTTTTGTCAGACGTTTGTAAAATTCTTACAGTAGGCTTATTTGCGCAATTGGAGCATTTCTAGCATGTTTGATTGAAATTGGAATTATAAATTTTTCACTTTTGTCAGACGTTTGTAATATTCTCACAATAAGCTAATTAGCTCAATTGGAGCATTTCTAGCATGTTTGGTTGAAATTGGAAATTTACATTTTTCAGTTTTGTCAGACGTTTGTAATATTCTCACAATAGGCTAATTAGCACAATTGGAGCATTTCTAGCATGTTTGGTTGAAATTGGAAATTTACATTTTTCACTTTTGTCAGACAATTGCAATATTCTCACAATAAGCTAATTAGCTCAATTGGAGCATTTCTAACATGTTTGGTTGAAATTGGAAATTTACATTTTTCAGTTTTGTCAGACGTTTGTAATATTCTCACAATAAGCTAATTAGCTCAATTGGAGCATTTCTAGCATGTCTGGTTGAAATCAGAAATTTGCATTTTTTACTTTTGTCAGACGTTTGTAATATTCTCACAATGAGCTAATTAGCTCAATTGGAGCATTTCTAGCATGTTTGGTTGAAATTGGAAATTTACATTTTTCAGTTTTGTCAGACGTTTGTAATATTCTCACAATAAGCTAATTAGCTCAATTGGAGCATTTCTAGCATGTTTGGTTGAAATTGGAAATTTACATTTTTCAGTTTTGTCACACGTTTGTAATATTCTAACAATAAGCTAATTAGCTCAATTGGAGCATTTCTAGCATGTTTGGTTGAAATTGGAAATTTACATTTTTCACTTTTGTCAGACGTTTGTAATATTCTCACAATAAGCTAATTAGCTCAATTGGAGCATTTCTAGCATGCTTGGTTGAAATTGGAAATTTACATTTTTCGCTTTTGTCAGACAATTGCAATATTCTCACAATAAGCTAATTAGCTCAATTGGAGCATTTCTAGCATGTTTGGTTGAAATTGGAAATTTACATTTTTCAGTTTTGTCAGACGTTTGTAATATTCTCACAATAAGCTAATTAGCTCAATTGGAGCATTTCTAGCATGTTTGGTTGAAATTGGAAATTTACATTTTTCACTTTTGTCAAACAATTGCAATATTCTCACAATAAGCTAATTAGCTCAATTGGAGCATTTCTAGCATGTTTGGTTGAAATTGAAAATTTAAATTTTCAGTTTTGTCAGACGTTTGTAAAATTCTTACAGTAGGCTTATTTGCGCAATTTGAGCATTTCTAGCATGTTTGGTTGAAATTGGAAATTTACATTTTTCAGTCTTGTCAGACGTTTGTAATATTCTCACAATAAGCTAATTAGCTCAATTGGAGCATTTCTAGCATGTTTGATTGAAATTGGAATTTTAAATTTTTCACTTTTGTCAGACGTTTGTAATATTCTCACAATAAGCTAATTAGCTCAATTGGAGCATTTCTAGCATGTTTGGTTGAAATTGGAAATTTACATTTTTCACTTTTGTCAGACAATTGCAATATTCTCACAATAAGCTAATTAGCTCAATTGGAGCATTTCTAGCATGTTTGGTTGAAATTGGCAATTTACATTTTTCAGTTTTGTCAGACGTTTGTAATATTCTCACAATAAGCTAATTAGCTCAATTGGAGCATTTCTAGCATGTTTGGTTGAAATTGGAAATTTACATTTTTCACTTTTGTCAGACGTTTGTAATATTCTCACAATAAGCTAATTAGCTCAATTGGAGCATTTCTAGCATGTTTGGTTGAAATTGGAAATTTACATTTTTCACTTTTGTCAAACAATTGCAATATTCTCACATTAAGCTAATTAGCTCAATTGGAGCATTTCTAGCATGTTTGGTTGAAATTGGAAATTTACATTTTTCAGTTTTGTCAGACGTTTGTAATATTCTCACAATAAGCTAATTAGCTCAATTGGAGCATTTCTAGCATGTTTGGTTGAAATTGGAAATTTACATTTTTCACTTTTGTCAAACAATTGCAATATTCTCACATTAAGCTAATTAGCTCAATTGGAGCATTTCTAGCATGTTTGGTTGAAATTGAAAATTTAAATTTTCAGTTTTCTCAGACGTTTGTAAAATTCTTACAGTAGGCTTATTTGCGCAATTTGAGCATTTCTAGCATGTTTGGTTGAAATTGGAAATTTACATTTTTCAGTCTTGTCAGACGTTTGTAATATTCTCACAATAAGCTAATTAGCTCAATTGGAGCATTTCTAGCATGTTTGATTGAAATTGGAATTTTAAATTTTTCACTTTTGTCAGACGTTTGTAATATTCTCACAATAAGCTAATTAGCTCAATTGGAGCATTTCTAGCATGTTTGGTTGAAATTGGAAATTTACATTTTTCACTTTTGTCAGACAATTGCAATATTCTCACAATAAGCTAATTAGCTCAATTGGAACATTTCTAGCATGTTTGGTTGAAATCAGAAATTTACATTTTTTACTTTTGTCAGACGTTTGTAATATTCTCACAATAAGCTAATTAGCTCAATTGGAGCATTTCTAGCATGTTTGGTTGAAATTGGAAATTTACATTTTTCGCTTTTGTCAGACAATTGCAATATTCTCACAATAAGCTAATTAGCTCAATTGGAGCATTTCTAGCATGTTTGGTTGAAATTGGCAATTTACATTTTTCAGTTTTGTCAGACGTTTGTAATATTCTCACAATAAGCTAATTAGCTCAATTGGAGCATTTCTAGCATGTTTGGTTGAAATTGGAAATTTACATTTTTCACTCTTGTCAAACAATTGCAATATTCTCACAATAAGCTAATTAGCTCAATTGGAGCATTTCTAGCATGTTTGGTTGAAATTGAAAATTTACATTTTTCAGTTTTGTCAGACGTTTGTAAAATTCTTACAGTAGGCTTATTTGCGCAATTGGAGCATTTCTAGCATGTTTGATTGAAATTGGAATTATAAATTTTTCACTTTTGTCAGACGTTTGTAATATTCTCACAATAAGCTAATTAGCTCAATTGGAGCATTTCTAGCATGTTTGGTTGAAATTGGAAATTTACATTTTTCAGTTTTGTCAGACGTTTGTAATATTCTCACAATAGGCTAATTAGCACAATTGGAGCATTTCTAGCATGTTTGGTTGAAATTGGAAATTTACATTTTTCACTTTTGTCAGACAATTGCAATATTCTCACAATAAGCTAATTAGCTCAATTGGAGCATTTCTAACATGTTTGGTTGAAATTGGAAATTTACATTTTTCAGTTTTGTCAGACGTTTGTAATATTCTCACAATAAGCTAATTAGCTCAATTGGAGCATTTCTAGCATGTCTGGTTGAAATCAGAAATTTGCATTTTTTACTTTTGTCAGACGTTTGTAATATTCTCACAATGAGCTAATTAGCTCAATTGGAGCATTTCTAGCATGTTTGGTTGAAATTGGAAATTTACATTTTTCAGTTTTGTCAGACGTTTGTAATATTCTCACAATAAGCTAATTAGCTCAATTGGAGCATTTCTAGCATGTTTGATTGAAATTGGAATTTTAAATTTTTCACTTTTGTCAGACGTTTGTAATATTCTCACAATAAGCTAATTAGCTCAATTGGAGCATTTCTAGCATGTTTGGTTGAAATTGGAAATTTACATTTTTCACTTTTGTCAGACAATTGCAATATTCTCACAATAAGCTAATTAGCTCAATTGGAACATTTCTAGCATGTTTGGTTGAAATCAGAAATTTACATTTTTTACTTTTGTCAGACGTTTGTAATATTCTCACAATAAGCTAATTAGCTCAATTGGAGCATTTCTAGCATGTTTGGTTGAAATTGGAAATTTACATTTTTCGCTTTTGTCAGACAATTGCAATATTCTCACAATAAGCTAATTAGCTCAATTGGAGCATTTCTAGCATGTTTGGTTGAAATTGGCAATTTACATTTTTCAGTTTTGTCAGACGTTTGTAATATTCTCACAATAAGCTAATTAGCTCAATTGGAGCATTTCTAGCATGTTTGGTTGAAATTGGAAATTTACATTTTTCACTCTTGTCAAACAATTGCAATATTCTCACAATAAGCTAATTAGCTCAATTGGAGCATTTCTAGCATGTTTGGTTGAAATTGAAAATTTACATTTTTCAGTTTTGTCAGACGTTTGTAAAATTCTTACAGTAGGCTTATTTGCGCAATTGGAGCATTTCTAGCATGTTTGATTGAAATTGGAATTATAAATTTTTCACTTTTGTCAGACGTTTGTAATATTCTCACAATAAGCTAATTAGCTCAATTGGAGCATTTCTAGCATGTTTGGTTGAAATTGGAAATTTACATTTTTCAGTTTTGTCAGACGTTTGTAATATTCTCACAATAGGCTAATTAGCACAATTGGAGCATTTCTAGCATGTTTGGTTGAAATTGGAAATTTACATTTTTCACTTTTGTCAGACAATTGCAATATTCTCACAATAAGCTAATTAGCTCAATTGGAGCATTTCTAACATGTTTGGTTGAAATTGGAAATTTACATTTTTCAGTTTTGTCAGACGTTTGTAATATTCTCACAATAAGCTAATTAGCTCAATTGGAGCATTTCTAGCATGTCTGGTTGAAATCAGAAATTTGCATTTTTTACTTTTGTCAGACGTTTGTAATATTCTCACAATGAGCTAATTAGCTCAATTGGAGCATTTCTAGCATGTTTGGTTGAAATTGGAAATTTACATTTTTCAGTTTTGTCAGACGTTTGTAATATTCTCACAATAAGCTAATTAGCTCAATTGGAGCATTTCTAGCATGTTTGGTTGAAATTGGAAATTTACATTTTTCAGTTTTGTCACACGTTTGTAATATTCTAACAATAAGCTAATTAGCTCAATTGGAGCATTTCTAGCATGTTTGGTTGAAATTGGAAATTTACATTTTTCACTTTTGTCAGACGTTTGTAATATTCTCACAATAAGCTAATTAGCTCAATTGGAGCATTTCTAGCATGCTTGGTTGAAATTGGAAATTTACATTTTTCGCTTTTGTCAGACAATTGCAATATTCTCACAATAAGCTAATTAGCTCAATTGGAGCATTTCTAGCATGTTTGGTTGAAATTGGAAATTTACATTTTTCAGTTTTGTCAGACGTTTGTAATATTCTCACAATAAGCTAATTAGCTCAATTGGAGCATTTCTAGCATGTTTGGTTGAAATTGGAAATTTACATTTTTCACTTTTGTCAAACAATTGCAATATTCTCACAATAAGCTAATTAGCTCAATTGGAGCATTTCTAGCATGTTTGGTTGAAATTGAAAATTTAAATTTTCAGTTTTGTCAGACGTTTGTAAAATTCTTACAGTAGGCTTATTTGCGCAATTTGAGCATTTCTAGCATGTTTGGTTGAAATTGGAAATTTACATTTTTCAGTCTTGTCAGACGTTTGTAATATTCTCACAATAAGCTAATTAGCTCAATTGGAGCATTTCTAGCATGTTTGATTGAAATTGGAATTTTAAATTTTTCACTTTTGTCAGACGTTTGTAATATTCTCACAATAAGCTAATTAGCTCAATTGGAGCATTTCTAGCATGTTTGGTTGAAATTGGAAATTTACATTTTTCACTTTTGTCAGACAATTGCAATATTCTCACAATAAGCTAATTAGCTCAATTGGAGCATTTCTAGCATGTTTGGTTGAAATTGGCAATTTACATTTTTCAGTTTTGTCAGACGTTTGTAATATTCTCACAATAAGCTAATTAGCTCAATTGGAGCATTTCTAGCATGTTTGGTTGAAATTGGAAATTTACATTTTTCACTTTTGTCAGACGTTTGTAATATTCTCACAATAAGCTAATTAGCTCAATTGGAGCATTTCTAGCATGTTTGGTTGAAATTGGAAATTTACATTTTTCAGTTTTGTCAGACAATTGCAATATTCTCACAATAAGCTAATTAGCTCAATTGGAGCCTTTCTAGCATGTTTGGTTGAAATTGGAAATTTACATTTTTCACTTTTGTCAGACAATTGCAATATTCTCACAATAAGCTAATTAGCTCAATTGGAGCATTTCTAGCATGTTTAGTTGAAATTGAAAATTTACATTTTTCAGTTTTGTCATACGTTTGTAATATTCTCACAATAAGCTAATTAGCTCAATTGGAGCATTTATAGCATGTTTGGTTGAAATTGGAAATTTACATTTTTCAGTTTTGTCAGACGTTTGTAATATTCTCACAATAAGCTAATTAGCTCAATTGGAGCATTTCTAGCATGTTTGGTTGAAATTGGAAATTTACATTTTTCACTTTTGTCAGACAATTGCAATATTCTCACAATAAGCTAATTAGCTCAATTGGAGCATTTCTAGCATGTTTGGTTGAAATTGGAAATTTACATTTATCAGTTTTGTCAGACGTTTGTAATATTCTCACAAAAAGTTAATTAGCTCAAATGGAGCATTTCTAGCATGTTTGGTTGAAATTGGAAATTTACATTTTTCAGTTTTGTCAGACGTTTGTAATATTCTCACAATAAGCTAATTAGCTCAATTGGAGCATTTCTAGCATGTTTGGTTGAAATTGAAAATTTAAATTTTCAGTTTTGTCAGACGTTTGTAAAATTCTTACAGTAGGCTTATTTGCGCAATTGGAGCATTTCTAGCACGTTTGATTGAAATTGGAATTTTAAATTTTTCACTTTTGTCAGACGTTTGTAATATTCTCACAATAAGCTAATTAGCTCAATTGGAGCATTTCTAGCATGTTTGATTGAAATTGGAATTTTAAATTTTTCACTTTTGTCAGACGTTTGTAATATTCTCACAATAAGCTAATTAGCTCAATTGGAGCATTTCTAGCATGTTTGGTTGAAATTGGAAATTTACATTTTTCACTTTTGTCAGACAATTGCAATATTCTCACAATAAGCTAATTAGCTCAATTGGAGCATTTCTAGCATGTTTGGTTGAAATTGGCAATTTACATTTTTCAGTTTTGTCAGACGTTTGTAATATTCTCACAATAAGCTAATTAGCTCAATTGGAGCATTTCTAGCATGTTTGGTTGAAATTGGAAATTTACATTTTTCACTTTTGTCAGACGTTTGTAATATTCTCACAATAAGCTAATTAGCTCAATTGGAGCATTTCTAGCATGTTTGGTTGAAATTGGAAATTTACATTTTTCAGTTTTGTCAGACAATTGCAATATTCTCACAATAAGCTAATTAGCTCAATTGGAGCCTTTCTAGCATGTTTGGTTGAAATTGGAAATTTACATTTTTCACTTTTGTCAGACAATTGCAATATTCTCACAATAAGCTAATTAGCTCAATTGGAGCATTTCTAGCATGTTTAGTTGAAATTGAAAATTTACATTTTTCAGTTTTGTCATACGTTTGTAATATTCTCACAATAAGCTAATTAGCTCAATTGGAGCATTTATAGCATGTTTGGTTGAAATTGGAAATTTACATTTTTCAGTTTTGTCAGACGTTTGTAATATTCTCACAATAAGCTAATTAGCTCAATTGGAGCATTTCTAGCATGTTTGGTTGAAATTGGAAATTTACATTTTTCACTTTTGTCAGACAATTGCAATATTCTCACAATAAGCTAATTAGCTCAATTGGAGCATTTCTAGCATGTTTGGTTGAAATTGGAAATTTACATTTATCAGTTTTGTCAGACGTTTGTAATATTCTCACAAAAAGTTAATTAGCTCAAATGGAGCATTTCTAGCATGTTTGGTTGAAATTGGAAATTTACATTTTTCAGTTTTGTCAGACGTTTGTAATATTCTCACAATAAGCTAATTAGCTCAATTGGAGCATTTCTAGCATGTTTGGTTGAAATTGAAAATTTAAATTTTCAGTTTTGTCAGACGTTTGTAAAATTCTTACAGTAGGCTTATTTGCGCAATTGGAGCATTTCTAGCACGTTTGATTGAAATTGGAATTTTAAATTTTTCACTTTTGTCAGACGTTTGTAATATTCTCACAATAAGCTAATTAGCTCAATTGGAGCATTTCTAGCATGTTTGGTTGAAATTGGAAATTTACATTTTTCACTTTTGTCAGACGTTTGTAATATTCTCACAATAAGCTAATTAGCTCAATTGGAGCATTTCTAGCATGTTTGGTTGAAATTGGAAATTTACATTTTTCGCTTTTGTCAGACAATTGCAATATTCTCACAATAAGCTAATTAGCTCAATTGGAGCATTTCTAGCATGTTTGGTTGAAATTGGAAATTTACATTTTTCAGTTTTGTCAGACGTTTGTAATATTCTCACAATAAGCTAATTAGCTCAATTGGAGCATTTCTAGCATGTTTGGTTGAAATTGGAAATTTACATTTTTCACTTTTGTCAAACAATTGCAATATTCTCACAATAAGCTAATTAGCTCAATTGGAGCATTTCTAGCATGTTTGGTTGAAATTGAAAATTTAAATTTTCAGTTTTGTCAGACGTTTGTAAAATTCTTACAGTAGGCTCATTTGCGCAATTTGAGCATTTCTAGCATGTTTGGTTGAAATTGGAAATTTACATTTTTCAGTCTTGTCAGACGTTTGTAATATTCTCACAATAAGCTAATTAGCTCAATTGGAGCATTTCTAGCATGTTTGATTGAAATTGGAATTTTAAATTTTTCACTTTTGTCAGACGTTTGTAATATTCTCACAATAAGCTAATTAGCTCAATTGGAGCATTTCTAGCATGTTTGGTTGAAATTGGAAATTTACATTTTTCAATTTTGTCAGACAATTGCAATATTCTCACAATAAGCTAATTAGCTCAATTGGAGCATTTCTAGCATGTTTGGTTGAAATTGGAAATTTACATTTTTCACTTTTGTCAGACGTTTGTAATATTCTCACAATAAGCTAATTAGCTCAATTGGAGCATTTCTAGCATGCTTGGTTGAAATTGGAAATTTACATTTTTCGCTTTTGTCAGACAATTGCAATATTCTCACAATAAGCTAATTAGCTCAATTGGAGCATTTCTAGCATGTTTGGTTGAAATTGGAAATTTACATTTTTCAGTTTTGTCAGACGTTTGTAATATTCTCACAATAAGCTAATTAGCTCAATTGGAGCATTTCTAGCATGTTTGGTTGAAATTGGAAATTTACATTTTTCACTTTTGTCAAACAATTGCAATATTCTCACAATAAGCTAATTAGCTCAATTGGAGCATTTCTAGCATGTTTGGTTGAAATTGAAAATTTAAATTTTCAGTTTTGTCAGACGTTTGTAAAATTCTTACAGTAGGCTTATTTGCGCAATTTGAGCATTTCTAGCATGTTTGGTTGAAATTGGAAATTTACATTTTTCACTTTTGTCAGACAATTGCAATATTCTCACAATAAGCTAATTAGCTCAATTGGAGCATTTCTAGCATGTTTGGTTGAAATTGGCAATTTACATTTTTCACTTTTGTCAGACGTTTGTAATATTCTCACAATAAGCTAATTAGCTCAATTGGAGCATTTCTAGCATGTTTGGTTGAAATTGGAAATTTACATTTTTCAGTTTTGTCAGACGTTTGTAATATTCTCACAATAAGCTAATTAGCTCAATTGGAGCATTCCTAGCATGTTTGGTTGAAATTGGAAATTTACATTTTTCACTTTTGTCAGACAATTGCAATATTCTCACAATAAGCTAATTAGCTCAATTGGAGCATTTCTAGCATGTTTGGTTGAAATTGGCAATTTACATTTTTCACTTTTGTCAGACGTTTGTAATATTCTCACAATAAGCTAATTAGCTCAATTGGAGCATTTCTAGCATGTTTGGTTGAAATTGGAAATTTACATTTTTCACTTTTGTCAGACGTTTGTAATATTCTCACAATAAGCTAATTAGCTCAATTGGAGCATTTCTAGCATGTTTGGTTGAAATCAGAAATTTACATTTTTTACTTTTGTCAGACGTTTGTAATATTCTCACAATAAGCTAATTAGCTCAATTGGAGCATTTCTAGCATGTTTGGTTGAAATTTGAAATTTACATTTTTCGCTTTTGTCAGACAATTGCAATATTCTCACAATAAGCTAATTAGCTCAATTGGAGCATTTCTAGCATGTTTGGTTGAAATTGGCAATTTACATTTTTCAGTTTTGTCAGACGTTTGTAATATTCTCACAATAAGCTAATTAGCTCAATTGGAGCATTTCTAGCATGTTTGGTTGAAATTGGAAATTTACATTTTTCACTCTTGTCAAACAATTGCAATATTCTCACAATAAGCTAATTAGCTCAATTGGAGCATTTCTAGCATGTTTGGTTGAAATTGAAAATTTACATTTTTCAGTTTTGTCAGACGTTTGTAAAATTCTTACAGTAGGCTTATTTGCGCAATTGGAGCATTTCTAGCATGTTTGATTGAAATTGGAATTATAAATTTTTCACTTTTGTCAGACGTTTGTAATATTCTCACAATAAGCTAATTAGCTCAATTGGAGCATTTCTAGCATGTTTGGTTGAAATTGGAAATTTACATTTTTCAGTTTTGTCAGACGTTTGTAATATTCTCACAATAGGCTAATTAGCACAATTGGAGCATTTCTAGCATGTTTGGTTGAAATTGGAAATTTACATTTTTCACTTTTGTCAGACAATTGCAATATTCTCACAATAAGCTAATTAGCTCAATTGGAGCATTTCTAACATGTTTGGTTGAAATTGGAAATTTACATTTTTCAGTTTTGTCAGACGTTTGTAATATTCTCACAATAAGCTAATTAGCTCAATTGGAGCATTTCTAGCATGTCTGGTTGAAATCAGAAATTTGCATTTTTTACTTTTGTCAGACGTTTGTAATATTCTCACAATGAGCTAATTAGCTCAATTGGAGCATTTCTAGCATGTTTGGTTGAAATTGGAAATTTACATTTTTCAGTTTTGTCAGACGTTTGTAATATTCTCACAATAAGCTAATTAGCTCAATTGGAGCATTTCTAGCATGTTTGGTTGAAATTGGAAATTTACATTTTTCAGTTTTGTCACACGTTTGTAATATTCTAACAATAAGCTAATTAGCTCAATTGGAGCATTTCTAGCATGTTTGGTTGAAATTGGAAATTTACATTTTTCACTTTTGTCAGACGTTTGTAATATTCTCACAATAAGCTAATTAGCTCAATTGGAGCATTTCTAGCATGCTTGGTTGAAATTGGAAATTTACATTTTTCGCTTTTGTCAGACAATTGCAATATTCTCACAATAAGCTAATTAGCTCAATTGGAGCATTTCTAGCATGTTTGGTTGAAATTGGAAATTTACATTTTTCAGTTTTGTCAGACGTTTGTAATATTCTCACAATAAGCTAATTAGCTCAATTGGAGCATTTCTAGCATGTTTGGTTGAAATTGGAAATTTACATTTTTCACTTTTGTCAAACAATTGCAATATTCTCACAATAAGCTAATTAGCTCAATTGGAGCATTTCTAGCATGTTTGGTTGAAATTGAAAATTTAAATTTTCAGTTTTGTCAGACGTTTGTAAAATTCTTACAGTAGGCTCATTTGCGCAATTTGAGCATTTCTAGCATGTTTGGTTGAAATTGGAAATTTACATTTTTCAGTCTTGTCAGACGTTTGTAATATTCTCACAATAAGCTAATTAGCTCAATTGGAGCATTTCTAGCATGTTTGATTGAAATTGGAATTTTAAATTTTTCACTTTTGTCAGACGTTTGTAATATTCTCACAATAAGCTAATTAGCTCAATTGGAGCATTTCTAGCATGTTTGGTTGAAATTGGAAATTTACATTTTTCAATTTTGTCAGACAATTGCAATATTCTCACAATAAGCTAATTAGCTCAATTGGAGCATTTCTAGCATGTTTGGTTGAAATTGGAAATTTACATTTTTCACTTTTGTCAGACGTTTGTAATATTCTCACAATAAGCTAATTAGCTCAATTGGAGCATTTCTAGCATGCTTGGTTGAAATTGGAAATTTACATTTTTCGCTTTTGTCAGACAATTGCAATATTCTCACAATAAGCTAATTAGCTCAATTGGAGCATTTCTAGCATGTTTGGTTGAAATTGGAAATTTACATTTTTCAGTTTTGTCAGACGTTTGTAATATTCTCACAATAAGCTAATTAGCTCAATTGGAGCATTTCTAGCATGTTTGGTTGAAATTGGAAATTTACATTTTTCACTTTTGTCAAACAATTGCAATATTCTCACAATAAGCTAATTAGCTCAATTGGAGCATTTCTAGCATGTTTGGTTGAAATTGAAAATTTAAATTTTCAGTTTTGTCAGACGTTTGTAAAATTCTTACAGTAGGCTTATTTGCGCAATTTGAGCATTTCTAGCATGTTTGGTTGAAATTGGAAATTTACATTTTTCACTTTTGTCAGACAATTGCAATATTCTCACAATAAGCTAATTAGCTCAATTGGAGCATTTCTAGCATGTTTGGTTGAAATTGGCAATTTACATTTTTCACTTTTGTCAGACGTTTGTAATATTCTCACAATAAGCTAATTAGCTCAATTGGAGCATTTCTAGCATGTTTGGTTGAAATTGGAAATTTACATTTTTCAGTTTTGTCAGACGTTTGTAATATTCTCACAATAAGCTAATTAGCTCAATTGGAGCATTCCTAGCATGTTTGGTTGAAATTGGAAATTTACATTTTTCACTTTTGTCAGACAATTGCAATATTCTCACAATAAGCTAATTAGCTCAATTGGAGCATTTCTAGCATGTTTGGTTGAAATTGGCAATTTACATTTTTCACTTTTGTCAGACGTTTGTAATATTCTCACAATAAGCTAATTAGCTCAATTGGAGCATTTCTAGCATGTTTGGTTGAAATTGGAAATTTACATTTTTCACTTTTGTCAGACGTTTGTAATATTCTCACAATAAGCTAATTAGCTCAATTGGAGCATTTCTAGCATGTTTGGTTGAAATCAGAAATTTACATTTTTTACTTTTGTCAGACGTTTGTAATATTCTCACAATAAGCTAATTAGCTCAATTGGAGCATTTCTAGCATGTTTGGTTGAAATTTGAAATTTACATTTTTCGCTTTTGTCAGACAATTGCAATATTCTCACAATAAGCTAATTAGCTCAATTGGAGCATTTCTAGCATGTTTGGTTGAAATTGGCAATTTACATTTTTCAGTTTTGTCAGACGTTTGTAATATTCTCACAATAAGCTAATTAGCTCAATTGGAGCATTTCTAGCATGTTTGGTTGAAATTGGAAATTTACATTTTTCACTCTTGTCAAACAATTGCAATATTCTCACAATAAGCTAATTAGCTCAATTGGAGCATTTCTAGCATGTTTGGTTGAAATTGAAAATTTACATTTTTCAGTTTTGTCAGACGTTTGTAAAATTCTTACAGTAGGCTTATTTGCGCAATTGGAGCATTTCTAGCATGTTTGATTGAAATTGGAATTATAAATTTTTCACTTTTGTCAGACGTTTGTAATATTCTCACAATAAGCTAATTAGCTCAATTGGAGCATTTCTAGCATGTTTGGTTGAAATTGGAAATTTACATTTTTCAGTTTTGTCAGACGTTTGTAATATTCTCACAATAGGCTAATTAGCACAATTGGAGCATTTCTAGCATGTTTGGTTGAAATTGGAAATTTACATTTTTCACTTTTGTCAGACAATTGCAATATTCTCACAATAAGCTAATTAGCTCAATTGGAGCATTTCTAGCATGTTTGGTTGAAATTGGAAATTTACATTTTTCACTTTTGTCAGACGTTTGTAATATTCTCACAATAAGCTAATTAGCTCAATTGGAGCATTTCTAGCATGCTTGGTTGAAATTGGAAATTTACATTTTTCGCTTTTGTCAGACAATTGCAATATTCTCACAATAAGCTAATTAGCTCAATTGGAGCATTTCTAGCATGTTTGGTTGAAATTGGAAATTTACATTTTTCAGTTTTGTCAGACGTTTGTAATATTCTCACAATAAGCTAATTACCTCAATTGGAGCATTTCTAGCATGTTTGGTTGAAATTGGAAATTTACATTTTTCACTTTTGTCAAACAATTGCAATATTCTCACAATAAGCTAATTAGCTCAATTGGAGCATTTCTAGCATGTTTGGTTGAAATTGAAAATTTAAATTTTCAGTTTTGTCAGACGTTTGTAAAATTCTTACAGTAGGCTTATTTGCGCAATTTGAGCATTTCTAGCATGTTTGGTTGAAATTGGAAATTTACATTTTTCAGTCTTGTCAGACGTTTGTAATATTCTCACAATAAGCTAATTAGCTCAATTGGAGCATTTCTAGCATGTTTGATTGAAATTGGAATTTAAAATTTTTCACTTTTGTCAGACGTTTGTAATATTCTCACAATAAGCTAATTAGCTCAATTGGAGCATTTCTAGCATGTTTGGTTGAAATTGGAAATTTACATTTTTCACTTTTGTCAGACAATTGCAATATTCTCACAATAAGCTAATTAGCTCAATTGGAGCATTTCTAGCATGTTTGGTTGAAATTGGCAATTTACATTTTTCAGTTTTGTCAGACGTTTGTAATATTCTCACAATAAGCTAATTAGCTCAATTGGAGCATTTCTAGCATGTTTGGTTGAAATTGGAAATTTACATTTTTCACTTTTGTCAGACGTTTGTAATATTCTCACAATAAGCTAATTAGCTCAATTGGAGCATTTCTAGCATGTTTGGTTGAAATTGGAAATTTACATTTTTCAGTTTTGTCAGACAATTGCAATATTCTCACAATAAGCTAATTAGCTCAATTGGAGCCTTTCTAGCATGTTTGGTTGAAATTGGAAATTTACATTTTTCACTTTTGTCAGACAATTGCAATATTCTCACAATAAGCTAATTAGCTCAATTGGAGCATTTCTAGCATGTTTAGTTGAAATTGAAAATTTACATTTTTCAGTTTTGTCATACGTTTGTAATATTCTCACAATAAGCTAATTAGCTCAATTGGAGCATTTATAGCATGTTTGGTTGAAATTGGAAATTTACATTTTTCAGTTTTGTCAGACGTTTGTAATATTCTCACAATAAGCTAATTAGCTCAATTGGAGCATTTCTAGCATGTTTGGTTGAAATTGGAAATTTACATTTTTCACTTTTGTCAGACAATTGCAATATTCTCACAATAAGCTAATTAGCTCAATTGGAGCATTTCTAGCATGTTTGGTTGAAATTGGAAATTTACATTTATCAGTTTTGTCAGACGTTTGTAATATTCTCACAAAAAGTTAATTAGCTCAAATGGAGCATTTCTAGCATGTTTGGTTGAAATTGGAAATTTACATTTTTCAGTTTTGTCAGACGTTTGTAATATTCTCACAATAAGCTAATTAGCTCAATTGGAGCATTTCTAGCATGTTTGGTTGAAATTGAAAATTTAAATTTTCAGTTTTGTCAGACGTTTGTAAAATTCTTACAGTAGGCTTATTTGCGCAATTGGAGCATTTCTAGCACGTTTGATTGAAATTGGAATTTTAAATTTTTCACTTTTGTCAGACGTTTGTAATATTCTCACAATAAGCTAATTAGCTCAATTGGAGCATTTCTAGCATGTTTGGTTGAAATTGAAAATTTAAATTTTCAGTTTTGTCAGACGTTTGTAAAATTCTTACAGTAGGCTCATTTGCGCAATTTGAGCATTTCTAGCATGTTTGGTTGAAATTGGAAATTTACATTTTTCAGTCTTGTCAGACGTTTGTAATATTCTCACAATAAGCTAATTAGCTCAATTGGAGCATTTCTAGCATGTTTGATTGAAATTGGAAATTTACATTTATCAGTTTTGTCAGACGTTTGTAATATTCTCACAAAAAGTTAATTAGCTCAAATGGAGCATTTCTAGCATGTTTGGTTGAAATTGGAAATTTACATTTTTCAGTTTTGTCAGACGTTTGTAATATTCTCACAATAAGCTAATTAGCTCAATTGGAGCATTTCTAGCATGTTTGGTTGAAATTGGAAATTTACATTTTTCAGTTTTGTCAGACGTTTGTAATATTCTCACAATAAGCTAATTAGCTCAATTGGAGCATTTCTAGCATGTTTGGTTGAAATTGGAAATTTACATTTTTCACTTTTGTCAAACAATTGCAATATTCTCACAATAAGCTAATTAGCTCAATTGGAGCATTTCTAGCATGTTTGGTTGAAATTGAAAATTTAAATTTTCAGTTTTGTCAGACGTTTGTAAAATTCTTACAGTAGGCTTATTTGCGCAATTTGAGCATTTCTAGCATGTTTGGTTGAAATTGGAAATTTACATTTTTCAGTCTTGTCAGACGTTTGTAATATTCTCACAAAAAGCTAATTAGCTCAATTGGAGCATTTCTAGCATGTTTGATTGAAATTGGAAATTTACATTTTTCAGTTTTGTCAGACGTTTGTAATATTCTCACAATAAGCTAATTAGCTCAATTGGAGCATTTCTAGCATGTTTGGTTGAAATTGGAAATTTACATTTTTCACTTTTGTCAAACAATTGCAATATTCTCACAATAAGCTAATTAGCTCAATTGGAGCATTTCTAGCATGTTTGGTTGAAATTGAAAATTTAAATTTTCAGTTTTGTCAGACGTTTGTAAAATTCTTACAGTAGGCTTATTTGCGCAATTTGAGCATTTCTAGCATGTTTGGTTGAAATTGGAAATTTACATTTTTCACTTTTGTCAGACAATTGCAATATTCTCACAATAAGCTAATTAGCTCAATTGGAGCATTTCTAGCATGTTTGGTTGAAATTGGCAATTTACATTTTTCACTTTTGTCAGACGTTTGTAATATTCTCACAATAAGCTAATTAGCTCAATTGGAGCATTTCTAGCATGTTTGGTTGAAATTGGAAATTTACATTTTTCAGTTTTGTCAGACGTTTGTAATATTCTCACAATAAGCTAATTAGCTCAATTGGAGCATTCCTAGCATGTTTGGTTGAAATTGGAAATTTACATTTTTCACTTTTGTCAGACAATTGCAATATTCTCACAATAAGCTAATTAGCTCAATTGGAGCATTTCTAGCATGTTTGGTTGAAATTGGCAATTTACATTTTTCACTTTTGTCAGACGTTTGTAATATTCTCACAATAAGCTAATTAGCTCAATTGGAGCATTTCTAGCATGTTTGGTTGAAATTGGAAATTTACATTTTTCACTTTTGTCAGACGTTTGTAATATTCTCACAATAAGCTAATTAGCTCAATTGGAGCATTTCTAGCATGTTTGGTTGAAATCAGAAATTTACATTTTTTACTTTTGTCAGACGTTTGTAATATTCTCACAATAAGCTAATTAGCTCAATTGGAGCATTTCTAGCATGTTTGGTTGAAATTTGAAATTTACATTTTTCGCTTTTGTCAGACAATTGCAATATTCTCACAATAAGCTAATTAGCTCAATTGGAGCATTTCTAGCATGTTTGGTTGAAATTGGCAATTTACATTTTTCAGTTTTGTCAGACGTTTGTAATATTCTCACAATAAGCTAATTAGCTCAATTGGAGCATTTCTAGCATGTTTGGTTGAAATTGGAAATTTACATTTTTCACTCTTGTCAAACAATTGCAATATTCTCACAATAAGCTAATTAGCTCAATTGGAGCATTTCTAGCATGTTTGGTTGAAATTGAAAATTTACATTTTTCAGTTTTGTCAGACGTTTGTAAAATTCTTACAGTAGGCTTATTTGCGCAATTGGAGCATTTCTAGCATGTTTGATTGAAATTGGAATTATAAATTTTTCACTTTTGTCAGACGTTTGTAATATTCTCACAATAAGCTAATTAGCTCAATTGGAGCATTTCTAGCATGTTTGGTTGAAATTGGAAATTTACATTTTTCAGTTTTGTCAGACGTTTGTAATATTCTCACAATAGGCTAATTAGCACAATTGGAGCATTTCTAGCATGTTTGGTTGAAATTGGAAATTTACATTTTTCACTTTTGTCAGACAATTGCAATATTCTCACAATAAGCTAATTAGCTCAATTGGAGCATTTCTAACATGTTTGGTTGAAATTGGAAATTTACATTTTTCAGTTTTGTCAGACGTTTGTAATATTCTCACAATAAGCTAATTAGCTCAATTGGAGCATTTCTAGCATGTCTGGTTGAAATCAGAAATTTGCATTTTTTACTTTTGTCAGACGTTTGTAATATTCTCACAATGAGCTAATTAGCTCAATTGGAGCATTTCTAGCATGTTTGGTTGAAATTGGAAATTTACATTTTTCAGTTTTGTCAGACGTTTGTAATATTCTCACAATAAGCTAATTAGCTCAATTGGAGCATTTCTAGCATGTTTGGTTGAAATTGGAAATTTACATTTTTCAGTTTTGTCACACGTTTGTAATATTCTAACAATAAGCTAATTAGCTCAATTGGAGCTTTTCTAGCATGTTTGGTTGAAATTGGAAATTTACATTTTTCACTTTTGTCAGACGTTTGTAATATTCTCACAATAAGCTAATTAGCTCAATTGGAGCATTTCTAGCATGCTTGGTTGAAATTGGAAATTTACATTTTTCGCTTTTGTCAGACAATTGCAATATTCTCACAATAAGCTAATTAGCTCAATTGGAGCATTTCTAGCATGTTTGGTTGAAATTGGAAATTTACATTTTTCAGTTTTGTCAGACGTTTGTAATATTCTCACAATAAGCTAATTACCTCAATTGGAGCATTTCTAGCATGTTTGGTTGAAATTGGAAATTTACATTTTTCACTTTTGTCAAACAATTGCAATATTCTCACAATAAGCTAATTAGCTCAATTGGAGCATTTCTAGCATGTTTGGTTGAAATTGAAAATTTAAATTTTCAGTTTTGTCAGACGTTTGTAAAATTCTTACAGTAGGCTTATTTGCGCAATTTGAGCATTTCTAGCATGTTTGGTTGAAATTGGAAATTTACATTTTTCAGTCTTGTCAGACGTTTGTAATATTCTCACAATAAGCTAATTAGCTCAATTGGAGCATTTCTAGCATGTTTGATTGAAATTGGAATTTAAAATTTTTCACTTTTGTCAGACGTTTGTAATATTCTCACAATAAGCTAATTAGCTCAATTGGAGCATTTCTAGCATGTTTGGTTGAAATTGGAAATTTACATTTTTCACTTTTGTCAGACAATTGCAATATTCTCACAATAAGCTAATTAGCTCAATTGGAGCATTTCTAGCATGTTTGGTTGAAATTGGCAATTTACATTTTTCAGTTTTGTCAGACGTTTGTAATATTCTCACAATAAGCTAATTAGCTCAATTGGAGCATTTCTAGCATGTTTGGTTGAAATTGGAAATTTACATTTTTCACTTTTGTCAGACGTTTGTAATATTCTCACAATAAGCTAATTAGCTCAATTGGAGCATTTCTAGCATGTTTGGTTGAAATTGGAAATTTACATTTTTCAGTTTTGTCAGACAATTGCAATATTCTCACAATAAGCTAATTAGCTCAATTGGAGCCTTTCTAGCATGTTTGGTTGAAATTGGAAATTTACATTTTTCACTTTTGTCAGACAATTGCAATATTCTCACAATAAGCTAATTAGCTCAATTGGAGCATTTCTAGCATGTTTAGTTGAAATTGAAAATTTACATTTTTCAGTTTTGTCATACGTTTGTAATATTCTCACAATAAGCTAATTAGCTCAATTGGAGCATTTATAGCATGTTTGGTTGAAATTGGAAATTTACATTTTTCAGTTTTGTCAGACGTTTGTAATATTCTCACAATAAGCTAATTAGCTCAATTGGAGCATTTCTAGCATGTTTGGTTGAAATTGGAAATTTACATTTTTCACTTTTGTCAGACAATTGCAATATTCTCACAATAAGCTAATTAGCTCAATTGGAGCATTTCTAGCATGTTTGGTTGAAATTGGAAATTTACATTTATCAGTTTTGTCAGACGTTTGTAATATTCTCACAAAAAGTTAATTAGCTCAAATGGAGCATTTCTAGCATGTTTGGTTGAAATTGGAAATTTACATTTTTCAGTTTTGTCAGACGTTTGTAATATTCTCACAATAAGCTAATTAGCTCAATTGGAGCATTTCTAGCATGTTTGGTTGAAATTGAAAATTTAAATTTTCAGTTTTGTCAGACGTTTGTAAAATTCTTACAGTAGGCTTATTTGCGCAATTGGAGCATTTCTAGCACGTTTGATTGAAATTGGAATTTTAAATTTTTCACTTTTGTCAGACGTTTGTAATATTCTCACAATAAGCTAATTAGCTCAATTGGAGCATTTCTAGCATGTTTGGTTGAAATTGAAAATTTAAATTTTCAGTTTTGTCAGACGTTTGTAAAATTCTTACAGTAGGCTCATTTGCGCAATTTGAGCATTTCTAGCATGTTTGGTTGAAATTGGAAATTTACATTTTTCAGTCTTGTCAGACGTTTGTAATATTCTCACAATAAGCTAATTAGCTCAATTGGAGCATTTCTAGCATGTTTGATTGAAATTGGAAATTTACATTTATCAGTTTTGTCAGACGTTTGTAATATTCTCACAAAAAGTTAATTAGCTCAAATGGAGCATTTCTAGCATGTTTGGTTGAAATTGGAAATTTACATTTTTCAGTTTTGTCAGACGTTTGTAATATTCTCACAATAAGCTAATTAGCTCAATTGGAGCATTTCTAGCATGTTTGGTTGAAATTGGAAATTTACATTTTTCAGTTTTGTCAGACGTTTGTAATATTCTCACAATAAGCTAATTAGCTCAATTGGAGCATTTCTAGCATGTTTGGTTGAAATTGGAAATTTACATTTTTCACTTTTGTCAAACAATTGCAATATTCTCACAATAAGCTAATTAGCTCAATTGGAGCATTTCTAGCATGTTTGGTTGAAATTGAAAATTTAAATTTTCAGTTTTGTCAGACGTTTGTAAAATTCTTACAGTAGGCTCATTTGCGCAATTTGAGCATTTCTAGCATGTTTGGTTGAAATTGGAAATTTACATTTTTCAGTCTTGTCAGACGTTTGTAATATTCTCACAATAAGCTAATTAGCTCAATTGGAGCATTTCTAGCATGTTTGATTGAAATTGGAATTTTAAATTTTTCACTTTTGTCAGACGTTTGTAATATTCTCACAATAAGCTAATTAGCTCAATTGGAGCATTTCTAGCATGTTTGGTTGAAATTGGAAATTTACATTTTTCAATTTTGTCAGACAATTGCAATATTCTCACAATAAGCTAATTAGCTCAATTGGAGCATTTCTAGCATGTTTGGTTGAAATTGGAAATTTACATTTTTCACTTTTGTCAGACGTTTGTAATATTCTCACAATAAGCTAATTAGCTCAATTGGAGCATTTCTAGCATGCTTGGTTGAAATTGGAAATTTACATTTTTCGCTTTTGTCAGACAATTGCAATATTCTCACAATAAGCTAATTAGCTCAATTGGAGCATTTCTAGCATGTTTGGTTGAAATTGGAAATTTACATTTTTCAGTTTTGTCAGACGTTTGTAATATTCTCACAATAAGCTAATTAGCTCAATTGGAGCATTTCTAGCATGTTTGGTTGAAATTGGAAATTTACATTTTTCACTTTTGTCAAACAATTGCAATATTCTCACAATAAGCTAATTAGCTCAATTGGAGCATTTCTAGCATGTTTGGTTGAAATTGAAAATTTAAATTTTCAGTTTTGTCAGACGTTTGTAAAATTCTTACAGTAGGCTTATTTGCGCAATTTGAGCATTTCTAGCATGTTTGGTTGAAATTGGAAATTTACATTTTTCACTTTTGTCAGACAATTGCAATATTCTCACAATAAGCTAATTAGCTCAATTGGAGCATTTCTAGCATGTTTGGTTGAAATTGGCAATTTACATTTTTCACTTTTGTCAGACGTTTGTAATATTCTCACAATAAGCTAATTAGCTCAATTGGAGCATTTCTAGCATGTTTGGTTGAAATTGGAAATTTACATTTTTCAGTTTTGTCAGACGTTTGTAATATTCTCACAATAAGCTAATTAGCTCAATTGGAGCATTCCTAGCATGTTTGGTTGAAATTGGAAATTTACATTTTTCACTTTTGTCAGACAATTGCAATATTCTCACAATAAGCTAATTAGCTCAATTGGAGCATTTCTAGCATGTTTGGTTGAAATTGGCAATTTACATTTTTCACTTTTGTCAGACGTTTGTAATATTCTCACAATAAGCTAATTAGCTCAATTGGAGCATTTCTAGCATGTTTGGTTGAAATTGGAAATTTACATTTTTCACTTTTGTCAGACGTTTGTAATATTCTCACAATAAGCTAATTAGCTCAATTGGAGCATTTCTAGCATGTTTGGTTGAAATCAGAAATTTACATTTTTTACTTTTGTCAGACGTTTGTAATATTCTCACAATAAGCTAATTAGCTCAATTGGAGCATTTCTAGCATGTTTGGTTGAAATTTGAAATTTACATTTTTCGCTTTTGTCAGACAATTGCAATATTCTCACAATAAGCTAATTAGCTCAATTGGAGCATTTCGAGCATGTTTGGTTGAAATTGGCAATTTACATTTTTCAGTTTTGTCAGACGTTTGTAATATTCTCACAATAAGCTAATTAGCTCAATTGGAGCATTTCTAGCATGTTTGGTTGAAATTGGAAATTTACATTTTTCACTCTTGTCAAACAATTGCAATATTCTCACAATAAGCTAATTAGCTCAATTGGAGCATTTCTAGCATGTTTGGTTGAAATTGAAAATTTACATTTTTCAGTTTTGTCAGACGTTTGTAAAATTCTTACAGTAGGCTTATTTGCGCAATTGGAGCATTTCTAGCATGTTTGATTGAAATTGGAATTATAAATTTTTCACTTTTGTCAGACGTTTGTAATATTCTCACAATAAGCTAATTAGCTCAATTGGAGCATTTCTAGCATGTTTGGTTGAAATTGGAAATTTACATTTTTCAGTTTTGTCAGACGTTTGTAATATTCTCACAATAGGCTAATTAGCACAATTGGAGCATTTCTAGCATGTTTGGTTGAAATTGGAAATTTACATTTTTCACTTTTGTCAGACAATTGCAATATTCTCACAATAAGCTAATTAGCTCAATTGGAGCATTTCTAACATGTTTGGTTGAAATTGGAAATTTACATTTTTCAGTTTTGTCAGACGTTTGTAATATTCTCACAATAAGCTAATTAGCTCAATTGGAGCATTTCTAGCATGTCTGGTTGAAATCAGAAATTTGCATTTTTTACTTTTGTCAGACGTTTGTAATATTCTCACAATGAGCTAATTAGCTCAATTGGAGCATTTCTAGCATGTTTGGTTGAAATTGGAAATTTACATTTTTCAGTTTTGTCAGACGTTTGTAATATTCTCACAATAAGCTAATTAGCTCAATTGGAGCATTTCTAGCATGTTTGGTTGAAATTGGAAATTTACATTTTTCAGTTTTGTCACACGTTTGTAATATTCTAACAATAAGCTAATTAGCTCAATTGGAGCATTTCTAGCATGTTTGGTTGAAATTGGAAATTTACATTTTTCACTTTTGTCAGACGTTTGTAATATTCTCACAATAAGCTAATTAGCTCAATTGGAGCATTTCTAGCATGCTTGGTTGAAATTGGAAATTTACATTTTTCGCTTTTGTCAGACAATTGCAATATTCTCACAATAAGCTAATTAGCTCAATTGGAGCATTTCTAGCATGTTTGGTTGAAATTGGAAATTTACATTTTTCAGTTTTGTCAGACGTTTGTAATATTCTCACAATAAGCTAATTAGCTCAATTGGAGCATTTCTAGCATGTTTGGTTGAAATTGGAAATTTACATTTTTCACTTTTGTCAAACAATTGCAATATTCTCACAATAAGCTAATTAGCTCAATTGGAGCATTTCTAGCATGTTTGGTTGAAATTGAAAATTTAAATTTTCAGTTTTGTCAGACGTTTGTAAAATTCTTACAGTAGGCTTATTTGCGCAATTTGAGCATTTCTAGCATGTTTGGTTGAAATTGGAAATTTACATTTTTCAGTCTTGTCAGACGTTTGTAATATTCTCACAATAAGCTAATTAGCTCAATTGGAGCATTTCTAGCATGTTTGATTGAAATTGGAATTTAAAATTTTTCACTTTTGTCAGACGTTTGTAATATTCTCACAATAAGCTAATTAGCTCAATTGGAGCATTTCTAGCATGTTTGGTTGAAATTGGAAATTTACATTTTTCACTTTTGTCAGACAATTGCAATATTCTCACAATAAGCTAATTAGCTCAATTGGAGCATTTCTAGCATGTTTGGTTGAAATTGGCAATTTACATTTTTCAGTTTTGTCAGACGTTTGTAATATTCTCACAATAAGCTAATTAGCTCAATTGGAGCATTTCTAGCATGTTTGGTTGAAATTGGAAATTTACATTTTTCACTTTTGTCAGACGTTTGTAATATTCTCACAATAAGCTAATTAGCTCAATTGGAGCATTTCTAGCATGTTTGGTTGAAATTGGAAATTTACATTTTTCAGTTTTGTCAGACAATTGCAATATTCTCACAATAAGCTAATTAGCTCAATTGGAGCCTTTCTAGCATGTTTGGTTGAAATTGGAAATTTACATTTTTCACTTTTGTCAGACAATTGCAATATTCTCACAATAAGCTAATTAGCTCAATTGGAGCATTTCTAGCATGTTTAGTTGAAATTGAAAATTTACATTTTTCAGTTTTGTCATACGTTTGTAATATTCTCACAATAAGCTAATTAGCTCAATTGGAGCATTTATAGCATGTTTGGTTGAAATTGGAAATTTACATTTTTCAGTTTTGTCAGACGTTTGTAATATTCTCACAATAAGCTAATTAGCTCAATTGGAGCATTTCTAGCATGTTTGGTTGAAATTGGAAATTTACATTTTTCACTTTTGTCAGACAATTGCAATATTCTCACAATAAGCTAATTAGCTCAATTGGAGCATTTCTAGCATGTTTGGTTGAAATTGGAAATTTACATTTATCAGTTTTGTCAGACGTTTGTAATATTCTCACAAAAAGTTAATTAGCTCAAATGGAGCATTTCTAGCATGTTTGGTTGAAATTGGAAATTTACATTTTTCAGTTTTGTCAGACGTTTGTAAAATTCTTACAGTAGGCTTATTTGCGCAATTGGAGCATTTCTAGCACGTTTGATTGAAATTGGAATTTTAAATTTTTCACTTTTGTCAGACGTTTGTAATATTCTCACAATAAGCTAATTAGCTCAATTGGAGCATTTCTAGCATGTTTGGTTGAAATTGGAAATTTACATTTTTCACTTTTGTCAGACGTTTGTAATATTCTCACAATAAGCTAATTAGCTCAATTGGAGCATTTCTAGCATGTTTGGTTGAAATTGGAAATTTACATTTTTCGCTTTTGTCAGACAATTGCAATATTCTCACAATAAGCTAATTAGCTCAATTGGAGCATTTCTAGCATGTTTGGTTGAAATTGGAAATTTACATTTTTCAGTTTTGTCAGACGTTTGTAATATTCTCACAATAAGCTAATTAGCTCAATTGGAGCATTTCTAGCATGTTTGGTTGAAATTGGAAATTTACATTTTTCACTTTTGTCAAACAATTGCAATATTCTCACAATAAGCTAATTAGCTCAATTGGAGCATTTCTAGCATGTTTGGTTGAAATTGAAAATTTAAATTTTCAGTTTTGTCAGACGTTTGTAAAATTCTTACAGTAGGCTCATTTGCGCAATTTGAGCATTTCTAGCATGTTTGGTTGAAATTGGAAATTTACATTTTTCAGTCTTGTCAGACGTTTGTAATATTCTCACAATAAGCTAATTAGCTCAATTGGAGCATTTCTAGCATGCTTGGTTGAAATTGGAAATTTACATTTTTCGCTTTTGTCAGACAATTGCAATATTCTCACAATAAGCTAATTAGCTCAATTGGAGCATTTCTAGCATGTTTGGTTGAAATTGGAAATTTACATTTTTCAGTTTTGTCAGACGTTTGTAATATTCTCACAATAAGCTAATTAGCTCAATTGGAGCATTTCTAGCATGTTTGGTTGAAATTGGAAATTTACATTTTTCACTTTTGTCAAACAATTGCAATATTCTCACAATAAGCTAATTAGCTCAATTGGAGCATTTCTAGCATGTTTGGTTGAAATTGAAAATTTAAATTTTCAGTTTTGTCAGGCGTTTGTAAAATTCTTACAGTAGGCTTATTTGCGCAATTTGAGCATTTCTAGCATGTTTGGTTGAAATTGGAAATTTACATTTTTCAGTCTTGTCAGACGTTTGTAATATTCTCACAATAAGCTAATTAGCTCAATTGGAGCATTTCTAGCATGTTTGATTGAAATTGGAATTTTAAATTTTTCAGTTTTGTCAGACGTTTGTAATATTCTCACAATAAGCTAATTAGCTCAATTGGAGCATTCCTAGCATGTTTGGTTGAAATTGGAAATTTACATTTTTCACTTTTGTCAGACAATTGCAATATTCTCACAATAAGCTAATTAGCTCAATTGGAGCATTTCTAGCATGTTTGGTTGAAATTGGCAATTTACATTTTTCACTTTTGTCAGACGTTTGTAATATTCTCACAATAAGCTAATTAGCTCAATTGGAGCATTTCTAGCATGTTTGGTTGAAATTGGAAATTTACATTTTTCACTTTTGTCAGACGTTTGTAATATTCTCACAATAAGCTAATTAGCTCAATTGGAGCATTTCTAGCATGTTTGGTTGAAATTGGAAATTTACATTTTTCGCTTTTGTCAGACAATTGCAATATTCTCACAATAAGCTAATTAGCTCAATTGGAGCATTTCTAGCATGTTTGGTTGAAATTGGAAATTTACATTTTTCAGTTTTGTCAGACGTTTGTAACATTCTCACAATAAGCTAATTAGCTCAATTGGAGCATTTCTAGCATGTTTGGTTGAAATTGGAAATTTACATTTTTCACTTTTGTCAAACAATTGCAATATTCTCACAATAAGCTAATTAGCTCAATTGGAGCATTTCTAGCATGTTTGGTTGAAATTGAAAATTTACATTTTCAGTTTTGTCAGACGTTTGTAAAATTCTTACAGTAGGCTTATTTGCGCAATTTGAGCATTTCTAGCATGTTTGGTTGAAATTGGAAATTTACATTTTTCAGTCTTGTCAGACGTTTGTAATATTCTCACAATAAGCTAATTAGCTCAATTGGAGCATTTCTAGCATGTTTGATTGAAATTGGAATTTTAAATTTTTCACTTTTGTCAGACGTTTGTAATATTCTCACAATAAGCTAATTAGCTCAATTGGAGCATTTCTAGCATGTTTGGTTGAAATTGGAAATTTACATTTTTCACTTTTGTCAGACAATTGCAATATTCTCACAATAAGCTAATTAGCTCAATTGGAGCATTTCTAGCATGTTTGGTTGAAATTGGCAATTTACATTTTTCAGTTTTGTCAGACGTTTGTAATATTCTCACAATAAGCTAATTAGCTCAATTGGAGCATTTCTAGCATGTTTGGTTGAAATTGGAAATTTACATTTTTCAGTTTTGTCAGACGTTTGTAATATTCTCACAATAAGCTAATTAGCTCAATTGGAGCATTTCTAGCATGTTTGGTTGAAATTGGAAATTTACATTTTTCGCTTTTGTCAGACAATTGCAATATTCTCACAATAAGCTAATTAGCTCAATTGGAGCATTTCTAGCATGTTTGGTTGAAATTGGAAATTTACATTTTTCAGTTTTGTCAGACGTTTGTAATATTCTCACAATAAGCTAATTAGCTCAATTGGAGCATTTCTAGCATGTTTGGTTGAAATTGGAAATTTACATTTTTCACTTTTGTCAAACAATTGCAATATTCTCACATTAAGCTAATTAGCTCAATTGGAGCATTTCTAGCATGTTTGGTTGAAATTGAAAATTTAAATTTTCAGTTTTGTCAGACGTTTGTAAAATTCTTACAGTAGGCTTATTTGCGCAATTTGAGCATTTCTAGCATGTTTGGTTGAAATTGGAAATTTACATTTTTCAGTCTTGTCAGACGTTTGTAATATTCTCACAATAAGCTAATTAGCTCAATTGGAGCATTTCTAGCATGTTTGATTGAAATTGGAATTTTAAATTTTTCACTTTTGTCAGACGTTTGTAATATTCTCACAATAAGCTAATTAGCTCAATTGGAGCATTTCTAGCATGTTTGGTTGAAATTGGAAATTTACATTTTTCACTTTTGTCAGACAATTGCAATATTCTCACAATAAGCTAATTAGCTCAATTGGAACATTTCTAGCATGTTTGGTTGAAATTGGAAATTTCTATTTTTCAGTTTTGTCAGACGTTTGTAATATTCTCACAATAAGCTAATTAGCTCAATTGGAGCATTTCTAGCATGTTTGGTTGAAATCAGAAATTTACATTTTTTACTTTTGTCAGACGTTTGTAATATTCTCACAATAAGCTAATTAGCTCAATTGGAGCATTTCTAGCATGTTTGGTTGAAATTGGAAATTTACATTTTTCGCTTTTGTCAGACAATTGCAATATTCTCACAATAAGCTAATTAGCTCAATTGGAGCATTTCTAGCATGTTTGGTTGAAATTGGCAATTTACATTTTTCAGTTTTGTCAGACGTTTGTAATATTCTCACAATAAGCTAATTAGCTCAATTGGAGCATTTCTAGCATGTTTGGTTGAAATTGGAAATTTACATTTTTCACTCTTGTCAAACAATTGCAATATTCTCACAATAAGCTAATTAGCTCAATTGGAGCATTTCTAGCATGTTTGGTTGAAATTGAAAATTTACATTTTTCAGTTTTGTCAGACGTTTGTAAAATTCTTACAGTAGGCTTATTTGCGCAATTGGAGCATTTCTAGCATGTTTGATTGAAATTGGAATTATAAATTTTTCACTTTTGTCAGACGTTTGTAATATTCTCACAATAAGCTAATTAGCTCAATTGGAGCATTTCTAGCATGTTTGGTTGAAATTGGAAATTTACATTTTTCAGTTTTGTCAGACGTTTGTAATATTCTCACAATAGGCTAATTAGCACAATTGGAGCATTTCTAGCATGTTTGGTTGAAATTGGAAATTTACATTTTTCACTTTTGTCAGACAATTGCAATATTCTCACAATAAGCTAATTAGCTCAATTGGAGCATTTCTAACATGTTTGGTTGAAATTGGAAATTTACATTTTTCAGTTTTGTCAGACGTTTGTAATATTCTCACAATAAGCTAATTAGCTCAATTGGAGCATTTCTAGCATGTCTGGTTGAAATCAGAAATTTGCATTTTTTACTTTTGTCAGACGTTTGTAATATTCTCACAATGAGCTAATTAGCTCAATTGGAGCATTTCTAGCATGTTTGGTTGAAATTGGAAATTTACATTTTTCAGTTTTGTCAGACGTTTGTAATATTCTCACAATAAGCTAATTAGCTCAATTGGAGCATTTCTAGCATGTTTGGTTGAAATTGGAAATTTACATTTTTCAGTTTTGTCACACGTTTGTAATATTCTAACAATAAGCTAATTAGCTCAATTGGAGCATTTCTAGCATGTTTGGTTGAAATTGGAAATTTACATTTTTCACTTTTGTCAGACGTTTGTAATATTCTCACAATAAGCTAATTAGCTCAATTGGAGCATTTCTAGCATGCTTGGTTGAAATTGGAAATTTACATTTTTCGCTTTTGTCAGACAATTGCAATATTCTCACAATAAGCTAATTAGCTCAATTGGAGCATTTCTAGCATGTTTGGTTGAAATTGGAAATTTACATTTTTCAGTTTTGTCAGACGTTTGTAATATTCTCACAATAAGCTAATTAGCTCAATTGGAGCATTTCTAGCATGTTTGGTTGAAATTGGAAATTTACATTTTTCACTTTTGTCAAACAATTGCAATATTCTCACAATAAGCTAATTAGCTCAATTGGAGCATTTCTAGCATGTTTGGTTGAAATTGAAAATTTAAATTTTCAGTTTTGTCAGACGTTTGTAAAATTCTTACAGTAGGCTTATTTGCGCAATTTGAGCATTTCTAGCATGTTTGGTTGAAATTGGAAATTTACATTTTTCAGTCTTGTCAGACGTTTGTAATATTCTCACAATAAGCTAATTAGCTCAATTGGAGCATTTCTAGCATGTTTGATTGAAATTGGAATTTTAAATTTTTCACTTTTGTCAGACGTTTGTAATATTCTCACAATAAGCTAATTAGCTCAATTGGAGCATTTCTAGCATGTTTGATTGAAATTGGAATTTTAAATTTTTCACTTTTGTCAGACGTTTGTAATATTCTCACAATAAGCTAATTAGCTCAATTGGAGCATTTCTAGCATGTTTGGTTGAAATTGGAAATTTACATTTTTCAGTTTTGTCAGACGTTTGTAATATTCTCACAATAGGCTAATTAGCACAATTGGAGCATTTCTAGCATGTTTGGTTGAAATTGGAAATTTACATTTTTCACTTTTGTCAGACAATTGCAATATTCTCACAATAAGCTAATTAGCTCAATTGGAGCATTTCTAACATGTTTGGTTGAAATTGGAAATTTACATTTTTCAGTTTTGTCAGACGTTTGTAATATTCTCACAATAAGCTAATTAGCTCAATTGGAGCATTTCTAGCATGTCTGGTTGAAATCAGAAATTTGCATTTTTTACTTTTGTCAGACGTTTGTAATATTCTCACAATGAGCTAATTAGCTCAATTGGAGCATTTCTAGCATGTTTGGTTGAAATTGGAAATTTACATTTTTCAGTTTTGTCAGACGTTTGTAATATTCTCACAATAAGCTAATTAGCTCAATTGGAGCATTTCTAGCATGTTTGGTTGAAATTGGAAATTTACATTTTTCAGTTTTGTCACACGTTTGTAATATTCTAACAATAAGCTAATTAGCTCAATTGGAGCATTTCTAGCATGTTTGGTTGAAATTGGAAATTTACATTTTTCACTTTTGTCAGACGTTTGTAATATTCTCACAATAAGCTAATTAGCTCAATTGGAGCATTTCTAGCATGCTTGGTTGAAATTGGAAATTTACATTTTTCGCTTTTGTCAGACAATTGCAATATTCTCACAATAAGCTAATTAGCTCAATTGGAGCATTTCTAGCATGTTTGGTTGAAATTGGAAATTTACATTTTTCAGTTTTGTCAGACGTTTGTAATATTCTCACAATAAGCTAATTAGCTCAATTGGAGCATTTCTAGCATGTTTGGTTGAAATTGGAAATTTACATTTTTCACTTTTGTCAAACAATTGCAATATTCTCACAATAAGCTAATTAGCTCAATTGGAGCATTTCTAGCATGTTTGGTTGAAATTGAAAATTTAAATTTTCAGTTTTGTCAGACGTTTGTAAAATTCTTACAGTAGGCTTATTTGCGCAATTTGAGCATTTCTAGCATGTTTGGTTGAAATTGGAAATTTACATTTTTCAGTCTTGTCAGACGTTTGTAATATTCTCACAATAAGCTAATTAGCTCAATTGGAGCATTTCTAGCATGTTTGATTGAAATTGGAATTTTAAATTTTTCACTTTTGTCAGACGTTTGTAATATTCTCACAATAAGCTAATTAGCTCAATTGGAGCATTTCTAGCATGTTTGGTTGAAATTGGAAATTTACATTTTTCACTTTTGTCAGACAATTGCAATATTCTCACAATAAGCTAATTAGCTCAATTGGAGCATTTCTAGCATGTTTGGTTGAAATTGGCAATTTACATTTTTCAGTTTTGTCAGACGTTTGTAATATTCTCACAATAAGCTAATTAGCTCAATTGGAGCATTTCTAGCATGTTTGGTTGAAATTGGAAATTTACATTTTTCACTTTTGTCAGACGTTTGTAATATTCTCACAATAAGCTAATTAGCTCAATTGGAGCATTTCTAGCATGTTTGGTTGAAATTGGAAATTTACATTTTTCGCTTTTGTCAGACAATTGCAATATTCTCACAATAAGCTAATTAGCTCAATTGGAGCATTTCTAGCATGTTTGGTTGAAATTGGAAATTTACATTTTTCACTTTTGTCAGACGTTTGTAATATTCTCACAATAAGCTAATTAGCTCAATTGGAGCATTTCTAGCATGTTTGGTTGAAATTGGAAATTTACATTTTTCACTTTTGTCAAACAATTGCAATATTCTCACAATAAGCTAATTAGCTCAATTGGAGCATTTCTAGCATGTTTGGTTGAAATTGAAAATTTAAATTTTCAGTTTTGTCAGACGTTTGTAAAATTCTTACAGTAGGCTTATTTGCGCAATTTGAGCATTTCTAGCATGTTTGGTTGAAATTGGAAATTTACATTTTTCAGTCTTGTCAGACGTTTGTAATATTCTCACAATAAGCTAATTAGCTCAATTGGAGCATTTCTAGCATGTTTGATTGAAATTGGAATTTTAAATTTTTCACTTTTGTCAGACGTTTGTAATATTCTCACAATAAGCTAATTAGCTCAATTGGAGCATTTCTAGCATGTTTGGTTGAAATTGGAAATTTACATTTTTCACTTTTGTCAGACAATTGCAATATTCTCACAATAAGCTAATTAGCTCAATTGGAACATTTCTAGCATGTTTGGTTGAAATTGGAAATTTACATTTTTCATTTTTGTCAGACAATTGCAATATTCCCACAATAAGCTAATTAGCTCAATTGGAGCCTTTTTAGCATGTTTGGTTGAAATTGGAAATTTCTATTTTTCAGTTTTGTCAGACGTTTGTAATATTCTCACAATAAGCTAATTAGCTCAATTGGAGCATTTCTAGCATGTTTGGTTGAAATCAGAAATTTACATTTTTTACTTTTGTCAGACGTTTGTAATATTCTCACAATAAGCTAATTAGCTCAATTGGAACATTTCTAGCATGTTTGGTTGAAATTGGAAATTTACATTTTTCGCTTTTGTCAGACAATTGCAATATTCTCACAATAAGCTAATTAGCTCAATTGGAGCATTTCTAGCATGCTTGGTTGAAATTGGCAATTTACATTTTTCAGTTTTGTCAGACGTTTGTAATATTCTCACAATAAGCTAATTAGCTCAATTGGAGCATTTCTAGCATGTTTGGTTGAAATTGGAAATTTACATTTTTCACTCTTGTCAAACAATTGCAATATTCTCACAATAAGCTAATTAGCTCAATTGGAGCATTTCTAGCATGTTTGGTTGAAATTGAAAATTTACATTTTTCAGTTTTGTCAGACGTTTGTAAAATTCTTACAGTAGGCTTATTTGCGCAATTGGAGCATTTCTAGCATGTTTGATTGAAATTGGAATTATAAATTTTTCACTTTTGTCAGACGTTTGTAATATTCTCACAATAAGCTAATTAGCTCAATTGGAGCATTTCTAGCATGTTTGGTTGAAATTGGAAATTTACATTTTTCAGTTTTGTCAGACGTTTGTAATATTCTCACAATAGGCTAATTAGCACAATTGGAGCATTTCTAGCATGTTTGGTTGAAATTGGAAATTTACATTTTTCACTTTTGTCAGACAATTGCAATATTCTCACAATAAGCTAATTAGCTCAATTGGAGCATTTCTAACATGTTTGGTTGAAATTGGAAATTTACATTTTTCAGTTTTGTCAGACGTTCGTAATATTCTCACAATAAGCTAATTAGCTCAATTGGAGCATTTCTAGCATGTCTGGTTGAAATCAGAAATTTGCATTTTTTACTTTTGTCAGACGTTTGTAATATTCTCACAATAAGCTAATTAGCTCAATTGGAGCCTTTTTAGCATGTTTGGTTGAAATTGGAAATTTCTATTTTTCAGTTTTGTCAGACGTTTGTAATATTCTCACAATAAGTTAATTAGCTCAATTGGAGCATTTCTAGCATGTCTGGTTGAAATCAGAAATTTGCATTTTTTACTTTTGTCAGACGTTTGTAATATTCTCACAATAAGCTAATTAGCTCAATTGGAGCCTTTTTAGCATGTTTGGTTGAAATTGGAAATTTCTATTTTTCAGTTTTGTCAGACGTTTGTAATATTCTCACAATAAGTTAATTAGCTCAATTGGAGCATTTCTAGCATGTTTGGTTGAAATCAGAAATTTACATTTTTTACTTTTGTCAGACGTTTGTAATATTCTCACAATAAGCTAATTAGCTCAATTGGAGCATTTCTAGCATGTTTGGTTGAAATTGAAAATTTAAATTTTCAGTTTTGTCAGACGTTTGTAAAATTCTTACAGTAGGCTTATTTGCGCAATTTGAGCATTTCTAGCATGTTTGGTTGAAATTGGAAATTTACATTTTTCAGTCTTGTCAGACGTTTGTAATATTCTCACATTAAGCTAATTAGCTCAATTGGAGCATTTCTAGCATGTTTGGTTGAAATTGAAAATTTAAATTTTCAGTTTTGTCAGACGTTTGTAAAATTCTTACAGTAGGCTTATTTGCGCAATTTGAGCATTTCGAGCATGTTTGGTTGAAATTGGAAATTTACATTTTTCAGTCTTGTCAGACGTTTGTAATATTCTCACAATAAGCTAATTAGCTCAATTGGAGCATTTCTAGCATGTTTGATTGAAATTGGAATTTTAAATTTTTCACTTTTGTCAGACGTTTGTAATATTCTCACAATAAGCTAATTAGCTCAATTGGAGCATTTCTAGCATGTTTGGTTGAAATTGGAAATTTACATTTTTCACTTTTGTCAGACAATTGCAATATTCTCACAATAAGCTAATTAGCTCAATTGGAACATTTCTAGCATGTTTGGTTGAAATTGGAAATTTACATTTTTCATTTTTGTCAGACAATTGCAATATTCCCACAATAAGCTAATTAGCTCAATTGGAGCCTTTTTAGCATGTTTGGTTGAAATTGGAAATTTCTATTTTTCAGTTTTGTCAGACGTTTGTAATATTCTCACAATAAGCTAATTAGCTCAATTGGAGCATTTCTAGCATGTTTGGTTGAAATCAGAAATTTACTTTTTTTACTTTTGTCAGACGTTTGTAATATTCTCACAATAAGCTAATTAGCTCAATTGGAGCATTTCTAGCTTGTTTGGTTGAAATTGGAAATTTACATTTTTCGCTTTTGTCAGACAATTGCAATATTCTCACAATAAGCTAATTAGCTCAATTGGAGCATTTCTAGCATGTTTGGTTGAAATTGGCAATTTACATTTTTCAGTTTTGTCAGACGTTTGTAATATTCTCACAATAAGCTAATTAGCTCAATTGGAGCATTTCTAGCATGTTTGGTTGAAATTGGAAATTTACATTTTTCACTCTTGTCAAACAATTGCAATATTCTCACAATAAGCTAATTAGCTCAATTGGAGCATTTCTAACATGTTTGGTTGAAATTGGAAATTTACATTTTTCAGTTTTGTCAGACGTTTGTAATATTCTCACAATAAGCTAATTAGCTCAATTGGAGCATTTCTAGCATGTCTGGTTGAAATCAGAAATTTGCATTTTTTACTTTTGTCAGACGTTTGTAATATTCTCACAATGAGCTAATTAGCTCAATTGGAGCATTTCTAGCATGTTTGGTTGAAATTGGAAATTTACATTTTTCAGTTTTGTCAGACGTTTGTAATATTCTCACAATAAGCTAATTAGCTCAATTGGAGCATTTCTAGCATGTTTGGTTGAAATTGGAAATTTACATTTTTCAGTTTTGTCACACGTTTGTAATATTCTAACAATAAGCTAATTAGCTCAATTGGAGCATTTCTAGCATGTTTGGTTGAAATTGGAAATTTACATTTTTCACTTTTGTCAGACGTTTGTAATATTCTCACAATAAGCTAATTAGCTCAATTGGAGCATTTCTAGCATGCTTGGTTGAAATTGGAAATTTACATTTTTCGCTTTTGTCAGACAATTGCAATATTCTCACAATAAGCTAATTAGCTCAATTGGAGCATTTCTAGCATGTTTGGTTGAAATTGGAAATTTACATTTTTCAGTTTTGTCAGACGTTTGTAATATTCTCACAATAAGCTAATTAGCTCAATTGGAGCATTTCTAGCATGTTTGGTTGAAATTGGAAATTTACATTTTTCACTTTTGTCAAACAATTGCAATATTCTCACAATAAGCTAATTAGCTCAATTGGAGCATTTCTAGCATGTTTGGTTGAAATTGAAAATTTAAATTTTCAGTTTTGTCAGACGTTTGTAAAATTCTTACAGTAGGCTTATTTGCGCAATTTGAGCATTTCTAGCATGTTTGGTTGAAATTGGAAATTTACATTTTTCAGTCTTGTCAGACGTTTGTAATATTCTCACAATAAGCTAATTAGCTCAATTGGAGCATTTCTAGCATGTTTGATTGAAATTGGAATTTTAAATTTTTCACTTTTGTCAGACGTTTGTAATATTCTCACAATAAGCTAATTAGCTCAATTGGAGCATTTCTAGCATGTTTGGTTGAAATTGGAAATTTACATTTTTCACTTTTGTCAGACAATTGCAATATTCTCACAATAAGCTAATTAGCTCAATTGGAGCATTTCTAGCATGTTTGGTTGAAATTGGCAATTTACATTTTTCAGTTTTGTCAGACGTTTGTAATATTCTCACAATAAGCTAATTAGCTCAATTGGAGCATTTCTAGCATGTTTGGTTGAAATTGGAAATTTACATTTTTCACTTTTGTCAGACGTTTGTAATATTCTCACAATAAGCTAATTAGCTCAATTGGAGCATTTCTAGCATGTTTGGTTGAAATTGGAAATTTACATTTTTCGCTTTTGTCAGACAATTGCAATATTCTCACAATAAGCTAATTAGCTCAATTGGAGCAATTCTAGCATGTTTGGTTGAAATTGGAAATTTACATTTTTCACTTTTGTCAGACGTTTGTAATATTCTCACAATAAGCTAATTAGCTCAATTGGAGCATTTCTAGCATGTTTGGTTGAAATTGGAAATTTACATTTTTCACTTTTGTCAAACAATTGCAATATTCTCACAATAAGCTAATTAGCTCAATTGGAGCATTTCTAGCATGTTTGGTTGAAATTGAAAATTTAAATTTTCAGTTTTGTCAGACGTTTGTAAAATTCTTACAGTAGGCTTATTTGCGCAATTTGAGCATTTCTAGCATGTTTGGTTGAAATTGGAAATTTACATTTTTCAGTCTTGTCAGACGTTTGTAATATTCTCACAATAAGCTAATTAGCTCAATTGGAGCATTTCTAGCATGTTTGATTGAAATTGGAATTTTAAATTTTTCACTTTTGTCAGACGTTTGTAATATTCTCACAATAAGCTAATTAGCTCAATTGGAGCATTTCTAGCATGTTTGGTTGAAATTGGAAATTTACATTTTTCACTTTTGTCAGACAATTGCAATATTCTCACAATAAGCTAATTAGCTCAATTGGAACATTTCTAGCATGTTTGGTTGAAATTGGAAATTTACATTTTTCATTTTTGTCAGACAATTGCAATATTCCCACAATAAGCTAATTAGCTCAATTGGAGCCTTTTTAGCATGTTTGGTTGAAATTGGAAATTTCTATTTTTCAGTTTTGTCAGACGTTTGTAATATTCTCACAATAAGCTAATTAGCTCAATTGGAGCATTTCTAGCATGTTTGGTTGAAATCAGAAATTTACATTTTTTACTTTTGTCAGACGTTTGTAATATTCTCACAATAAGCTAATTAGCTCAATTGGAACATTTCTAGCATGTTTGGTTGAAATTGGAAATTTACATTTTTCGCTTTTGTCAGACAATTGCAATATTCTCACAATAAGCTAATTAGCTCAATTGGAGCATTTCTAGCATGTTTGGTTGAAATTGGCAATTTACATTTTTCAGTTTTGTCAGACGTTTGTAATATTCTCACAATAAGCTAATTAGCTCAATTGGAGCATTTCTAGCATGTTTGGTTGAAATTGGAAATTTACATTTTTCACTCTTGTCAAACAATTGCAATATTCTCACAATAAGCTAATTAGCTCAATTGGAGCATTTCTAGCATGTTTGGTTGAAATTGAAAATTTACATTTTTCAGTTTTGTCAGACGTTTGTAAAATTCTTACAGTAGGCTTATTTGCGCAATTGGAGCATTTCTAGCATGTTTGATTGAAATTGGAATTATAAATTTTTCACTTTTGTCAGACGTTTGTAATATTCTCACAATAAGCTAATTAGCTCAATTGGAGCATTTCTAGCATGTTTGGTTGAAATTGGAAATTTACATTTTTCAGTTTTGTCAGACGTTTGTAATATTCTCACAATAGGCTAATTAGCACAATTGGAGCATTTCTAGCATGTTTGGTTGAAATTGGAAATTTACATTTTTCACTTTTGTCAGACAATTGCAATATTCTCACAATAAGCTAATTAGCTCAATTGGAGCATTTCTAACATGTTTGGTTGAAATTGGAAATTTACATTTTTCAGTTTTGTCAGACGTTCGTAATATTCTCACAATAAGCTAATTAGCTCAATTGGAGCATTTCTAGCATGTCTGGTTGAAATCAGAAATTTGCATTTTTTACTTTTGTCAGACGTTTGTAATATTCTCACAATAAGCTAATTAGCTCAATTGGAGCCTTTTTAGCATGTTTGGTTGAAATTGGAAATTTCTATTTTTCAGTTTTGTCAGACGTTTGTAATATTCTCACAATAAGTTAATTAGCTCAATTGGAGCATTTCTAGCATGTCTGGTTGAAATCAGAAATTTGCATTTTTTACTTTTGTCAGACGTTTGTAATATTCTCACAATAAGCTAATTAGCTCAATTGGAGCCTTTTTAGCATGTTTGGTTGAAATTGGAAATTTCTATTTTTCAGTTTTGTCAGACGTTTGTAATATTCTCACAATAAGTTAATTAGCTCAATTGGAGCATTTCTAGCATGTTTGGTTGAAATCAGAAATTTACATTTTTTACTTTTGTCAGACGTTTGTAATATTCTCACAATAAGCTAATTAGCTCAATTGGAGCATTTCTAGCATGTTTGGTTGAAATTGAAAATTTAAATTTTCAGTTTTGTCAGACGTTTGTAAAATTCTTACAGTAGGCTTATTTGCGCAATTTGAGCATTTCTAGCATGTTTGGTTGAAATTGGAAATTTACATTTTTCAGTCTTGTCAGACGTTTGTAATATTCTCACATTAAGCTAATTAGCTCAATTGGAGCATTTCTAGCATGTTTGGTTGAAATTGAAAATTTAAATTTTCAGTTTTGTCAGACGTTTGTAAAATTCTTACAGTAGGCTTATTTGCGCAATTTGAGCATTTCTAGCATGTTTAGTTGAAATTGGAAATTTACATTTTTCAGTCTTGTCAGACGTTTGTAATATTCTCACAATAAGCTAATTAGCTCAATTGGAGCATTTCTAGCATGTTTGATTGAAATTGGAATTTTAAATTTTTCACTTTTGTCAGACGTTTGTAATATTCTCACAATAAGCTAATTAGCTCAATTGGAGCATTTCTAGCATGTTTGGTTGAAATTGGAAATTTACATTTTTCACTTTTGTCAGACAATTGCAATATTCTCACAATAAGCTAATTAGCTCAATTGGAACATTTCTAGCATGTTTGGTTGAAATTGGAAATTTACATTTTTCATTTTTGTCAGACAATTGCAATATTCCCACAATAAGCTAATTAGCTCAATTGGAGCCTTTTTAGCATGTTTGGTTGAAATTGGAAATTTCTATTTTTCAGTTTTGTCAGACGTTTGTAATATTCTCACAATAAGCTAATTAGCTCAATTGGAGCATTTCTAGCATGTTTGGTTGAAATCAGAAATTTACATTTTTTACTTTTGTCAGACGTTTGTAATATTCTCACAATAAGCTAATTAGCTCAATTGGAGCATTTCTAGCTTGTTTGGTTGAAATTGGAAATTTACATTTTTCGCTTTTGTCAGACAATTGCAATATTCTCACAATAAGCTAATTAGCTCAATTGGAGCATTTCTAGCATGTTTGGTTGAAATTGGCAATTTACATTTTTCAGTTTTGTCAGACGTTTGTAATATTCTCACAATAAGCTAATTAGCTCAATTGGAGCATTTCTAGCATGTTTGGTTGAAATTGGAAATTTACATTTTTCACTCTTGTCAAACAATTGCAATATTCTCACAATAAGCTAATTAGCTCAATTGGAGCATTTCTAGCATGTTTGGTTGAAATTGAAAATTTACATTTTTCAGTTTTGTCAGACGTTTGTAAAATTCTTACAGTAGGCTTATTTGCGCAATTGGAGCATTTCTAGCATGTTTGATTGAAATTGGAATTATAAATTTTTCACTTTTGTCAGACGTTTGTAATATTCTCACAATAAGCTAATTAGCTCAATTGGAGCATTTCTAGCATGTTTGGTTGAAATTGGAAATTTACATTTTTCAGTTTTGTCAGACGTTTGTAATATTCTCACAATAGGCTAATTAGCACAATTGGAGCATTTCTAGCATGTTTGGTTGAAATTGGAAATTTACATTTTTCACTTTTGTCAGACGTTTGTAATATTCTCACAATAGGCTAATTAGCACAATTGGAGCATTTCTAGCATGTTTGGTTGAAATTGGAAATTTACATTTTTCACTTTTGTCAGACAATTGCAATATTCTCACAATAAGCTAATTAGCTCAATTGGAGCATTTCTAACATGTTTGGTTGAAATTGGAAATTTACATTTTTCAGTTTTGTCAGACGTTTGTAATATTCTCACAATAAGCTAATTAGCTCAATTGGAGCATTTCTAGCATGTCTGGTTGAAATCAGAAATTTGCATTTTTTACTTTTGTCAGACGTTTGTAATATTCTCACAATAAGCTAATTAGCTCAATTGGAGCATTTCTAGCATGTTTGGTTGAAATTGGAAATTTACATTTTTCAGTTTTGTCAGACGTTTGTAATATTCTCACAATAAGCTAATTAGCTCAATTGGAGCATTTCTAGCATGTTTGGTTGAAATTGGAAATTTACATTTTTCACTTTTGTCAGACAATTGCAATATTCTCACAATAAGCTAATTAGCTCAATTGGAGCATTTCTAACATGTTTGGTTGAAATTGGAAATTTACATTTTTCAGTTTTGTCAGACGTTTGTAATATTCTCACAATAAGCTAATTAGCTCAATTGGAGCATTTCTAGCATGTCTGGTTGAAATCAGAAATTTGCATTTTTTACTTTTGTCAGACGTTTGTAATATTCTCACAATAAGCTAATTAGCTCAATTGGAGCATTTCTAGCATGTTTGGTTGAAATCAGAAATTTGCATTTTTTACTTTTGTCAGACGTTTGTAATATTCTCACAATAAGCTAATTAGCTCAATTGGAGCATTTCTAGCATGTTTGGTTGAAATTGGAAATTTACATTTTTCAGTTTTGTCAGACGTTTGTAATATTCTCACAATAAGCTAATTAGCTCAATTGGAGCATTTCTAGCATGTTTGGTTGAAATTGGAAATTTACATTTTTCACTTTTGTCAAACAATTGCAATATTCTCACAATAAGCTAATTAGCTCAATTGGAGCATTTCTAGCATGTTTGGTTGAAATTGAAAATTTAAATTTTCAGTTTTGTCAGACGTTTGTAAAATTCTTACAGTAGGCTTATTTGCGCAATTTGAGCATTTCTAGCATGTTTGGTTGAAATTGGAAATTTACATTTTTCAGTCTTGTCAGACGTTTGTAATATTCTCACAATAAGCTAATTAGCTCAATTGGAGCATTTCTAGCATGTTTGATTGAAATTGGAATTTTAAATTTTTCAGTTTTGTCAGACGTTTGTAATATTCTCACAATAAGCTAATTAGCTCAATTGGAGCATTTCTAGCATGTTTGGTTGAAATTGGAAATTTACATTTTTCGCTTTTGTCAGACAATTGCAATATTCTCACAATAAGCTAATTAGCTCAATTGGAGCATTTCTAGCATGTTTGGTTGAAATTGGAAATTTACATTTTTCAGTTTTGTCAGACGTTTGTAATATTCTCACAATAAGCTAATTAGCTCAATTGGAGCATTTCTAGCATGTTTGGTTGAAATTGGAAATTTACATTTTTCACTTTTGTCAAACAATTGCAATATTTTCACAATAAGCTAATTAGCTCAATTGGAGCATTTCTAGCATGTTTGGTTGAAATTGAAAATTTAAATTTTCAGTTTTGTCAGACGTTTGTAAAATTCTTACAGTAGGCTTATTTGCGCAATTTGAGCATTTCTAGCATGTTTGGTTGAAATTGGGAATTTACATTTTTCAGTCTTGTCAGACGTTTGTAATATTCTCACAATAAGCTAATTAGCTCAATTGGAGCATTTCTAGCATGTTTGATTGAAATTGGAATTTTAAATTTTTCACTTTTGTCAGACGTTTGTAATATTCTCACAATAAGCTAATTAGCTCAATTGGAGCATTTCTAGCATGTTTGGTTGAAATTGGAAATTTACATTTTTCACTTTTGTCAGACAATTGCAATATTCTCACAATAAGCTAATTAGCTCAATTGGAGCATTTCTAGCATGTTTGGTTGAAATTGGCAATTTACATTTTTCAGTTTTGTCAGACGTTTGTAATATTCTCACAATAAGCTAATTAGCTCAATTGGAGCATTTCTAGCATGTTTGGTTGAAATTGGAAATTTACATTTTTCACTTTTGTCAGACGTTTGTAATATTCTCACAATAAGCTAATTAGCTCAATTGGAGCATTTCTAGCATGTTTGGTTGAAATTGGAAATTTACATTTTTCGCTTTTGTCAGACAATTGCAATATTCTCACAATAAGCTAATTAGCTCAATTGGAGCATTTCTAGCATGTTTGGTTGAAATTGGAAATTTACATTTTTCACTTTTGTCAGACGTTTGTAATATTCTCACAATAAGCTAATTAGCTCAATTGGAGCATTTCTAGCATGTTTGGTTGAAATTGGAAATTTACATTTTTCACTTTTGTCAAACAATTGCAATATTCTCACAATAAGCTAATTAGCTCAATTGGAGCATTTCTAGCATGTTTGGTTGAAATTGAAAATTTAAATTTTCAGTTTTGTCAGACGTTTGTAAAATTCTTACAGTAGGCTTATTTGCGCAATTTGAGCATTTCTAGCATGTTTGGTTGAAATTGGAAATTTACATTTTTCAGTCTTGTCAGACGTTTGTAATATTCTCACAATAAGCTAATTAGCTCAATTGGAGCATTTCTAGCATGTTTGATTGAAATTGGAATTTTAAATTTTTCACTTTTGTCAGACGTTTGTAATATTCTCACAATAAGCTAATTAGCTCAATTGGAGCATTTCTAGCATGTTTGGTTGAAATTGGAAATTTACATTTTTGACTTTTGTCAGACAATTGCAATATTCTCACAATAAGCTAATTAGCTCAATTGGAACATTTCTAGCATGTTTGGTTGAAATTGGAAATTTACATTTTTCATTTTTGTCAGACAATTGCAATATTCCCACAATAAGCTAATTAGCTCAATTGGAGCCTTTTTAGCATGTTTGGTTGAAATTGGAAATTTCTATTTTTCAGTTTTGTCAGACGTTTGTAATATTCTCACAATAAGCTAATTAGCTCAATTGGAGCATTTCTAGCATGTTTGGTTGAAATCAGAAATTTACATTTTTTACTTTTGTCAGACGTTTGTAATATTCTCACAATAAGCTAATTAGCTCAATTGGAGCATTTCTAGCATGTTTGGTTGAAATTGGAAATTTACATTTTTCGCTTTTGTCAGACAATTGCAATTTTCTCACAATAAGCTAATTAGCTCAATTGGAGCATTTCTAGCATGTTTGGTTGAAATTGGCAATTTACATTTTTCAGTTTTGTCAGACGTTTGTAATATTCTCACAATAAGCTAATTAGCTCAATTGGAGCATTTCTAGCATGTTTGGTTGAAATTGGAAATTTACATTTTTCACTCTTGTCAAACAATTGCAATATTCTCACAATAAGCTAATTAGCTCAATTGGAGCATTTCTAGCATGTTTGGTTGAAATTGAAAATTTACATTTTTCAGTTTTGTCAGACGTTTGTAAAATTCTTACAGTAGGCTTATTTGCGCAATTGGAGCATTTCTAGCATGTTTGATTGAAATTGGAATTATAAATTTTTCACTTTTGTCAGACGTTTGTAATATTCTCACAATAAGCTAATTAGCTCAATTGGAGCATTTCTAGCATGTTTGGTTGAAATTGGAAATTTACATTTTTCAGTTTTGTCAGACGTTTGTAATATTCTCACAATAGGCTAATTAGCACAATTGGAGCATTTCTAGCATGTTTGGTTGAAATTGGAAATTTACATTTTTCACTTTTGTCAGACAATTGCAATATTCTCACAATAAGCTAGTTAGCTCAATTGGAGCATTTCTAACATGTTTGGTTGAAATTGGAAATTTACATTTTTCAGTTTTGTCAGACGTTTGTAATATTCTCACAATAAGCTAATTAGCTCAATTGGAGCATTTCTAGCATGTCTGGTTGAAATCAGAAATTTGCATTTTTTACTTTTGTCAGACGTTTGTAATATTCTCACAATAAGCTAATTAGCTCAATTGGAGCATTTCTAGCATGTTTGGTTGAAATTGGAAATTTACATTTTTCAGTTTTGTCAGACGTTTGTAATATTCTCACAATAAGCTAATTAGCTCAATTGGAGCATTTCTAGCATGTTTGGTTGAAATTGGAAATTTACATTTTTCAGTTTTGTCACACGTTTGTAATATTCTAACAATAAGCTAATTAGCTCAATTGGAGCATTTCTAGCATGTTTGGTTGAAATTGGAAATTACATTTTTCAGTTTTGTCAGACAATTGCAATATTCTATCAATAAGCTAATTAGCTCAATTGGAGCATTTCTAGCATGTTTGGTTGAAATTGGAAATTTCTATTTTTCAGTTTTGTCAGACGTTTGTAATATTCTCACAATAAGCTAATTAGCTCAATTGGAGCATTTCTAGCATGTTTGGTTGAAATTGAAAATTTAAATTTTCAGTTTTGTCAGACGTTTGTAAAATTCTTACAGTAGGCTTATTTGCGCAATTGGAGCATTTCTAGCATGTTTGATTGAAATTGGAATTTTAAATTTTTCACTTTTGTCAGACAATTGCAATATTCTCTCAATAAGCTAATTAGCTCAATTGGAGCATTTCTAGCATGTTTGGTTGAAATTGAAAATTTAAATTTTCAGTTTTGTCAGACGTTTGTAAAATTCTTACAGTAGGCTTATTTGCGCAATTTGAGCATTTCTAGCATGTTTGGTTGAAATTGGAAATTTACATTTCTCAGTTTTGTCAGACGTTTGTAATATTCTCACAATAAGCTAATTAGCTCAATTGGAGCATTTCTAGCATGTTTGGTTGAAATTGGAAACTTACATTTTTCACTTTTCTCAGACAATTGCAATATTCTCACAATAAGCTAATTAGCTCAATTGGAGCATTTCTAGCATGTTTGGTTGAAATTGGAAGTTTCTATTTTTCAGTTTTGTCAGACGTTTGTAATATTCTCACAATAAGCTAATTAGCTCAATTGGAGCATTTCTAGCATGTTTGGTTGAAATTGGAAATTTACATTTTTCTCTTTTGTCAGACAATTGCAATATTCTCACAATAAGCTAATTAGCTCAATTGGAGCCTTTCTAGCATGTTTGGTTGAAATTGGAAATTTACATTTTTCACTTTTGTCAGACAATTGCAATATTCTCACAATAAGCTAATTAGCTCAATTGGAGCATTTCTAGCATGTTTAGTTGAAATTGAAAATTTACATTTTTCAGTTTTGTCATACGTTTGTAATATTCTCACAATAAGCTAATTAGCTCAATTGGAGCATTTATAGCATGTTTGGTTGAAATTGGAAATTTACATTTTTCAGTTTTGTCAGACGTTTGTAATATTCTCACAATAAGCTAATTAGCTCAATTGGAGCATTTCTAGCATGTTTGGTTGAAATTGGAAATTTACATTTTTCAGTCTTGTCAGACGTTTGTAATATTCTCACAATAAGCTAATTAGCTCAATTGGAGCATTTCTAGCATGTTTGATTGAAATTGGAATTTTAAATTTTTCACTTTTGTCAGACGTTTGTAATATTCTCACAATAAGCTAATTAGCTCAATTGGAGCATTTCTAGCATGTTTGGTTGAAATTGGAAATTTACATTTTTGACTTTTGTCAGACAATTGCAATATTCTCACAATAAGCTAATTAGCTCAATTGGAACATTTCTAGCATGTTTGGTTGAAATTGGAAATTTACATTTTTCATTTTTGTCAGACAATTGCAATATTCCCACAATAAGCTAATTAGCTCAATTGGAGCCTTTTTAGCATGTTTGGTTGAAATTGGAAATTTCTATTTTTCAGTTTTGTCAGACGTTTGTAATATTCTCACAATAAGCTAATTAGCTCAATTGGAGCATTTCTAGCATGTTTGGTTGAAATCAGAAATTTACATTTTTTTCTTTTGTCAGACGTTTGTAATATTCTCACAATAAGCTAATTAGCTCAATTGGAGCATTTCTAGCATGTTTGGTTGAAATTGGAAATTTACATTTTTCGCTTTTGTCAGACAATTGCAATTTTCTCACAATAAGCTAATTAGCTCAATTGGAGCATTTCTAGCATGTTTGGTTGAAATTGGCAATTTACATTTTTCAGTTTTGTCAGACGTTTGTAATATTCTCACAATAAGCTAATTAGCTCAATTGGAGCATTTCTAGCATGTTTGGTTGAAATTGGAAATTTACATTTTTCACTCTTGTCAAACAATTGCAATATTCTCACAATAAGCTAATTAGCTCAATTGGAGCATTTCTAGCATGTTTGGTTGAAATTGAAAATTTACATTTTTCAGTTTTGTCAGACGTTTGTAAAATTCTTACAGTAGGCTTATTTGCGCAATTGGAGCATTTCTAGCATGTTTGATTGAAATTGGAATTATAAATTTTTCACTTTTGTCAGACGTTTGTAATATTCTCACAATAAGCTAATTAGCTCAATTGGAGCATTTCTAGCATGTTTGGTTGAAATTGGAAATTTACATTTTTCAGTTTTGTCAGACGTTTGTAATATTCTCACAATAGGCTAATTAGCACAATTGGAGCATTTCTAGCATGTTTGGTTGAAATTGGAAATTTACATTTTTCACTTTTGTCAGACAATTGCAATATTCTCACAATAAGCTAGTTAGCTCAATTGGAGCATTTCTAACATGTTTGGTTGAAATTGGAAATTTACATTTTTCAGTTTTGTCAGACGTTTGTAATATTCTCACAATAAGCTAATTAGCTCAATTGGAGCATTTCTAGCATGTCTGGTTGAAATCAGAAATTTGCATTTTTTACTTTTGTCAGACGTTTGTAATATTCTCACAATAAGCTAATTAGCTCAATTGGAGCATTTCTAGCATGTTTGGTTGAAATTGGAAATTTACATTTTTCAGTTTTGTCAGACGTTTGTAATATTCTCACAATAAGCTAATTAGCTCAATTGGAGCATTTCTAGCATGTTTGGTTGAAATTGGAAATTTACATTTTTCAGTTTTGTCACACGTTTGTAATATTCTAACAATAAGCTAATTAGCTCAATTGGAGCATTTCTAGCATGTTTGGTTGAAATTGGAAATTACATTTTTCAGTTTTGTCAGACAATTGCAATATTCTATCAATAAGCTAATTAGCTCAATTGGAGCATTTCTAGCATGTTTGGTTGAAATTGGAAATTTCTATTTTTCAGTTTTGTCAGACGTTTGTAATATTCTCTCAATAAGCTAATTAGCTCAATTGGAGCATTTCTAGCATGTTTGGTTGAAATTGAAAATTTAAATTTTCAGTTTTGTCAGACGTTTGTAAAATTCTTACAGTAGGCTTATTTGCGCAATTGGAGCATTTCTAGCATGTTTGATTGAAATTGGAATTTTAAATTTTTCACTTTTGTCAGACAATTGCAATATTCTCTCAATAAGCTAATTAGCTCAATTGGAGCATTTCTAGCATGTTTGGTTGAAATTGAAAATTTAAATTTTCAGTTTTGTCAGACGTTTGTAAAATTCTTACAGTAGGCTTATTTGCGCAATTTGAGCATTTCTAGCATGTTTGGTTGAAATTGGAAATTTACATTTCTCAGTTTTGTCAGACGTTTGTAATATTCTCACAATAAGCTAATTAGCTCAATTGGAGCATTTCTAGCATGTTTGGTTGAAATTGGAAACTTACATTTTTCACTTTTCTCAGACAATTGCAATATTCTCACAATAAGCTAATTAGCTCAATTGGAGCATTTCTAGCATGTTTGGTTGAAATTGGAAGTTTCTATTTTTCAGTTTTGTCAGACGTTTGTAATATTCTCACAATAAGCTAATTAGCTCAATTGGAGCATTTCTAGCATGTTTGGTTGAAATTGGAAATTTACATTTTTCTCTTTTGTCAGACAATTGCAATATTCTCACAATAAGCTAATTAGCTCAATTGGAGCCTTTCTAGCATGTTTGGTTGAAATTGGAAATTTACATTTTTCACTTTTGTCAGACAATTGCAATATTCTCACAATAAGCTAATTAGCTCAATTGGAGCATTTCTAGCATGTTTAGTTGAAATTGAAAATTTACATTTTTCAGTTTTGTCATACGTTTGTAATATTCTCACAATAAGCTAATTAGCTCAATTGGAGCATTTATAGCATGTTTGGTTGAAATTGGAAATTTACATTTTTCAGTTTTGTCAGACGTTTGTAATATTCTCACAATAAGCTAATTAGCTCAATTGGAGCATTTCTAGCATGTTTGGTTGAAATTGGAAATTTACATTTTTCACTTTTGTCAGACAATTGCAATATTCTCACAATAAGCTAATTAGCTCAATTGGAGCATTTCTAGCATGTTTGGTTGAAATTGGAAATTTACATTTATCAGTTTTGTCAGACGTTTGTAATATTCTCACAAAAAGTTAATTAGCTCAAATGGAGCATTTCTAGCATGTTTGGTTGAAATTGGAAATTTACATTTTTCAGTTTTGTCAGACGTTTGTAATATTCTCACAATAAGCTAATTAGCTCAATTGGAGCATTTCTAGCATGTTTGGTTGAAATTGAAAATTTAAATTTTCAGTTTTGTCAGACGTTTGTAAAATTCTTACAGTAGGCTTATTTGCGCAATTAGAGCATTTCTAGCACGTTTGATTGAAATTGGAATTTTAAATTTTTCACTTTTGTCAGACGTTTGTAATATTCTCACAATAAGCTAATTAGCTCAATTGGAGCATTTCTAGCATGTTTGGTTGAAATTGGAAATTTACAATTTTCAGTTTGTTCAGACGTTTGTAATATTCTCACAATAAGCTAATTAGCTCAATTGGAGCATTTCTAGCATGTTTGGTTGAAATTGGAAATTTAAATTTTTCACTTTTGTCAGACAATTGCAATATTCTCACAATAAGCTAATTAGCTCAATTGGAACATTTCTAGCATGTTTGGTTGAAATTGGAAATTTACATTTTTCACTTTTGTCAGACAATTGCAATATTTTCACAATAAGCTAATTAGCTCAATTGGAGCCTTTCTAGCATGTTTGGTTGAAATTGGAAATTTCTATTTTTCAGTTTTGTCAGACGTTTGTAATATTCTCACAATAAGCTAATTAGCTCAATTGGAGCATTTCTAGCATGTTTGGTTGAAATCAGAAATTTACATTTTTTACTTTTGTCAGACGTTTGTAATATTCTCACAATAAGCTAATTAGCTCAATTGGAGCATTTCTAGCATGTTTGGTTGAAATTGGAAATTTACATTTTCCGCTTTTGTCAGACAATTGCAATATTCTCACAATAAGCTAATTAGCTCAATTGGAGCATTTCTAGCATGTTTGGTTGAAATTGGCAATTTACATTTTTCAGTTTTGTCAGACGTTTGTAATATTCTCACAATAAGCTAATTAGCTCAATTGGAGCATTTCTAGCATGTTTGGTTGAAATTGGAAATTTACATTTTTCACTCTTGTCAAACAATTGCAATATTCTCACAATAAGCTAATTAGCTCAATTGGAGCATTTCTAGCATGTTTGGTTGAAATTGGAAATTTACATTTTTCACTTTTGTCAGACAATTGCAATATTCTCACAATAAGCTAATTAGCTCAATTGGAACATTTCTAGCATGTTTGGTTGAAATTGGAAATTTACATTTTTCGCTTTTGTCAGACAATTGCAATATTCTCACAATAAGCTAATTAGCTCAATTGGAGCATTTCTAGCATGTTTGGTTGAAATTGGAAATTTACATTTTTCAGTTTTGTCAGACGTTTGTAATATTCTCACAATAAGCTAATTAGCTCAATTGGAGCATTTCTAGCATGTTTGGTTGAAATTGGAAATTTACATTTTTCACTTTTGTCAAACAATTGCAATATTCTCACAATAAGCTAATTAGCTCAATTGGAGCATTTCTAGCATGTTTGGTTGAAATTGGAAATTTACATTTTTCACTTTTGTCAGACAATTGCAATATTCTCACAATAAGCTAATTAGCTCAATTGGAGCATTTCTAACATGTTTGGTTGAAATTGGAAATTTACATTTTTCAGTTTTGTCAGACGTTTGTAATATTCTCACAATAAGCTAATTAGCTCAATTGGAGCATTTCTAGCATGTTTGGTTGAAATTGGCAATTTACATTTTTCAGTTTTGTCAGACGTTTGTAATATTCTCACAATAAGCTAATTAGCTCAATTGGAGCATTTCTAGCATGTTTGGTTGAAATTGGAAATTTACATTTTTCAGTTTTGTCAAACAATTGCAATATTCTCACAATAAGCTAATTAGCTCAATTGGAGCATTTCTAGCATGTTTGGTTGAAATTGAAAATTTAAATTTTCAGTTTTGTCAGACGTTTGTAAAATTCTTACAGTAGGCTTATTTGCGCAATTTGAGCATTTCTAGCATGTTTGGTTGAAATTGGAAATTTACATTTTTCACTTTTATCAGACAATTGCAATATTCTCACAATAAGCTAATTAGCTCAATTGGAGCATTTCTAGCATGTTTGGTTGAAATTGGCAATTTACATTTTTCAGTTTTGTCAGACGTTTGTAATATTCTCACAATAAGCTAATTAGCTCAATTGGAGCATTTCTAGCATGTTTGGTTGAAATTGGAAATTTACATTTTTCAGTTTTGTCAGACAATTGCAATATTCTCACAATAAGCTAATTAGCTCAATTGGAGCATTTCTAACATGTTTGGTTGAAATTGGAAATTTACATTTTTCAGTTTTGTCAGACGTTTGTAATATTCTCACAATAAGCTAATTAGCTCAATTGGAGCATTTCTAGCATGTCTGGTTGAAATCAGAAATTTGCATTTTTTACTTTTGTCAGACGTTTGTAATATTCTCACAATAAGCTAATTAGCTCAATTGGAGCATTTCTAGCATGTTTGGTTGAAATTGGAAATTTACATTTTTCAGTTTTGTCAGACGTTTGTAATATTCTCACAATAAGCTAATTAGCTCAATTGGAGCATTTCTAGCATGTTTGGTTGAAATTGGAAATTTACATTTTTCACTTTTGTCAGACAATTGCAATATTCTCACAATAAGCTAATTAGCTCAATTGGAGCATTTCTAGCATGTTTGGTTGAAATTGGAAATTTACATTTTTCAGTTTGGTCAGACGTTTGTAATATTCTCACAATAAGCTAATTAGCTCAATTGGAGCATTTCTAGCATGTTTGGTTGAAATTGGAAATTTACATTTTTCACTTTTGTCAGACAATTGCAATATTCTCACAATAAGCTAATTAGCTCAATTGGAACATTTCTAGCATGTTTGGTTGAAATTGGAAATTTACATTTTTCACTTTTGTCAGACAATTGCAATATTTTCACAATAAGCTAATTAGCTCAATTGGAGCCTTTCTAGCATGTTTGGTTGAAATTGGAAATTTCTATTTTTCAGTTTTGTCAGACGTTTGTAATATTCTCACAATAAGCTAATTAGCTCAATTGGAGCATTTCTAGCATGTTTGGTTGAAATCAGAAATTTACATTTTTCACTTTTGTCAGACAATTGCAATATTCTCACAATAAGCTAATTAGCTCAATTGGAACATTTCTAGCATGTTTGGTTGAAATTGGAAATTTACATTTTTCACTTTTGTCAGACAATTGCAATATTTTCACAATAAGCTAATTAGCTCAATTGGAGCCTTTCTAGCATGTTTGGTTGAAATTGGAAATTTCTATTTTTTAGTTTTGTCAGACGTTTGTAATATTCTCACAATAAGCTAATTAGCTCAATTGGAGCATTTCTAGCATGTTTGGTTGAAATTGGAAATTTACATTTTTCACTTTTGTCAGACAATTGCAATATTCTCTCAATAAGCTAATTAGCTCAATTGGAGCATTTCTAGCATGTTTGGTTGAAATTGAAAATTTAAATTTTCAGTTTTGTCAGACGTTTGTAAAATTCTTACAGTAGGCTTATTTGCGCAATTTGAGCATTTCTAGCATGTTTGGTTGAAATTGGAAATTTACATTTCTCAGTTTTGTCAGACGTTTGTAATATTCTCACAATAAGCTAATTAGCTCAATTGGAGCATTTCTAGCATGTTTGGTTGAAATTGGAAACTTACATTTTTCACTTTTCTCAGACAATTGCAATATTCTCACAATAAGCTAATTAGCTCAATTGGAGCATTTCTAGCATGTTTGGTTGAAATTGGAAGTTTCTATTTTTCAGTTTTGTCAGACGTTTGTAATATTCTCACAATAAGCTAATTAGCTCAATTGGAGCATTTCTAGCATGTTTGGTTGAAATTGGAAATTTACATTTTTCTCTTTTGTCAGACAATTGCAATATTCTCACAATAAGCTAATTAGCTCAATTGGAGCCTTTCTAGCATGTTTGGTTGAAATTGGAAATTTACATTTTTCACTTTTGTCAGACAATTGCAATATTCTCACAATAAGCTAATTAGCTCAATTGGAGCATTTCTAGCATGTTTAGTTGAAATTGAAAATTTACATTTTTCAGTTTTGTCATACGTTTGTAATATTCTCACAATAAGCTAATTAGCTCAATTGGAGCATTTATAGCATGTTTGGTTGAAATTGGAAATTTACATTTTTCAGTTTTGTCAGACGTTTGTAATATTCTCACAATAAGCTAATTAGCTCAATTGGAGCATTTCTAGCATGTTTGGTTGAAATTGGAAATTTACATTTTTCACTTTTGTCAGACAATTGCAATATTCTCACAATAAGCTAATTAGCTCAATTGGAGCATTTCTAGCATGTTTGGTTGAAATTGGAAATTTACATTTATCAGTTTTGTCAGACGTTTGTAATATTCTCACAAAAAGTTAATTAGCTCAAATGGAGCATTTCTAGCATGTTTGGTTGAAATTGGAAATTTACATTTTTCAGTTTTGTCAGACGTTTGTAATATTCTCACAATAAGCTAATTAGCTCAATTGGAGCATTTCTAGCATGTTTGGTTGAAATTGAAAATTTAAATTTTCAGTTTTGTCAGACGTTTGTAAAATTCTTACAGTAGGCTTATTTGCGCAATTGGAGCATTTCTAGCACGTTTGATTGAAATTGGAATTTTAAATTTTTCACTTTTGTCAGACGTTTGTAATATTCTCACAATAAGCTAATTAGCTCAATTGGAGCATTTCTAGCATGTTTGGTTGAAATTGGAAATTTACAATTTTCAGTTTGTTCAGACGTTTGTAATATTCTCACAATAAGCTAATTAGCTCAATTGGAGCATTTCTAGCATGTTTGGTTGAAATTGGAAATTTAAATTTTTCACTTTTGTCAGACAATTGCAATATTCTCACAATAAGCTAATTAGCTCAATTGGAACATTTCTAGCATGTTTGGTTGAAATTGGAAATTTACATTTTTCACTTTTGTCAGACAATTGCAATATTTTCACAATAAGCTAATTAGCTCAATTGGAGCCTTTCTAGCATGTTTGGTTGAAATTGGAAATTTCTATTTTTCAGTTTTGTCAGACGTTTGTAATATTCTCACAATAAGCTAATTAGCTCAATTGGAGCATTTCTAGCATGTTTGGTTGAAATCAGAAATTTACATTTTTTACTTTTGTCAGACGTTTGTAATATTCTCACAATAAGCTAATTAGCTCAATTGGAGCATTTCTAGCATGTTTGGTTGAAATTGGAAATTTACATTTTCCGCTTTTGTCAGACAATTGCAATATTCTCACAATAAGCTAATTAGCTCAATTGGAGCATTTCTAGCATGTTTGGTTGAAATTGGCAATTTACATTTTTCAGTTTTGTCAGACGTTTGTAATATTCTCACAATAAGCTAATTAGCTCAATTGGAGCATTTCTAGCATGTTTGGTTGAAATTGGAAATTTACATTTTTCACTCTTGTCAAACAATTGCAATATTCTCACAATAAGCTAATTAGCTCAATTGGAGCATTTCTAGCATGTTTGGTTGAAATTGGAAATTTACATTTTTCACTTTTGTCAGACAATTGCAATATTCTCACAATAAGCTAATTAGCTCAATTGGAACATTTCTAGCATGTTTGGTTGAAATTGGAAATTTACATTTTTCGCTTTTGTCAGACAATTGCAATATTCTCACAATAAGCTAATTAGCTCAATTGGAGCATTTCTAGCATGTTTGGTTGAAATTGGAAATTTACATTTTTCAGTTTTGTCAGACGTTTGTAATATTCTCACAATAAGCTAATTAGCTCAATTGGAGCATTTCTAGCATGTTTGGTTGAAATTGGAAATTTACATTTTTCACTTTTGTCAAACAATTGCAATATTCTCACAATAAGCTAATTAGCTCAATTGGAGCATTTCTAGCATGTTTGGTTGAAATTGAAAATTTAAATTTTCAGTTTTGTCAGACGTTTGTAAAATTCTTACAGTAGGCTTATTTGCGCAATTTGAGCATTTCTAGCATGTTTGGTTGAAATTGGAAATTTACATTTTTCACTTTTGTCAGACAATTGCAATATTCTCACAATAAGCTAATTAGCTCAATTGGAGCATTTCTAGCATGTTTGGTTGAAATTGGCAATTTACATTTTTCAGTTTTGTCAGACGTTTGTAATATTCTCACAATAAGCTAATTAGCTCAATTGGAGCATTTCTAGCATGTTTGGTTGAAATTGGAAATTTACATTTTCCGCTTTTGTCAGACAATTGCAATATTCTCACAATAAGCTAATTAGCTCAATTGGAGCATTTCTAGCATGTTTGGTTGAAATTGGCAATTTACATTTTTCAGTTTTTTCAGACGTTTGTAATATTCTCACAATAAGCTAATTAGCTCAATTGGAGCATTTCTAGCATGTTTGGTTGAAATTGGAAATTTACATTTTTCAGTTTTGTCAGACAATTGCAATATTCTCACAATAAGCTAATTAGCTCAATTGGAGCATTTCTAACATGTTTGGTTGAAATTGGAAATTTACATTTTTCAGTTTTGTCAGACGTTTGTAATATTCTCACAATAAGCTAATTAGCTCAATTGGAGCATTTCTAGCATGTCTGGTTGAAATCAGAAATTTGCATTTTTTACTTTTGTCAGACGTTTGTAATATTCTCACAATAAGCTAATTAGCTCAATTGGAGCATTTCTAGCATGTTTGGTTGAAATTGGAAATTTACATTTTTCAGTTTTGTCAGACGTTTGTAATATTCTCACAATAAGCTAATTAGCTCAATTGGAGCATTTCTAGCATGTTTGGTTGAAATTGGAAATTTACATTTTTCACTTTTGTCAGACAATTGCAATATTCTCACAATAAGCTAATTAGCTCAATTGGAGCATTTCTAGCATGTTTGGTTGAAATTGGAAATTTACATTTTTCAGTTTTGTCAGACGTTTGTAATATTCTCACAATAAGCTAATTAGCTCAATTGGAGCATTTCTAGCATGTTTGGTTGAAATTGGAAATTTACATTTTTCACTTTTGTCAGACAATTGCAATATTCTCACAATAAGCTAATTAGCTCAATTGGAGCATTTCTAGCATGTTTGGTTGAAATCAGAAATTTACATTTTTCACTTTTGTCAGACAATTGCAATATTCTCACAATAAGCTAATTAGCTCAATTGGAACATTTCTAGCATGTTTGGTTGAAATTGGAAATTTACATTTTTCACTTTTGTCAGACAATTGCAATATTTTCACAATAAGCTAATTAGCTCAATTGGAGCCTTTCTAGCATGTTTGGTTGAAATTGGAAATTTCTATTTTTCAGTTTTGTCAGACGTTTGTAATATTCTCACAATAAGCTAATTAGCTCAATTGGAGCATTTCTAGCATGTTTGGTTGAAATTGGAAATTTACATTTTTCACTTTTGTCAGACAATTGCAATATTCTCACAATAAGCTAATTAGCTCAATTGGAACATTTCTAGCATGTTTGGTTGAAATTGGAAATTTACATTTTTCACTTTTGTCAGACAATTGCAAGATTTTCACAATAAGCTAATTAGCTCAATTGGAGCCTTTCTAGCATGTTTGGTTGAAATTGGAAATTTCTATTTTTCAGTTTTGTCAGACGTTTGTAATATTCTCACAATAAGCTAATTAGCTCAATTGGAGCATTTCTAGCATGTTTGGTTGAAATCAGAAATTTACATTTTTTACTTTTGTCAGACGTTTGTAATATTCTCACAATAAGCTAATTAGCTCAATTGGAGCATTTCTAGCATGTTTGGTTGAAATTGGAAATTTACATTTTCCGCTTTTGTCAGACAATTGCAATATTCTCACAATAAGCTAATTAGCTCAATTGGAGCATTTCTAGCATGTTTGGTTGAAATTGGCAATTTACATTTTTCAGTTTTGTCAGACGTTTGTAATATTCTCACAATAAGCTAATTAGCTCAATTGGAGCATTTCTAGCATGTTTGGTTGAAATTGGAAATTTACATTTTTCACTTTTGTCAGACGTTTGTAATATTCTCACAATAAGCTAATTAGCTCAATTGGAGCATTTCTAGCATGTTTGGTTGAAATTGGAAATTTACATTTTTCGCTTTTGTCAGACAATTGCAATATTCTCACAATAAGCTAATTAGCTCAATTGGAGCCTTTCTAGCATGTTTGGTTGAAATTGGAAATTTCTATTTTTCAGTTTTGTCAGACGTTTGTAATATTCTCACAATAAGCTAATTAGCTCAATTGGAGCATTTCTAGCATGTTTGGTTGAAATCAGAAATTTACATTTTTTACTTTTGTCAGACGTTTGTAATATTCTCACAATAAGCTAATTAGCTCAATTGGAGCATTTCTAGCATGTTTGGTTGAAATTGGAAATTTACATTTTCCGCTTTTGTCAGACAATTGCAATATTCTCACAATAAGCTAATTAGCTCAATTGGAGCATTTCTAGCATGTTTGGTTGAAATTGGCAATTTACATTTTTCAGTTTTGTCAGACGTTTGTAATATTCTCACAATAAGCTAATTAGCTCAATTGGAGCATTTCTAGCATGTTTGGTTGAAATTGGAAATTTACATTTTTCACTTTTGTCAGACGTTTGTAATATTCTCACAATAAGCTAATTAGCTCAATTGGAGCATTTCTAGCATGTTTGGTTGAAATTGGAAATTTACATTTTTCGCTTTTGTCAGACAATTGCAATATTCTCACAATAAGCTAATTAGCTCAATTGGAGCATTTCTAGCATGTTTGGTTGAAATTGAAAATTTAAATTTTCAGTTTTGTCAGACGTTTGTAAAATTCTTACAGTAGGGTTATTTGCGCAATTTGAGCATTTCTAGCATGTTTGGTTGAAATTGGAAATTTACATTTTTCAGTCTTGTCAGACGTTTGTAATATTCTCACAATAAGCTAATTAGCTCAATTGGAGCATTTCTAGCATGTTTGATTGAAATTGGAATTTTAAATTTTTCACTTTTGTCAGACGTTTGTAATATTCTCACAATAAGCTAATTAGCTCAATTGGAGCATTTCTAGCATGTTTGGTTGAAATTGGAAATTTACATTTTTCACTTTTGTCAGACAATTGCAATATTCTCACAATAAGCTAATTAGCTCAATTGGAGCATTTCTAGCATGTTTGGTTGAAATTGGCAATTTACATTTTTCAGTTTTGTCAGACGTTTGTAATATTCTCACAATAAGCTAATTAGCTCAATTGGAGCATTTCTAGCATGTTTGGTTGAAATTGGAAATTTACATTTTTCACTCTTGTCAAACAATTGCAATATTCTCACAATAAGCTAATTAGCTCAATTGGAGCATTTCTAGCATGTTTGGTTGAAATTGAAAATTTACATTTTTCAGTTTTGTCAGACGTTTGTAAAATTCTTACAGTAGGCTTATTTGCGCAATTGGAGCATTTCTAGCATGTTTGATTGAAATTGGAATTATAAATTTTTCACTTTTGTCAGACGTTTGTAATATTCTCACAATAAGCTAATTAGCTCAATTGGAGCATTTCTAGCATGTTTGGTTGAAATTGGAAATTTACATTTTTCAGTTTTGTCAGACGTTTGTAATATTCTCACAATAGGCTAATTAGCACAATTGGAGCATTTCTAGCATGTTTGGTTGAAATTGGAAATTTACATTTTTCACTTTTGTCAGACAATTGCAATATTCTCACAATAAGCTAATTAGCTCAATTGGAGCATTTCTAACATGTTTGGTTGAAATTGGAAATTTACATTTTTCAGTTTTGTCAGACGTTTGTAATATTCTCACAATAAGCTAATTAGCTCAATTGGAGCATTTCTAGCATGTCTGGTTGAAATCAGAAATTTGCATTTTTTACTTTTGTCAGACGTTTGTAATATTCTCACAATAAGCTAATTAGCTCAATTGGAGCATTTCTAGCATGTTTGGTTGAAATTGAAAATTTAAATTTTCAGTTTTGTCAGACGTTTGTAAAATTCTTACAGTAGGCTTATTTGCGCAATTTGAGCATTTCTAGCATGTTTGGTTGAAATTGGAAATTTACATTTCTCAGTTTTGTCAGACGTTTGTAATATTCTCACAATAAGCTAATTAGCTCAATTGGAGCATTTCTAGCATGTTTGGTTGAAATTGGAAATTTACATTTTTCACTTTTGTCAGACAATTGCAATATTCTCACAATAAGCTAATTAGCTCAATTGGAGCATTTCTAGCATGTTTGGTTGAAATTGGAAGTTTCTATTTTTCAGTTTTGTCAGACGTTTGTAATATTCTCACAATAAGCTAATTAGCTCAATTGGAGCATTTCTAGCATGTTTGGTTGAAATTGGAAATTTACATTTTTCACTTTTGTCAGACAATTGCAATATTCTCACAATAAGCTAATTAGCTCAATTGGAGCCTTTCTAGCATGTTTGGTTGAAATTGGAAATTTACATTTTTCACTTTTGTCAGACAATTGCAATATTCTCACAATAAGCTAATTAGCTCAATTGGAGCATTTCTAGCATGTTTAGTTGAAATTGAAAATTTACATTTTTCAGTTTTGTCATATGTTTGTAATATTCTCACAATAAGCTAATTAGCTCAATTGGAGCATTTCTAGCATGTTTGGTTGAAATTGGAAATTTACATTTTTCAGTTTTGTCAGACGTTTGTAATATTCTCACAATAAGCTAATTAGCTCAATTGGAGCATTTCTAGCATGTTTGGTTGAAATTGGAAATTTACATTTTTCACTTTTGTCAGACAATTGCAATATTCTCACAATAAGCTAATTAGCTCAATTGGAGCATTTCTAGCATGTTTGGTTGAAATTGGAAATTTACATTTATCAGTTTTGTCAGACGTTTGTAATATTCTCACAAAAAGTTAATTAGCTCAAATGGAGCATTTCTAGCATGTTTGGTTGAAATTGGAAATTTACATTTTTCAGTTTTGTCAGACGTTTGTAATATTCTCACAATAAGCTAATTAGCTCAATTGGAGCATTTCTAGCATGTTTGGTTGAAATTGAAAATTTAAATTTTCAGTTTTGTCAGACGTTTGTAAAATTCTTACAGTAGGCTTATTTGCGCAATTGGAGCATTTCTAGCACGTTTGATTGAAATTGGAATTTTAACTTTTTCACTTTTGTCCGACGTTTGTAATATTCTCACAATAAGCTAATTAGCTCAATTGGAGCATTTCTAGCATGTTTGGTTGAAATTGGAAATTTACATTTTTCAGTTTGGTCAGACGTTTGTAATATTCTCACAATAAGCTAATTAGCTCAATTGGAGCATTTCTAGCATGTTTGGCTGAAATTGGAAATTTACATTTTTCACTTTTGTCAGACAATTGCAATATTCTCACAATAAGCTAATTAGCTCAATTGGAACATTTCTAGCATGTTTGGTTGAAATTGGAAATTTACATTTTTCACTTTTGTCAGACAATTGCAATATTTTCACAATAAGCTTATTAGCTCAATTGGAGCCTTTCTAGCATGTTTGGTTGAAATTGGAAATTTTTATTTTTCAGTTTTGTCAGACGTTTGTAATATTCTCACAATAAGCTAATTAGCTCAATTGGAGCATTTCTAGCATGTTTGGTTGAAATCAGAAATTTACATTTTTTACTTTTGTCAGACGTTTGTAATATTCTCACAATAAGCTAATTAGCTCAATTGGAGCATTTCTAGCATGTTTGGTTGAAATTGGAAATTTACATTTTCCGCTTTTGTCAGACAATTGCAATATTCTCACAATAAGCTAATTAGCTCAATTGGAGCATTTCTAGCATGTTTGGTTGAAATTGGCAATTTACATTTTTCAGTTTTGTCAGACGTTTGTAATATTCTCACAATAAGCTAATTAGCTCAATTGGAGCATTTCTAGCATGTTTGGTTGAAATTGGAAATTTACATTTTTCACTTTTGTCAGACGTTTGTAATATTCTCACAATAAGCTAATTAGCTCAATTGGAGCATTTCTAGCATGTTTGGTTGAAATTGGAAATTTACATTTTTCGCTTTTGTCAGACAATTGCAATATTCTCACAATAAGCTAATTAGCTCAATTGGAGCATTTCTAGCATGTTTGGTTGAAATTGGAAATTTACATTTTTCAGTTTTGTCAGACGTTTGTAATATTCTCACAATAAGCTAATTAGCTCAATTGGAGCATTTCTAGCATGTTTGCTTGAAATTGGAAATTTACATTTTGCACTTTTGTCAAACAATTCCAATATTCTCACAATAAGCTAATTAGCTCAATTGCAGCATTTCTAGCATGTATGGTTGAAATTGAAAATTTAAATTTTCAGTTTTGTCAGACGTTTGTAAAATTCTTACAGTAGGCTTATTTGCGCAATTTGAGCATTTCTAGCATGTTTGGTTGAAATTGGAAATTTCTATTTTTCAGTCTTGTCAGACGTTTGTAATATTCTCACAATAAGCTAATTAGCTCAATTGGAGCATTTCTAGCATGTTTGATTGAAATTGGAATTTTAAATTTTTCACTTTTGTCAGACGTTTCTAATATTCTCACAATAAGCTAATTAGCTCAATTGGAGCATTTCTAGCATGTTTGGTTGAAATTGGAAATTTACATTTTTCACTTTTGTCAGACAATTGCAATATTCTCACAATAAGCTAATTAGCTCAATTGGAACATTTCTAGCATGTTTGGTTGAAGTTGGAAATTTACATTTTTCATTTTTGTCAGACAATTGCAATATTCCCACAATAAGCTAATTAGCTCAATTGGAGCCTTTTTAGCATGTTTGGTTGAAATTGGAAATTTCTATTTTTCAGTTTTGTCAGACGTTTGTAATATTCTCACAATAAGCTAATTAGCTCAATTGGAGCATTTCTAGCATGTTTGGTTGAAATCAGAAATTTACATTTTTTACTTTTGTCAGACGTTTGTAATATTCTCACAATAAGCTAATTAGCTCAATTGGAGCATTTCTAGCATGTTTGGTTGAAATTGGAAAATTACATTTTTCGCTTTTGTCAGACAATTGCAATATTCTCACAATAAGCTAATTAGCTCAATTGGAGCATTTCTAGCATGTTTGGTTGAAATTGGCAATTTACATTTTTCAGTTTTGTCAGACGTTTGTAATATTCTCACAATAAGCTAATTAGCTCAATTGGAGCATTTCTAGCATGTTTGGTTGAAATTGGAAATTTACATTCTACACTCTTGTCAAACAATTGCAATATTCTCACAATAAGCTAATTAGCTCAATTGGAGCATTTCTAGCATGTTTGGTTGAAATTGAAAATTTACATTTTTCAGTTTTGTCAGACGTTTGTAAAATTCTTACAGTAGGCTTATTTGCGCAATTGGAGCATTTCTAGCATGTTTGATTGAAATTGGAATTATAAATTTTTCACTTTTGTCAGACGTTTGTAATATTCTCACAATAAGCTAATTAGCTCAATTGGAGCATTTCTAGCATGTCTGGTTGAAATCAGAAATTTACATTTTTTACTTTTGTCAGACGTTTGTAATATTCTCACAATAAGCTAATTAGCTCAATTGGAGCATTTCTAGCATGTTTGGTTGAAATTGGAAATTTACATTTTACACTCTTGTCAAACAATTGCAATATTCTCACAATAAGCTAATTAGCTCAATTGGAGCATTTCTAGCATGTTTGGTTGAAATTGAAAATTTACATTTTTCAGTTTTGTCAGACGTTTGTAAAATTCTTACAGTAGGCTTATTTGCGCAATTGGAGCATTTCTAGCATGTTTGATTGAAATTGGAATTATAAATTTTTCAGTTTTGTCAGACGTTTGTAATATTCTCACAATAAGCTAATTAGCTCAATTGGAGCATTTCTAGCATGTCTGGTTGAAATCAGAAATTTACATTTTTTACTTTTGTCAGACGTTTGTAATATTCTCACAATAAGCTAATTAGCTCAATTGGAGCATTTCTAGCATGTTTGGTTGAAATTGGAAATTTACATTTTTCAGTTTTGTCAGACGTTTGTACACTTCTTACAGTAAGCTTATTTCCGCATTTGGAGCATTTCTAGCATGTTTGGTTGAAATTGGAAATTTACATTTTTTAGTTTTGTCAGACGTTTGTAATATTCTCAAAATAAGCTAATTAGCTCAATTGGAGCATTTCTAGCATGTTTAGTTGAAATTGGAAATTTGCATTTTTCACTTTTGTCAGACAATTGCAATATTCTCTCAATAAGCTAATTAGCTCAATTGGAGCATTTCTAGCATGTTTGGTTGAAATTGGAAATTTACATTTTTCAGCTTTGTCAGACGTTTGTAAAATTCTTACAGTAGGCTTATTTGCGCAATTTGAGCATTTCTAGCATGTTTGGTTGAAATTGGAAATTTACATTTTTCAGTTTTGTCAGACGTTTGTAATATTCTCACAATAAGCTAATTAGCTCAATTGGAGCATTTCTAGCATGTTTGGTTGAAATTGGAAATTTACATTTTTCACTTTTGTCAGACGTTTGTAATATTCTCACAATAAGCTAATTAGCTCAATTGGAGCGTTTCTAGCATGTTTGGTTGAAATTGGAAATTTACATTTTTCAGTTTTGTCAGACGTTTGTAATATTCTCACAATAAGCTAATTAGCTCAATTGGAGCATTTCTAGCATGTTTGGTTGAAATTGGAAATTTACATTTATCAGTTTTGTCAAACGTTTGTAATATTCTCACTAAAAGTTAATTAGCTCAAATGGAGCATTTCTAGCATGTTTGGTTGAAATTGGAAATTTACATTTTTCAGTTTTGTCAGACGTTTGCAATATTCTCACAATAAGCTAATTAGCTCAATTGGAGCATTTCTAGCATGTTTGGTTGAAATTGAAAATTTAAATTTTCAGTTTTGTCAGACGTTTGTAAAATTCTTACAGTAGGCTTATTTGCGCAATTGGAGCATTTCTAGCATGTTTGATTGAAATTGGAAATTTACATTTTTCAGTTTGGTCAGACGTTTGTAATATTCTCACAATAAGCTAATTAGCTCAATTGGAGCATTTCTAGCATGTTTGGTTGAAATCAGAAATTTACATTTTTTATTTTTGTCAGACGTTTGTAATATTCTCACAATAAGCTAATTAGCTCAATTGGAGCATTTCTAGCATGTTTGGTTGAAATTGGAAATTTACATTTTCCGCTTTTGTCAGACAATTGCAATATTCTCACAATAAGCTAATTAGCTCAATTGGAGCATTTCTAGCATGTTTGGTTGAAATTGGCAATTTACATTTTTCAGTTTTGTCAGACGTTTGTAATATTCTCACAATAAGCTAATTAGCTCAATTGGAGCATTTCTAGCATGTTTGGTTGAAATTGGAAATTTACATTTTTCACTTTTGTCAGACGTTTGTAATATTCTCACATTAAGCTAATTAGCTCAATTGGAGCATTTCTAGCATGTTTGGTTGAAATTAGAAATTTACATTTTTCGCTTTTGTCAGACAATTGCAATATTCTCACAATAAGCTAATTAGCTCAATTGGAGCATTTCTAGCATGTTTGGTTGAAATTGGAAATTTACATTTTTCAGTTTTGTCAGACGTTTGTAATATTCTCACAATAAGCTAATTAGCTCAATTGGAGCATTTCTAGCATGTTTGGTTGAAATTGGAAATTTACATTTTTCACTTTTGTCAAACAATTGCAATATTCTCACAATAAGCTAATTAGCTCAATTGGAGCATTTCTAGCATGTTTGGTTGAAATTGAAAATTTAAATTTTCAGTTTTGTCAGACGTTTGTAAAATTCTTACAGTAGGCTTGTTTGCGCAATTGGAGCATTTCTAGCATGTTTGATTGAAATTGGAATTTTAAATTTTTCACTTTTGTCAGACAATTGTAATATTCTCACAATAAGCTAATTAGCTCAATTGGAGCATTTCTAGCATGTTTGGTTGAAATTGGAAATTTACATTTTTCACTTTTGTCAGACAATTGCAATATTCTCACAATAAGCTAATTAGCTCAATTGGAACATTTCTAGCATGTTTGGTTGAAATTGGAAATTTACATTTTTCATTTTTGTCAGACAATTGCAATATTCCCACAATAAGCTAATTAGCTCAATTGGAGCCTTTTTAGCATGTTTGGTTGAAATTGGAAATTTCTATTTTTCAGTTTTGTCAGACGTTTGTAATATTCTCACAATAAGCTAATTAGCTCAATTGGAGCATTTCTAGCATGTTTGGTTGAAATCAGAAATTTACATTTTTTACTTTTGTCAGACGTTTGTAATATTCTCACAATAAGCTAATTAGCTCAATTGGAGCATTTCTAGCATGTTTGGTTGAAATTGGAAATTTACATTTTTCGCTTTTGTCAGACAATTGCAATATTCTCACAATAAGCTAATTAGCTCAATTGGAGCATTTCTAGCATGTTTGGTTGAAATTGGCAATTTACATTTTTCACTTTTGTCAGACGTTTGTAATATTCTCACAATAAGCTAATTAGCTCAATTGGAGCATTTCTAGCATGTTTGGTTGAAATTGGAAATTTACATTTTTCACTCTTGTCAAACAATTGCAATATTCTCTCAATAAGCTGATTAGCTCAATTGGAGCATTTCTAGCATGTTTGGTTGAATTTGAAAATTTACATTTTTCAGTTTTGTCAGACGTTTGTAAAATTCTTACAGTAGGCTTATTTGCGCAATTGGAGCATTTCTAGCATGTTTGATTGAAATTGGAATTATAAATTTTTCACTTTTGTCAGACGTTTGTAATATTCTCACAATAAGCTAATTAGCTCAATTGGAGCATTTCTAGCATGTTTGGTTGAAATTGGAAATTTACATTTTTCAGTTATGTCAGACGTTTGTAATATTCTCACAATAGGCTAATTAGCACAATTGGAGCATTTCTAGCATGTTTGGTTGAAATTGGAAATTTACATTTTTCACTTTTGTCAGACAATTGCAATATTCTCACAATAAGCTAATTAGCTCAATTGGAGCATTTCTAACATGTTTGGTTGAAATTGGCAATTTACATTTTTCAGTTTTGTCAGACGTTTGTAATATTCTCACAATAAGCTAATTAGCTCAATTGGAGCATTTCTAGCATGTTTGGTTGAAATCAGAAATTTACATTTTTTACTTTTGTCAGACGTTTGTAATATTCTCACAATAAGCTAATTAGCTCAATTGGAGCATTTCTAGCATGTTTGGTTGAAATTGGAAATTTACATTTTTCAGTTTTGTCAGACGTTTGTAATATTCTCACAATAAGCTAATTAGCTCAATTGGAGCATTTCTAGCATGTTTGGTTGAAATTGGAAATTTACATTTTTCGCTTTTGTCAGACAATTGCAATATTCTCACAATAAGCTAATTAGCTCAATTGGAGCATTTCTAGCATGTTTGGTTGAAATTGGCAATTTACATTTTTCAGTTTTGTCAGACGTTTGTAATATTCTCACAATAAGCTATTTAGCTCAATTGGAGCATTTCTAGCATGTTTGGTTGAAATTGGAAATTTACATTTTTCAGTTTTGTCAGACGTTTGTAAAATTCTTACAGTAGGCTTATTTGCGCAATTGGAGCATTTCTAGCATGTTTGATTGAAATTGGAATTATAAATTTTTCACTTTTGTCAGACGTTTGTAATATTCTCACAATAAGCTAATTAGCTCAATTGGAGCATTTCTAGCATGTTTGGTTGAAATTGGAAATTTACATTTTTCAGTTATGTCAGACGTTTGTAATATTCTCACAATAGGCTAATTAGCACAATTGGAGCATTTCTAGCATGTTTGGTTGAAATTGGAAATTTACATTTTTCACTTTTGTCAGACAATTGCAATATTCTCACAATAAGCTAATTAGCTCAATTGGAGCATTTCTAACATGTTTGGTTGAAATTGGCAATTTACATTTTTCAGTTTTGTCAGACGTTTGTAATATTCTCACAATAAGCTAATTAGCTCAATTGGAGCATTTCTAGCATGTTTGGTTGAAATCAGAAATTTACATTTTTTACTTTTGTCAGACGTTTGTAATATTCTCACAATAAGCTAATTAGCTCAATTGGAGCATTTCTAGCATGTTTGGTTGAAATTGGAAATTTACATTTTTCAGTTTTGTCAGACGTTTGTAATATTCTCACAATAAGCTAATTAGCTCAATTGGAGCATTTCTAGCATGTTTGGTTGAAATTGGAAATTTACATTTTTCGCTTTTGTCAGACAATTGCAATATTCTCACAATAAGCTAATTAGCTCAATTGGAGCATTTCTAGCATGTTTGGTTGAAATTGGCAATTTACATTTTTCAGTTTTGTCAGACCTTTGTAATATTCTCACAATAAGCTATTTAGCTCAATTGGAGCATTTCTAGCATGTTTGGTTGAAATTGGAAATTTACATTTTTCACTCTTGTCAAACAATTGCAATATTCTCACAATAAGCTAATTAGCTCAATTGGAGCATTTCTAGCATGTTTGGTTGAAATTGGAAATTTACATTTTTTAGTTATGTCAGACGTTTGTAATATTCTCACAATAGGCTAATTAGCACAATTGGAGCATTTCTAGCATGTTTGGTTGAAATTGGAAATTTACATTTTTCACTTTTGTCAGACAATTGCAATATTCTCACAATAAGCTAATTAGCTCAATTGGAGCATTTCTAACATGTTTGGTTGAAATTGGCAATTTACATTTTTCAGTTTTGTCAGACGTTTGTAATATTCTCACAATAAGCTAATTAGCTCAATTGGAGCATTTCTAGCATGTTTGGTTGAAATCAGAAATTTACATTTTTTACTTTTGTCAGACGTTTGTAATATTCTCACAATAAGCTAATTAGCTCAATTGGAGCATTTCTAGCATGTTTGGTTGAAATTGGAAATTTACATTTTTCAGTTTTGTCAGACGTTTGTAATATTCTCACAATAAGCTAATTAGCTCAATTGGAGCATTTCTAGCATGTTTGGTTGAAATTGGAAATTTACATTTTTCGCTTTTGTCAGACAATTGCAATATTCTCACAATAAGCTAATTAGCTCAATTGGAGCATTTCTAGCATGTTTGGTTGAAATTGGCAATTTACATTTTTCAGTTTTGTCAGACGTTTGTAATATTCTCACAATAAGCTATTTAGCTCAATTGGAGCATTTCTAGCATGTTTGGTTGAAATTGGAAATTTACATTTTTCACTCTTGTCAAACAATTGCAATATTCTCACAATAAGCTAATTAGCTCAATTGGAGCATTTCTAGCATGTTTGGTTGAAATTGAAAATTTACATTTTTCAGTTTTGTCAGACGTTTGTAAAATTCTTACAGTAGGCTTATTTGCGCAATTGGAGCATTTCTAGCATGTTTGATTGAAATTGGAATTATAAATTTTTCACTTTTGTCAGACGTTTGTAATATTCTCACAATAAGCTAATTAGCTCAATTGGAGCATTTCTAGCATGTTTGGTTGAAATTGGAAATTTACATTTTTCAGTTATGTCAGACGTTTGTAATATTCTCACAATAGGCTAATTAGCACAATTGGAGCATTTCTAGCATGTTTGGTTGAAATTGGAAATTTACATTTTTCACTTTTGTCAGACAATTGCAATATTCTCACAATAAGCTAATTAGCTCAATTGGAGCATTTCTAACATGTTTGGTTGAAATTGGCAATTTACATTTTTCAGTTTTGTCAGACGTTTGTAATATTCTCACAATAAGCTAATTAGCTCAATTGGAGCATTTCTAGCATGTTTGGTTGAAATCAGAAATTTACATTTTTTACTTTTGTCAGACGTTTGTAATATTCTCACAATAAGCTAATTAGCTCAATTGGAGCATTTCTAGCATGTTTGGTTGAAATTGGAAATTTACATTTTTCAGTTTTGTCAGACGTTTGTAATATTCTCACAATAAGCTAATTAGCTCAATTGGAGCATTTCTAGCATGTTTGGTTGAAATTGGAAATTTACATTTTTCAGTTTTGTCACACGTTTGTAATATTCTAACAATAAGCTAATTAGCTCAATTGGAGCATTTCTAGCATGTTTGGTTGAAATTAAAATTACATTTTTCAGTTTTGTCAGACAATTGCAATATTCTATCAATAAGCTAATTAGCTCAATTGGAGCATTTCTAGCATGTTTGGTTGAAATTGGAAATTTACATTTTTCAGTTTTGTCAGACGTTTGTAATATTCTCACAATAAGCTAATTAGCTCAATTGGAGCATTTCTAGCATGTTTGGTTGAAATTGGAAATTTACATTTTTCACTTTTGTCAAACAATTGCAATATTCTCACAATAAGCTAATTAGCTCAATTGGAGCATTTCTAGCATGTTTGGTTGAAATTGAAAATTTAAATTTTCAGTTTTGTCAGACGTTTGTAAAATTCTTACAGTAGGTTTATTTGCGCAATTGGAGCATTTCTAGCATGTTTGATTGAAATTGGAATTTTAAATTTTTCACTTTTGTCAGACGTTTGTAATATTCTCACAATAAGCTAATTAGCTCAATTGGAGCATTTCTAGCATGTTTGGTTGAAATTGGAAATTTACATTTTTCACTTTTGTCAGACAATTGCAATATTCTCACAATAAGCTAATTAGCTCAATTGGAACATTTCTAGCATGTTTGGTTGAAATTGGAAATTTACATTTTTCATTTTTGTCAGACAATTGCAATATTCCCACAATAAGCTAATAAGCTCAATTGGAGCCTTTTTAGCATGTTTGGTTGAAATTGGAAATTTCTATTTTTCAGTTTTGTCAGACGTTTGTAATATTCTCACAATAAGCTAATTAGCTCAATTGGAGCATTTCTAGCATGTTTGGTTGAAATCAGAAATTTACATTTTTTACTTTTGTCAGACGTTTGTAATATTCTCACAATAAGCTAATTAGCTCAATTGGAGCATTTCTAGCATGTTTGGTTGAAATTGGAAATTTACATTTTTCGCTTTTGTCAGACAATTGCAATATTCTCACAATAAGCTAATTAGCTCAATTGGAGCATTTCTAGCATGTTTGGTTGAAATTGGCAATTTACATTTTTCAGTTTTGTCAGACGTTTGTAATATTCTCACAATAAGCTAATTAGCTCAATTGGAGCATTTCTAGCATGTTTGGTTGAAATTGGAAATTTACATTTTTCACTCTTGTCAAACAATTGCAATATTCTCACAATAAGCTAATTAGCTCAATTGGAGAATTTCTAGCATGTTTGGTTGAAATTGAAAATTTACATTTTTCAGATTTGTCAGACGTTTGTAAAATTCTCACAGTAGGCTTATTTGCGCAATTGGAGCATTTCTAGCATGTTTGATTGAAATTGGAATTATAAATTTTTCACTTTTGTCAGACGTTTGTAATATTCTCACAATAAGCTAATTAGCTCAATTGGAGCATTTCTAGCATGTTTGATTGAAATTGGAAATTTACATTTTTCAGTTATGTCAGACGTTTGTAATATTCTCACAATAGGCTAATTAGCACAATTGGAGCATTTCTAGCATGTTTGGTTGAAATTGGAAATTTACATTTTTCACTTTTATCAGACAATTGCAATATTCTCACAATAAGCTAATTAGCTCAATTGGAGCATTTCTAGCATGTTTGGTTGAAATTGAAAATTTACATTTTTCAGTTTTGTCAGACGTTTGTAAAATTCTTACAGTAGGCTGATTTGCGCATTTGGAGCATTTCTAGCATGTTTGATTGAAATTGGAATTATAAATTTTTCACTTTTGTCAGACGTTTGTAATATTCTCACAATAAGCTAATTAGCTCAATTGGAGCATTTCTAGCATGTGTGGTTGAAATTGGAAATTTACATTTTTCAGTTATGTCAGACGTTTGTAATATTCTCACAATAGGCTAATTAGCACAATTGGAGCATTTCTAGCATGTTTGGTTGAAATTGGAAATTTACATTTTTCACTTTTGTCAGACAAATGCAATATTCTCATAATAAGCTAATTAGCTCAATTGGAGCATTTCTAGCATGTTTGGTTGAAATTGGAAATTTACATTTTTCAGTTTTGTCAGACGTTTGTAATATTCTCACAATAAGCTAATTAGCTCAATTGGAGCATTTCTAGCATGTTTGGTTGAAATTGGAAATTTACATTTTTCACTTTTGTCAAACAATTGCAATATTCTCACAATAAGCTAATTAGCTCAATTGGAGCATTTCTAGCATGTTTGGTTGAAATTGAAAATTTACATTTTTCAGTTTTGTCAGACGTTTGTAAAATTCTTACAGTAGGCTTATTTGCGCAATTGGAGCATTTCTAGCATGTTTGATTGAAATTGGAATTATAAATTTTTCACTTTTGTCAGACGTTTGTAATATTCTCACAATAAGCTAATTAGCTCAATTGGAGCATTTCTAGCATGTTTGGTTGAAATTGGAAATTTACATTTTTCACTTTTGTCAGACAATTGCAATATTCTCACAATAAGCTAATTAGCTCAATTGGAACATTTCTAGCATGTTTGGTTGAAATTGGAAATTTACATTTTTCATTTTTGTCAGACAATTGCAATATTCCCACAATAAGCTAATAAGCTCAATTGGAGCCTTTTTAGCATGTTTGGTTGAAATTGGAAATTTCTATTTTTCAGTTTTGTCAGACGTTTGTAATATTCTCACAATAAGCTAATTAGCTCAATTGGAGCATTTCTAGCATGTTTGGTTGAAATCAGAAATTTACATTTTTTACTTTTGTCAGACGTTTGTAATATTCTCACAATAAGCTAATTAGCTCAATTGGAGCATTTCTAGCATGTTTGGTTGAAATTGGAAATTTACATTTTTCGCTTTTGTCAAACAATTGCAATATTCTCACAATAAGCTAATTAGCTCAATTGGAGCATTTCTAGCATGTTTGGTTGAAATTGGCAATTTACATTTTTCAGTTTTGTCAGACGTTTGTAATATTCTCACAATAAGCTAATTAGCTCAATTGGTGCATTTCTAGCATGTTTTGTTGAAATTGGAAATTTACATTTTTCACTCTTGTCAAACAATTGCAATATTCTCACAATAAGCTAATTAGCTCAATTGGAGAATTTCTAGCATGTTTGGTTGAAATTGAAAATTTACATTTTTCAGTTTTGTCAGACGTTTGTAAAATTCTCACAGTAGGCTTATTTGCGCAATTGGAGCATTTCTAGCATGTTTGATTGAAATTGGAATTATAAATTTTTCACTTTTGTCAGACGTTTGTAATATTCTCACAATAAGCTAATTAGCTCAATTGGAGCATTTCTAGCATGTTTGATTGAAATTGGAAATTTACATTTTTCAGTTATGTCAGACGTTTGTAATATTCTTACAATAGGCTAATTAGCACAATTGGAGCATTTCTAGCATGTTTGGTTGAAATTGGAAATTTACATTTTTCACTTTTATCAGACAATTGCAATATTCTCACAATAAGCTAATTAGCTCAATTGGAGCATTTCTAGCATGTTTGGTTGAAATTGAAAATTTACATTTTTCAGTTTTGTCAGACGTTTGTAAAATTCTTACAGTAGGCTGATTTGCGCATTTGGAGCATTTCTAGCATGTTTGATTGAAATTGGAATTATAAATTTTTCACTTTTGTCAGACGTTTGTAATATTCTCACAATAAGCTAATTAGCTCAATTGGAGCATTTCTAGCATGTGTGGTTGAAATTGGAAATTTACATTTTTCAGTTATGTCAGACGTTTGTAATATTCTCACAATAGGCTAATTAGCACAATTGGAGCATTTCTAGCACGTTTGGTTGAAATTGGAAATTTACATTTTTCACTTTTGTCAGACAATTGCAATATTCTCATAATAAGCTAATTAGCTCAATTGGAGCATTTCTAGCATGTTTGGTTGAAATTGGAAATTTACATTTTTCAGTTTTGTCAGACGTTTGTAATATTCTCACAATAAGCTAATTAGCTCAATTGGAGCATTTCTAGCATGTTTGGTTGAAATTGGAAATTTACATTTTTCACTTTTGTCAAACAATTGCAATATTCTCACAATAAGCTAATTAGCTCAATTGGAGCATTTCTAGCATGTTTGGTTGAAATTGAAAATTTAAATTTTCAGTTTTGTCAGACGTTTGTAAAATTCTTACAGTAGGCTTATTTGCGCAATTGGAGCATTTCTAGCATGTTTGATTGAAATTGGAATTTTAAATTTTTCACTTTTGTCAGACGTTTGTAATATTCTCACAATAAGCTAATTAGCTCAATTGGAGCATTTCTAGCATGTTTGGTTGAAATTGGAAATTTACATTTTTCACTTTTGTCAGACAATTGCAATATTCTCACAATAAGCTAATTAGCTCAATTGGAACATTTCTAGCATGTTTGGTTGAAATTGGAAATTTACATTTTTCATTTTTGTCAGACAATTGCAATATTCCCACAATAAGCTAATTAGCTCAATTGGAGCCTTTTTAGCATGTTTGGTTGAAATTGGAAATTTCTATTTTTCAGTTTTGTCAGACGTTTGTAATATTCTCACAATAAGCTAATTAGCTCAATTGGAGCATTTCTAGCATGTTTGGTTGAAATCAGAAATTTACATTTTTTACTTTTGTCAGACGTTTGTAATATTCTCACAACAAGCTAATTAGCTCAATTGGAGCATTTCTAGCATGTTTGGTTGAAATTGGAAATTTACATTTTTCGCTTTTGTCAGACAATTGCAATATTCTCACAATAAGCTAATTAGCTCAATTGGAGCATTTCTAGCATGTTTGGTTGAAATTGGCAATTTACATTTTTCAGTTTTGTCAGACGTTTGTAATATTCTCACAATAAGCTAATTAGCTCAATTGGAGCATTTCTAGCATGTTTGGTTGAAATTGGAAATTTACATTTTTCACTCTTGTCAAACAATTGCAATATTCTCACAATAAGCTAATTAGCTCAATTGGAGCATTTCTAGCATGTTTGGTTGAAATTGAAAATTTACATTTTTCAGTTTTGTCAGACGTTTGTAAAATTCTTACAGTAGGCTTATTTGCGCAATTGGAGCATTTCTAGCATGTTTGATTGAAATTGGAATTATAAATTTTTCACTTTTGTCAGACGTTTGTAATATTCTCACAATAAGCTAATTAGCTCAATTGGAGCATTTCTAGCATGTTTGATTGAAATTGGAAATTTACATTTTTCAGTTATGTCAGACGTTTTTAATATTCTCACAATAGGCTAATTAGCACAATTGGAGCATTTCTAGCATGTTTGGTTGAAATTGGAAATTTACATTTTTCCCTTTTGTCAGACAATTGCAATATTCTCACAATAAGCTAATTAGCTCAATTGGAGCATTTCTAACATGTTTGGTTGAAATTGGAAATTTACATTTTTCAGTTTTGTCAGACGTTTGTAATATTCTCACAATAAGCTAATTAGCTCAATTCGAGCATTTCTAGCATGTTTGGTTGAAATCAGAAATTTACATTTTTTACTTTTGTCAGACGTTTGTAATATTCTCACAATAAGCTAATTAGCTCAATTGGAGCATTTCTAGCATGTTTGGTTGAAATTGGAAATTTACATTTTTCAGTTTTGTCAGACGTTTGTAATATTCTCACAATAAGCTAATTAGCTCAATTGGAGCATTTCTAGCATGTTTGGTTGAAATTGGAAATTTACATTTTTCAGTTTTGTCCCACGTTTGTAATATTCTAACAATAAGCTAATTAGCTCAATTGGAGCATTTCTAGCATGTTTGGTAGAAATTGGAAATTACATTTTTCAGTTTTGTCAGACAATTGCAATATTCTATCAATAAGCTAATTAGCTCAATTGGAGCATTTCTAGCATGTTTGGTTGAAATTGGAAATTTCTATTTTTCAGTTTTGTCAGACGTTTGTAATATTCTCACAATAAGCTAATTAGCTCAATTGGAGCATTTCTAGCATGTTTGGTTGAAATTGGAAAATTACATTTTTCAGTTTTGTCAGACGTTTGTAATATTCTCACAATAAGCTAATTAGCTCAATTGGAGCATTTCTAGCATGTTTGATTGAAATTGGAATTTTACATTTTCACTTTTGTCAGACAATTGCAATATTCTCACAATAAGCTAATTAGCTCAATTGGAGCATTTCTAGCATGTTTGGTTGAAATTGGAAATTTCTATTTTTCAGTTTTGTCAGACGTTTGTAATATTCTCACAATAAGCTAATTAGCTCAATTGGAGCATTTCTAGCATGTTTGGTTGAAATTGGAAATTTACATTTTTCACTTTTGTCAGACAATTGCAATATTCTCACAATAAGCTAATTAGCTCAATTGGAGCCTTTCTAGCATGTTTGGTTGAAATTGGAAATTTACATTTTTCACTTTTGTCAGACAATTGCAATATTCTCACAATAAGCTAATTAGCTCAATTGGAGCATTTCTAGCATGTTTAGTTGAAATTGGAAATTTACATTTTTCAGTTTTGTCATACGTTTGTAATATTCTCACAATAAGCTAATTAGCTCAATTGGAGCATTTCTAGCATGTTTGGTTGAAATTGGAAATTTCTATTTTTCAGTTTTGTCAGACGTTTGTAATATTCTCACAATAAGCTAATTAGCTCAATTGGAGCATTTCTAGCATGTTTGGTTGAAATTGGAAATTTACATTTATTAGTTTTGTCAGACGTTTGTAATATTCTCACAAAAAGTTGATTAGCTCAAATGGAGCAATTCTAGCATGTTTGGTTGAAATTGGAAATTTACATTTTTCAGTTTTGTCAGACGTTTGTAATATTCTCACAATAAGCTAATTAGCTCAATTGGAGCATTTCTAGCATGTTTGGTTGAAATTGAAAATTTAAATTTTCAGTTTTGTCAGACGTTTGTAAAATTCTTACAGTAGGCTTATTTGCGCAATTGGAGCATTTCTAGCATGTTTGATTGAAATTGGAATTTTACATTTTTCAGTTTTGTCATACGTTTGTAATATTCTCACAATAAGCTAATTAGCTCAATTGGAGCATTTCTAGCATGTTTGGTTGAAATTGGAAATTTCTATTTTTCAGTTTTGTCAGACGTTTGTAATATTCTCACAATAAGCTAATTAGCTCAATTGGAGCATTTCTAGCATGTTTGGTTGAAATTGGAAATTTACATTTTTCGCTTTTGTCAGACAATTGCAATATTCTCACAATAAGCTAATTAGCTCAATTGGAGCATTTCTAGCATGTTTGGTTGAAATTGGCAATTTACATTTTTCAGTTTTGTCAGACGTTTGTAATATTCTCACAATAAGCTAATTAGCTCAATTGGAGCATTTCTAGCATGTTTGGTTGAAATTGGAAATTTACATTTTTCACTCTTGTCAAACAATTGCAATATTCTCACAATAAGCTAATTAGCTCAATTGGAGCATTTCTAGCATGTTTGGTTGAAATTGAAAATTTACATTTTTCAGTTTTGTCAGACGTTTGTAAAATTCTTACAGTAGGCTTATTTGCGCAATTGGAGCATTTCTAGCATGTTTGATTGAAATTGGAATTATAAATTTTTCACTTTTGTCAGACGTTTGTAATATTCTCACAATAAGCTAATTAGCTCAATTGGAGCATTTCTAGCATGTTTGATTGAAATTGGAAATTTACATTTTTCAGTTATGTCAGACGTTTGTAATATTCTCACAATAGGCTAATTAGCACAATTGGAGCATTTCTAGCATGTTTGGTTGAAATTGGAAATTTACATTTTTCCCTTTTGTCAGACAATTGCAATATTCTCACAATAAGCTAATTAGCTCAATTGGAGCATTTCTAACATGTTTGGTTGAAATTGGAAATTTACATTTTTCAGTTTTGTCAGACGTTTGTAATATTCTCACAATAAGCTAATTAGCTCAATTCGAGCATTTCTAGCATGTTTGGTTGAAATCAGAAATTTACATTTTTTACTTTTGTCAGACGTTTGTAATATTCTCACAATAAGCTAATTAGCTCAATTGGAGCATTTCTAGCATGTTTGGTTGAAATTGGAAATTTACATTTTTCAGTTTTGTCAGACGTTTGTAATATTCTCACAATAAGCTAATTAGCTCAATTGGAGCATTTCTAGCATGTTTGGTTGAAATTGGAAATTTACATTTTTCAGTTTTGTCCCACGTTTGTAATATTCTAACAATAAGCTAATTAGCTCAATTGGAGCATTTCTAGCATGTTTGGTAGAAATTGGAAATTACATTTTTCAGTTTTGTCAGACAATTGCAATATTCTATCAATAAGCTAATTAGCTCAATTGGAGCATTTCTAGCATGTTTGGTTGAAATTGGAAATTTCTATTTTTCAGTTTTGTCAGACGTTTGTAATATTCTCACAATAAGCTAATTAGCTCAATTGGAGCATTTCTAGCATGTTTGGTTGAAATTGGAAAATTACATTTTTCAGTTTTGTCAGACGTTTGTAATATTCTCACAATAAGCTAATTAGCTCAATTGGAGCATTTCTAGCATGTTTGATTGAAATTGGAATTTTACATTTTCACTTTTGTCAGACAATTGCAATATTCTCACAATAAGCTAATTAGCTCAATTGGAGCATTTCTAGCATGTTTGGTTGAAATTGGAAATTTCTATTTTTCAGTTTTGTCAGACGTTTGTAATATTCTCACAATAAGCTAATTAGCTCAATTGGAGCCTTTCTAGCATGTTTGGTTGAAATTGGAAATTTACATTTTTCACTTTTGTCAGACAATTGCAATATTCTCACAATAAGCTAATTAGCTCAATTGGAGCATTTCTAGCATGTTTAGTTGAAATTGGAAATTTACATTTTTCAGTTTTGTCATACGTTTGTAATATTCTCACAATAAGCTAATTAGCTCAATTGGAGCATTTCTAGCATGTTTGGTTGAAATTGGAAATTTCTATTTTTCAGTTTTGTCAGACGTTTGTAATATTCTCACAATAAGCTAATTAGCTCAATTGGAGCATTTCTAGCATGTTTGGTTGAAATTGGAAATTTACATTTATTAGTTTTGTCAGACGTTTGTAATATTCTCACAAAAAGTTGATTAGCTCAAATGGAGCATTTCTAGCATGTTTGGTTGAAATTGGAAATTTACATTTTTCAGTTTTGTCAGACGTTTGTAATATTCTCACAATAAGCTAATTAGCTCAATTGGAGCATTTCTAGCATGTTTGGTTGAAATTGAAAATTTAAATTTTCAGTTTTGTCAGACGTTTGTAAAATTCTTACAGTAGGCTTATTTGCGCAATTGGAGCATTTCTAGCATGTTTGATTGAAATTGGAATTTTAAATTTTTCCCTTTTGTCAGACGTTTGTAATATTCTCACAATAAGCTAATTAGCTCAATTGGAGCATTTCTAGCATGTTTGGTTGAAATTGGAATTTTACATTTTCACTTTTGTCAGACAATTGCAATATTCTCACAATAAGCTAATTAGCTCAATTGGAGCATTTCTAGCATGTTTGGTTGAAATTGGAAATTTCTATTTTTCAGTTTTGTCAGACGTTTGTAATATTCTCACAATAAGCTAATTAGCTCAATTGGAGCATTTCTAGCATGTTTGGTTGAAATTGGAAATTTACATTTTTCACTTTTGTCAGACAATTGCAATATTCTCACAATAAGCTAATTAGCTCAATTGGAGCCTTTCTAGCATGTTTGGTTGAAATTGGAAATTTACATTTTTCACTTTTGTCAGACAATTGCAATATTCTCACAATAAGCTAATTAGCTCAATTGGAGCATTTCTAGCATGTTTAGTTGAAATTGGAAATTTACATTTTTCAGTTTTGTCATACGTTTGTAATATTCTCACAATAAGCTAATTAGCTCAATTGGAGCATTTCTAGCATGTTTGGTTGAAATTGGAAATTTCTATTTTTCAGTTTTGTCAGACGTTTGTAATATTCTCACAATAAGCTAATTAGCTCAATTGGAGCATTTCTAGCATGTTTGGTTGAAATTGGAAATTTACATTTATTAGTTTTGTCAGACGTTTGTAATATTCTCACAAAAAGTTGATTAGCTCAAATGGAGCATTTCTAGCATGTTTGGTTGAAATTGGAAATTTACATTTTTCAGTTTTGTCAGACGTTTGTAATATTCTCACAATAAGCTAATTAGCTCAATTGGAGCATTTCTAGCATGTTTGGTTGAAATTGAAAATTTAAATTTTCAGTTTTGTCAGACGTTTGTAAAATTCTTACAGTAGGCTTATTTGCGCAATTGGAGCATTTCTAGCATGTTTGATTGAAATTGGAATTTTAAATTTTTCCCTTTTGTCAGACGTTTGTAATATTCTCACAATAAGCTAATTAGCTCAATTGGAGCATTTCTAGCATGTTTGGTTGAAATTGGAAATTTACATTTTTCAGTTTGGTCAGACGTTTGTAATATTCTCACAATAAGCTAATTAGCTCAATTGGAGCATTTCTAGCATGTTTGGTTGAAATTGGAAATTTACATTTTTCACTTTTGTCAGACAATTGCAATATTCTCACAATAAGCTAATTAGCTCAATTGGAACATTTCTAGCATGTTTGGTTGAAATTGGAAATTTACATTTTTCAGTTTTGTCAGACAATTGCAATATTTTCACAATAAGCTAATTAGCTCAATTGGAGCCTTTCTAGCATGTTTGGTTGAAGTTGGAAATTTCTATTTTTCAGTTTTGTCAGACGTTTGTAATATTCTCACAATAAGCTAATTAGCTCAATTGGAGCATTTCTAGCATGTTTGGTTGAAATCAGAAATTTACATTTTTTACTTTTGTCAGACGTTTGTAATATTCTCACAATAAGCTAATTAGCTCAATTGGAGCATTTCTAGCATGTTTGGTTGAAATTGGAAATTTACATTTTCCGCTTTTGTCAGACAATTGCAATATTCTCACAATAAGCTAATTAGCTCAATTGGAGCATTTCTAGCATGTTTGGTTGAAATTGGCAATTTACATTTTTCAGTTTTGTCAGACGTTTCTAATATTCTCACAATAAGCTAATTAGCTCAATTGGAGCATTTCTAGCATGTTTGGTTGAAATCAGAAGTTTACATTTTTTACTTTTGTCAGACGTTTGTAATATTCTCACAATAAGCTAATTAGCTCAATTGGAGCATTTCTAGCATGTTTGGTTGAAATTGGAAATTTACATTTTTCGCTTTTGTCAGACAATTGCAATATTCTCACAATAAGCTAATTAGCTCAATTGGAGCATTTCTAGCATGTTTGGTTGAAATTGGCAATTTACATTTTTCAGTTTTGTCAGACGTTTGTAATATTCTCACAATAAGCTAATTAGCTCAATTGGAGCATTTCTAGCATGTTTGGTTGAAATTGAAAATTTACATTTTTCAGTTTTGTCAGACGTTTGTAAAATTCTCACAGTAGGCTTATTTGCGCAATTGGAGGATTTCTAGCATGTTTGATTGAAATTGGAATTATAAATTTTTCACTTTTGTCAGACGTTTGTAATATTCTCACAATAACCTAATTAGCTCAATTGGAGCATTTCTAGCATGTTTGATTGAAATTGGAAATTTACATTTTTCAGTTATGTCAGACGTTTGTAATATTCTCACAATAGGCTAATTAGCACAATTGGAGCATTTCTAGCATGTTTGGTTGAAATTGGAAATTTACATTTTTCACTTTTATCAGACAATTACAATATTCTCACAATAAGCTAATTAGCTCAATTGGAGCATTTCTAGCATGTTTGGTTGAAATTGAAAATTTACATTTTTCAGTTTTGTCAGACGTTTGTAAAATTCTTACAGTAGGCTGATTTGCGCATTTGGAGCATTTCTAGCATGTTTGATTGAAATTGGAATTATAAATTTTTCACTTTTGTCAGACGTTTGTAATATTCTCACAATAAGCTAATTAGCTCAATTGGAGCATTTCTAGCATGTGTGGTTGAAATTGGAAATTTACATTTTTCACTTTTGTCAGACAATTGCAATATTCTCATAATAAGCTAATTAGCTCAATTGGAGCATTTCTAGCATGTTTGGTTGAAATTGGAAATTTACATTTTTCAGTTTTGTCAGACGTTTGTAATATTCTCACAATAAGCTAATTAGCTCAATTGGAGCATTTCTAGCATGTTTGGTTGAAATTGGAAATTTACATTTTTCACTTTTGTCAAACAATTGCAATATTCTCACAATAAGCTAATTAGCTGAATTGGAGCATTTCTAGCATGTTTGGTTGAAATTGAAAATTTAAATTTTCAGTTTTGTCAGACGTTTGTAAAATTCTTACAGTAGGCTTATTTGCGCAATTGGAGCATTTCTAGCATGTTTGATTGAAATTGGAATTTTAAATTTTTCACTTTTGTCAGACGTTTGTAATATTCTCACAATAAGCTAATTAGCTCAATTGGAGCATTTCTAGCATGTTTGGTTGAAATTGGAAATTTACATTTTTCACTTTTGTCAGACAATTGCAATATTCTCATAATAAGCTAATTAGCTCAATTGGAGCATTTCTAGCATGTTTGGTTGAAATTGGAAATTTACATTTTTCAGTTTTGTCAGACGTTTGTAATATTCTCACAATAAGCTAATTAGCTCAATTGGAGCATTTCTAGCATGTTTGGTTGAAATTGGAAATTTACATTTTTCACTTTTGTCAGACAATTGCAATATTCTCACAATAAGCTAATTAGCTCAATTGGAGCCTTTCTAGCATGTTTGGTTGAAATTGGAAATTTACATTTTTCACTTTTGTCAGACAATTGCAATATTCTCACAATAAGCTAATTAGCTCAATTGGAGCATTTCTAGCATGTTTAGTTGAAATTGGAAATTTACATTTTTCAGTTTTGTCATACGTTTGTAATATTCTCACAATAAGCTAATTAGCTCAATTGGAGCATTTCTAGCATGTTTGGTTGAAATTGGAAATTTCTATTTTTCAGTTTTGTCAGACGTTTGTAATATTCTCACAATAAGCTAATTAGCTCAATTGGAGCATTTCTAGCATGTTTGGTTGAAATTGGAAATTTACATTTATTAGTTTTGTCAGACGTTTGTAATATTCTCACAAAAAGTTGATTAGCTCAAATGGAGCATTTCTAGCATGTTTGGTTGAAATTGGAAATTTACATTTTTCAGTTTTGTCAGACGTTTGTAATATTCTCACAATAAGCTAATTAGCTCAATTGGAGCATTTCTAGCATGTTTGGTTGAAATTGAAAATTTAAATTTTCAGTTTTGTCAGACGTTTGTAAAATTCTTACAGTAGGCTTATTTGCGCAATTTGAGCATTTCTAGCATGTTTGGTTGAAATTGGAAATTTACATTTTTCAGTTTTGTCAGACGTTTGTAATATTCTCACAATAAGCTAATTAGCTCAATTGGAGCATTTCTAGCATGTTTGGTTGAAATTGGAATTTTACATTTTCACTTTTGTCAGACAATTGCAATATTCTCACAATAAGCTAATTAGCTCAATTGGAGCATTTCTAGCATGTTTGGTTGAAATTGGAAATTTCTATTTTTCAGTTTTGTCAGACGTTTGTAATATTCTCACAATAAGCTAATTAGCTCAATTGGAGCATTTCTAGCATGTTTGGTTGAAATTGGAAATTTACATTTTTCACTTTTGTCAGACAATTGCAATATTCTCACAATAAGCTAATTAGCTCAATTGGAGCCTTTCTAGCAGGTTTGGTTGAAATTGGAAATTTACATTTTTCACTTTTGTCAGACAATTGCAATATTCTCACAATAAGCTAATTAGCTCAATTGGAGCATTTCTAGCATGTTTAGTTGAAATTGGAAATTTACATTTTTCAGTTTTGTCATACGTTTGTAATATTCTCACAATAAGCTAATTAGCTCAATTGGAGCATTTCTAGCATGTTTGGTTGAAATTGGAAATTTCTATTTTTCAGTTTTGTCAGACGTTTGTAATATTCTCACAATAAGCTAATTAGCTCAATTGGAGCATTTCTAGCATGTTTGGTTGAAATTGGAAATTTACATTTATTAGTTTTGTCAGACGTTTGTAATATTCTCACAATAAGCTAATTAGCTCAATTGGAGCATTTCTAGCATGTTTGGTTGAAATTGGAAATTTACATTTTTCACTTTTGTCAAACAATTGCAATATTCTCACAATAAGCTAATTAGCTCAATTGGAGCATTTCTAGCATGTTTGGTTGAAATTGAAAATTTAAATTTTCAGTTTTGTCAGACGTTTGTAAAATTCTTACAGTAGGCTTATTTGCGCAATTGGAGCATTTCTAGCATGTTTGATTGAAATTGGAATTTTAAATTTTTCCCTTTTGTCAGACGTTTGTAATATTCTCACAATAAGCTAATTAGCTCAATTGGAGCATTTCTAGCATGTTTGGTTGAAATTGGAAATTTACATTTTTCAGTTTGGTCAGACGTTTGTAATATTCTCACAATAAGCTAATTAGCTCAATTGGAGCATTTCTAGCATGTTTGGTTGAAATTGGAAATTTACATTTTTCACTTTTGTCAGACAATTGCAATATTCTCACAATAAGCTAATTAGCTCAATTGGAACATTTCTAGCATGTTTGGTTGAAATTGGAAATTTACATTTTTCAGTTTTGTCAGACAATTGCAATATTTTCACAATAAGCTAATTAGCTCAATTGGAGCCTTTCTAGCATGTTTGGTTGAAATTGGAAATTTCTATTTTTCAGTTTTGTCAGACGTTTGTAATATTCTCACAATAAGCTAATTAGCTCAATTGGAGCATTTCTAGCATGTTTGGTTGAAATCAGAAATTTACATTTTTTACTTTTGTCAGACGTTTGTAATATTCTCACAATAAGCTAATTAGCTCAATTGGAGCATTTCTAGCATGTTTGGTTGAAATTGGAAATTTACATTTTCCGCTTTTGTCAGACAATTGCAATATTCTCACAATAAGCTAATTAGCTCAATTGGAGCATTTCTAGCATGTTTGGTTGAAATTGGCAATTTACATTTTTCAGTTTTGTCAGACGTTTCTAATATTCTCACAATAAGCTAATTAGCTCAATTGGAGCATTTCTAGCATGTTTGGTTGAAATTGGAAATTTACATTTTTCACTTTTGTCAGACGTTTGTAATATTCTCACAATAAGCTAATTAGCTCAATTGGAGCATTTCTAGCATGTTTGGTTGAAATTGGAAATTTACATTTTTCACTCTTGTCAAACAATTGCAATATTCTCACAATAAGCTAATTAGCTCAATTGGAGCATTTCTAGCATGTTTGGTTGAAATTGGAAATTTACATTTTTCAGTTTTGTCAGACGTTTGTAAAATTCTTACAGTAGGCTTATTTGCGCAATTGGAGCATTTCTAGCATGTTTGATTGAAATTGGAATTATAAATTTTTCACTTTTGTCAGACGTTTGTAATATTCTCACAATAAGCTAATTAGCTCAATTGGAGCATTTCTAGCATGTTTGGTTGAAATTGGAAATTTACATTTATTAGTTTTGTCAGACGTTTGTAATATTCTCACAAAAAGTTGATTAGCTCAAATGGAGCATTTCTAGCATGTTTGGTTGAAATTGGAAATTTACATTTTTCAGCTTTGTCAGACGTTTGTAAAATTCTTACAGTAGGCTTATTTGCGCAATTTGAGCATTTCTAGCATGTTTGGTTGAAATTGGAAATTTACATTTTTCAGTTTTGTCAGACGTTTGTAATATTCTCACAATAAGCTAATTAGCTCAATTGGAGCATTTCTAGCATGTTTGGTTGAAATTGGAATTTTACATTTTCACTTTTGTCAGACAATTGCAATATTCTCACAATAAGCTAATTAGCTCAATTGGAGCATTTCTAGCATGTTTGGTTGAAATTGGAAATTTCTATTTTTCAGTTTTGTCAGACGTTTGTAATATTCTCACAATAAGCTAATTAGCTCAATTGGAGCATTTCTAGCATGTTTGGTTGAAATTGGAAATTTACATTTTTCACTTTTGTCAGACAATTGCAATATTCTCACAATAAGCTAATTAGCTCAATTGGAGCCTTTCTAGCAGGTTTGGTTGAAATTGGAAATTTACATTTTTCACTTTTGTCAGACAATTGCAATATTCTCACAATAAGCTAATTAGCTCAATTGGAGCATTTCTAGCATGTTTAGTTGAAATTGGAAATTTACATTTTTCAGTTTTGTCATACGTTTGTAATATTCTCACAATAAGCTAATTAGCTCAATTGGAGCATTTCTAGCATGTTTGGTTGAAATTGGAAATTTCTATTTTTCAGTTTTGTCAGACGTTTGTAATATTCTCACAATAAGCTAATTAGCTCAATTGGAGCATTTCTAGCATGTTTGGTTGAAATTGGAAATTTACATTTATTAGTTTTGTCAGACGTTTGTAATATTCTCACAATAAGCTAATTAGCTCAATTGGAGCATTTCTAGCATGTTTGGTTGAAATTGGAAATTTACATTTTTCACTTTTGTCAAACAATTGCAATATTCTCACAATAAGCTAATTAGCTCAATTGGAGCATTTCTAGCATGTTTGGTTGAAATTGAAAATTTAAATTTTCAGTTTTGTCAGACGTTTGTAAAATTCTTACAGTAGGCTTATTTGCGCAATTGGAGCATTTCTAGCATGTTTGATTGAAATTGGAATTTTAAATTTTTCCCTTTTGTCAGACGTTTGTAATATTCTCACAATAAGCTAATTAGCTCAATTGGAACATTTCTAGCATGTTTGGTTGAAATTGGAAATTTACATTTTTCAGTTTTGTCAGACAATTGCAATATTTTCACAATAAGCTAATTAGCTCAATTGGAGCATTTCTAGCATGTTTGGTTGAAATTGGAAATTTCTATTTTTCAGTTTTGTCAGACGTTTGTAATATTCTCACAATAAGCTAATTAGCTCAATTGGAGCATTTCTAGCATGTTTGGTTGAAATCAGAAATTTACATTTTTTACTTTTGTCAGACGTTTGTAATATTCTCACAATAAGCTAATTAGCTCAATTGGAGCATTTCTAGCATGTTTGGTTGAAATTGGAAATTTACATTTTCCGCTTTTGTCAGACAATTGCAATATTCTCACAATAAGCTAATTAGCTCAATTGGAGCATTTCTAGCATGTTTGGTTGAAATTGGCAATTTACATTTTTCAGTTTTGTCAGACGTTTCTAATATTCTCACAATAAGCTAATTAGCTCAATTGGAGCATTTCTAGCATGTTTGGTTGAAATTGGAAATTTACATTTTTCACTTTTGTCAGACGTTTGTAATATTCTCACAATAAGCTAATTAGCTCAATTGGAGCATTTCTAGCATGTTTGGTTGAAATTGGAAATTTACATTTTTCACTCTTGTCAAACAATTGCAATATTCTCACAATAAGCTAATTAGCTCAATTGGAGCATTTCTAGCATGTTTGGTTGAAATTGGAAATTTACATTTTTCAGTTTTGTCAGACGTTTGTAAAATTCTTACAGTAGGCTTATTTGCGCAATTGGAGCATTTCTAGCATGTTTGATTGAAATTGGAATTATAAATTTTTCACTTTTGTCAGACGTTTGTAATATTCTCACAATAAGCTAATTAGCTCAATTGGAGCATTTCTAGCATGTTTGGTTGAAATTGGAAATTTACATTTATTAGTTTTGTCAGACGTTTGTAATATTCTCACAAAAAGTTGATTAGCTCAAATGGAGCATTTCTAGCATGTTTGGTTGAAATTGGAAATTTACATTTTTCAGTTTTGTCAGACGTTTGTAATATTCTCACAATAAGCTAATTAGCTCAATTGGAGCATTTCTAGCATGTTTGGTTGAAATTGAAAATTTAAATTTTCAGTTTTGTCAGACGTTTGTAAAGTTCTTACAGTAGGCTTATTTGCGCAATTGGAGCATTTCTAGCATGTTTGATTGAAATTGGAATTTTAAATTTTTCACTTTTGTCAGACGTTTGTAATATTCTCACAATAAGCTAATTAGCTCAATTGGAGCATTTCTAGCATGTTTGGTTGAAATTGGAAATTTACATTTTTCAGTTTGGTCAGACGTTTGTAATATTCTCACAATAAGCTAATTAGCTCAATTGGAGCATTTCTAGCATGTTTGGTTGAAATTGGAAATTTACATTTTTCACTTTTGTCAGACAATTGCAATATTCTCACAATAAGCTAATTAGCTCAATTGGAACATTTCTAGCATGTTTGGTTGAAATTGGAAATTTACATTTTTCAGTTTTGTCAGACAATTGCAATATTTTCACAATAAGCTAATTAGCTCAATTGGAGCCTTTCTAGCATGTTTGGTTGAAATTGGAAATTTCTATTTTTCAGTTTTGTCAGACGTTTGTAATATTCTCACAATAAGCTAATTAGCTCAATTGGAGCATTTCTAGCATGTTTGGTTGAAATCAGAAATTTACATTTTTTACTTTTGTCAGACGTTTGTAATATTCTCACAATAAGCTAATTAGCTCAATTGGAGCATTTCTAGCATGTTTGGTTGAAATTGGAAATTTACATTTTCCGCTTTTGTCAGACAATTGCAATATTCTCACAATAAGCTAATTAGCTCAATTGGAGCATTTCTAGCATGTTTGGTTGAAATTGGCAATTTACATTTTTCAGTTTTGTCAGACGTTTGTAATATTCTCACAATAAGCTAATTAGCTCAATTGGAGCATTTCTAGCATGTTTGCTTGAAATTGGAAATTTACATTTTTCACTTTTGTCAGACGTTTGTAATATTCTCACAATAAGCTAATTAGCTCAATTGGAGCATTTCTAGCATGTTTGGTTGAAATTGGAAATTTACATTTTTCGCTTTTGTCAGACAATTGCAATATTCTCACAATAAGCTAATTAGCTCAATTGGAGCATTTCTAGCATGTTTGGTTGAAATCAGAAATTTACATTTTTTACTTTTGTCAGACGTTTGTAATATTCTCACAATAAGCTAATTAGCTCAATTGGAGCATTTCTAGCATGTTTGGTTGAAATTGGAAATTTACATTTTCCGCTTTTGTCAGACAATTGCAATATTCTCACAATAAGCTAATTAGCTCAATTGGAGCATTTCTAGCATGTTTGGTTGAAATTGGCAATTTACATTTTTCAGTTTTGTCAGACGTTTCTAATATTCTCACAATAAGCTAATTAGCTCAATTGGAGCATTTCTAGCATGTTTGGTTGAAATTGGAAATTTACATTTTTCACTTTTGTCAGACGTTTGTAATATTCTCACAATAAGCTAATTAGCTCAATTGGAGCATTTCTAGCATGTTTGGTTGAAATTGGAAATTTACATTTTTCACTCTTGTCAAACAATTGCAATATTCTCACAATAAGCTAATTAGCTCAATTGGAGCATTTCTAGCATGTTTGGTTGAAATTGGAAATTTACATTTTTCAGTTTTGTCAGACGTTTGTAAAATTCTTACAGTAGGCTTATTTGCGCAATTGGAGCATTTCTAGCATGTTTGATTGAAATTGGAATTATAAATTTTTCACTTTTGTCAGACGTTTGTAATATTCTCACAATAAGCTAATTAGCTCAATTGGAGCATTTCTAGCATGTTTGGTTGAAATTGGAAATTTACATTTATTAGTTTTGTCAGACGTTTGTAATATTCTCACAAAAAGTTGATTAGCTCAAATGGAGCATTTCTAGCATGTTTGGTTGAAATTGGAAATTTACATTTTTCAGTTTTGTCAGACGTTTGTAATATTCTCACAATAAGCTAATTAGCTCAATTGGAGCATTTCTAGCATGTTTGGTTGAAATTGAAAATTTAAATTTTCAGTTTTGTCAGACGTTTGTAAAATTCTTACAGTAGGCTTATTTGCGCAATTGGAGCATTTCTAGCATGTTTGATTGAAATTGGAATTTTAAATTTTTCAGTTTTGTCAGACGTTTGTAATATTCTCACAATAAGCTAATTAGCTCAATTGGAGCATTTCTAGCATGTTTGGTTGAAATTGGAAATTTACATTTTTCAGTTTGGTCAGACGTTTGTAATATTCTCACAATAAGCTAATTAGCTCAATTGGAGCATTTCTAGCATGTTTGGTTGAAATTGGAAATTTACATTTTTCACTTTTGTCAGACAATTGCAATATTCTCACAATAAGCTAATTAGCTCAATTGGAACATTTCTAGCATGTTTGGTTGAAATTGGAAATTTCTATTTTTCAGTTTTGTCAGACGTTTGTAATATTCTCACAATAAGCTAATTAGCTCAATTGGAGCATTTCTAGCATGTTTGGTTGAAATCAGAAATTTACATTTTTTACTTTTGTCAGACGTTTGTAATATTCTCACAATAAGCTAATTAGCTCAATTGGAGCATTTCTAGCATGTTTGGTTGAAATTGGAAATTTACATTTTCCGCTTTTGTCAGACAATTGCAATATTCTCACAATAAGCTAATTAGCTCAATTGGAGCATTTCTAGCATGTTTGGTTGAAATTGGCAATTTACATTTTTCAGTTTTGTCAGACGTTTGTAATATTCTCACAATAAGCTAATTAGCTCAATTGGAGCATTTCTAGCATGTTTGGTTGAAATTGGAAATTTACATTTTTCACTTTTGTCAGACGTTTGTAATATTCTCACAATAAGCTAATTAGCTCAATTGGAGCATTTCTAGCATGTTTGGTTGAAATTGGAAATTTACATTTTTCGCTTTTGTCAGACAATTGCAATATTCTCACAATAAGCTAATTAGCTCAATTGGAGCATTTCTAGCATGTTTGGTTGAAATTGGAAATTTACATTTTTCAGTTTTGTCAGACTTGTAATATTCTCACAATAAGCTAATTAGCTCAATTGGAGCATTTCTAGCATGTTTGGTTGAAATTGGAAATTTACATTTCTCACTCTTGTCAAACAATTGCAATATTCTCACAATAAGCTAATTAGCTCAATTGGAGCATTTCTAGCATGTTTGGTTGAAATTGAAAATTTAAATTTTCAGTTTTGTCAGACGTTTGTAAAATTCTTACAGTAGGCTTATTTGCGCAATTGGAGCATTTCTAGCATGTTTGATTGAAATTGGAATTATAAACTTTTCACTTTTGTCAGACGTTTGTAATATTCTCACAATAAGCTAATTAGCTCAATTGGAGCATTTCTAGCATGTTTGGTTGAAATTGGAGATTTACATTTTTCAGTTTCGTCAGACGTTTGTAATATTCTCACAATAAGCTAATTAGCTCAATTGGAGCATTTCTAGCATGTTTGGTTGAAATTGGAAATTTACATTTTTCACTTTTGTCAGACAATTGCAATATTTTCACAATAAGCTAATTAGCTCAATTGGAACATTTCTAGCATGTTTGGTTGAAATTGGAAGTTTACATTTTTCACTTTTGTCAGACGTTTGTAATATTCTCACAATAAGCTAATTAGCTCAATTGGAGCATTTCTAGCATGTTTGGTTGAAATTGGAACTTTACATTTTTCGCTTTTGTCAGACAATTGCAATATTCTCACAATAAGCTAATTAGCTCAATTGGAGCATTTCTAGCATGTTTGGTTGAAATTGGAAACTTACATTTTTCAGTTTTGTCAGACGTTTGTAATATTCTCACAATAAGCTAATTAGCTCAATTGGAGCATTTCTAGCATGTTTGGTTGAAATTGGCAATTTACATTTTTCAGTTTTGTCAGACGTTTGTAATATTCTCACAATAAGCTAATTAGCTCAATTGGAGCATTTCTAGCATGTTTGGTTGAAATCAGAAATTTACATTTTTTACTTTTGTCAGACGTTTGTAATATTCTCACAATAAGCTAATTAGCTCAATTGGAGCATTTCTAGCATGTTTGGTTGAAATATGAAATTTACATTTTTCAGTTTTGTCAGACGTTTGTAATATTCTCACAATAAGCTAATTAGCTCAATTGGAGCATTTCTAGCATGTTTGGTTGAAATTGGAAATTTACATTTTTCACTTTTGTCAGACAATTGCAATATTCTCTCAATAAGCTAATTAGCTCAATTGGAGCATTTCTAGCATGTTTGGTTGAAATTGGAAATTTACATTTTTCAGTTTTGTCAGACGTTTGTAATATTCTCACAATAAGCTAATTAGCTCAATTGGAGCATTTCTAGCATGTTTGGTTGAAATTGGAAATTTACATTTTTCACTTTTGTCAAACAATTGCAATATTCTCACAATAAGCTAATTAGCTCAATTGGAGCATTTCTAGCATGTTTGGTTGAAATTGGAAATTTACATTTTTCAGTTTTGTCAGACGTTTGTAATATTCTCACAATAAGCTAATTAGCTCAATTGGAGCATTTCTAGCATGTTTGGTTGAAATTGGAAATTTACATTTTTCACTTTTGTCAAACAATTGCAATATTCTCACAATAAGCTAATTAGCTCAATTGGAGCATTTCTAGCATGTTTGGTTGAAATTGAAAATTTAAATTTTCAGTTTTGTCAGACGTTTGTAAAATTCTTACAGTAGGCTTATTTGCGCAATTGGAGCATTTCTAGGATGTTTGATTGAAATTGGAATTTTAAATTTTTCACTTTTGTCAGACGTTTGTAATATTCTCACAATAAGCTAATTAGCTCAATTGGAGCATTTCTAGCATGTTTGGTTGAAATTGGAAATTTACATTTTTCACTTTTGTCAGACAATTGCAATATTCTCACAATAAGCTAATTAGCTCAATTGGAACATTTCTAGCATGTTTGGTTGAAATTGGAAATTTACATTTTTCATTTTTGTCAGACAATTGCAATATTCCCACAATAAGCTAATTAGCTCAATTGGAGCCTTTTTAGCATGTTTGGTTGAAATTGGAAATTTCTATTTTTCAGTTTTGTCAGACGTTTGTAATATTCTCACAATAAGCTAATTAGCACAATTGGAGCATTTCTAGCATGTTTGGTTGAAATCAGAAATTTACATTTTTTACTTTTGTCAGACGTTTGTAATATTCTCACAATAAGCTAATTAGCTCAATTGGAGCATTTCTAGCATGTTTGGTTGAAATTGGAAATTTACATTTTTCACTCTTGTCAAACAATTGCAATATTCTCACAATAAGCTAATTAGCTCAATTGGAGCATTTCTAGCATGTTTGGTTGAAATTGAAAATTTACATTTTTCAGTTTTGTCAGACGTTTGTAAATTTCTTACAGTAGGCTTATTTGCGCAATTGGAGCATTTCTAGCATGTTTGATTGAAATTGGAATTATAAATTTTTCACTTTTGTCAGACGTTTGTAATATTCTCACAATAAGCTAATTAGCTCAATTGGAGCATTTCTAGCATGTTTGATTGAAATTGGAAATTTACATTTTTCAGTTATGTCAGACGTTTGTAATATTCTCACAATAGGCTAATTAGCACAATTGGAGCATTTCTAGCATGTTTGGTTGAAATTGGAAATTTACATTTTTCACTTTTGTCAGACAATTGCAATATTCTCACAATAAGCTAATTAGCTCAATTGGAGCATTTCTAACATGTTTGGTTGAAATTGGAAATTTACATTTTTCAGTTTTGTCAGACGTTTGTAATATTCTCACAATAAGCTAATTAGCTCAATTCGAGCATTTCTAGCATGTTTGGTTGAAATCAGAAATTTACATTTTTTACTTTTGTCAGACGTTTGTAATATTCTCACAATAAGCTAATTAGCTCAATTGGAGCATTTCTAGCATGTTTGGTTGAAATTGGAAATTTACATTTTTCAGTTTTGTCAGACGTTTGTAATATTCTCACAATAAGCTAATTAGCTCAATTGGAGCATTTCTAGCATGTTTGGTTGAAATTGGAAATTTAAATTTTTCAGTTTTGTCCCACGTTTGTAATATTCTAACAATAAGCTAATTAGCTCAATTGGAGCATTTCTAGCATGTTTGGTAGAAATTGGAAATTACATTTTTCAGTTTTGTCAGACAATTGCAATATTCTATCAATAAGCTAATTAGCTCAATTGGAGCATTTCTAGCATGTTTGGTTGAAATTGGAAATTTCTATTTTTCAGTTTTGTCAGACGTTTGTAATATTCTCACAATAAGCTAATTAGCTCAATTGGAGCATTTCTAGCATGTTTGGTTGAAATTGGAAAATTACATTTTTCAGTTTGGTCAGACGTTTGTAATATTCTCACAATAAGCTAATTAGCTCAATTTGAGCATTTCTAGCATGTTTGGTTGAAATTGGAATTTTACATTTTTCACTTTTGTCGGACGTTTGTAATATTCTCACGATAAGCTAATTAGCTCAATTGGAGCATTTCTAGCATGTTTAGTTGAAATTGGAAATTTACATTTTTCAGTTTTGTCAGAAGTTTGTAATATTCTCACAATAAGCTAACTAGCTCAATTGGAGCATTTCTAGCATGTTTGGTTGAAATTGAAAATTTACATTTTTCAGTTTTGTCAGACGTTTGTACACTTCTTACAGTAAGCTTATTTCCGCATTTGGAGCATTTCTAGCATGTTTGGTTGAAATTGGAAATTTACATTTTTTAGTTTTGTCAGACGTTTGTAATATTCTCAAAATAAGCTAATTAGCTCAATTGGAGCATTTCTAGCATGTTTAGTTGAAATTGGAAATTTGCATTTTTCACTTTTGTCAGACAATTGCAATATTCTCTCAATAAGCTAATTAGCTCAATTGGAGCATTTCTAGCATGTTTGGTTGAAATTGGAAATTTACATTTTTCAGCTTTGTCAGACGTTTGTAAAATTCTTACAGTAGGCTTATTTGCGCAATTTGAGCATTTCTAGCATGTTTGGTTGAAATTGGAAATTTACATTTTTCACTTTTGTCGGACGTTTGTAATATTCTCACGATAAGCTAATTAGCTCAATTGGAGCATTTCTAGCATGTTTAGTTGAAATTGGAAATTTACATTTTTCAGTTTTGTCAGAAGTTTGTAATATTCTCACAATAAGCTAACTAGCTCAATTGGAGCATTTCTAGCATGTTTGGTTGAAATTGAAAATTTACATTTTTCAGTTTTGTCAGACGTTTGTACACTTCTTACAGTAAGCTTATTTCCGCATTTGGAGCATTTCTAGCATGTTTGGTTGAAATTGGAAATTTACATTTTTTAGTTTTGTCAGACGTTTGTAATATTCTCAAAATAAGCTAATTAGCTCAATTGGAGCATTTCTAGCATGTTTAGTTGAAATTGGAAGTTTGCATTTTTCACTTTTGTCAGACAATTGCAATATTCTCTCAATAAGCTAATTAGCTCAATTGGAGCATTTCTAGCATGTTTGGTTGAAATTGGAAATTTACATTTTTCAGCTTTGTCAGACGTTTGTAAAATTCTTACAGTAGGCTTATTTGCGCAATTTGAGCATTTCTAGCATGTTTGGTTGAAATTGGAAATTTACATTTTTCAGTTTTGTCAGACGTTTGTAATATTCTCACAATAAGCTAATTAGCTCAATTGGAGCATTTCTAGCATGTTTGGTTGAAATTGGAATTTTACATTTTCACTTTTGTCAGACAATTGCAATATTCTCACAATAAGCTAATTAGCTCAATTGGAGCATTTCTAGCATGTTTGGTTGAAATTGGAAATTTCTATTTTTCAGTTTTGTCAGACGTTTGTAATATTCTCACAATAAGCTAATTAGCTCAATTGGAGCATTTCTAGCATGTTTGGTTGAAATTGGAAATTTACATTTTTCACTTTTGTCAGACAATTGCAATATTCTCACAATAAGCTAATTAGCTCAATTGGAGCCTTTCTAGCAGGTTTGGTTGAAATTGGAAATTTACATTTTTCACTTTTGTCAGACAATTGCAATATTCTCACAATAAGCTAATTAGCTCAATTGGAGCATTTCTAGCATGTTTAGTTGAAATTGGAAATTTACATTTTTCAGTTTTGTCATACGTTTGTAATATTCTCACAATAAGCTAATTAGCTCAATTGGAGCATTTCTAGCATGTTTGGTTGAAATTGGAAATTTCTATTTTTCAGTTTTGTCAGACGTTTGTAATATTCTCACAATAAGCTAATTAGCTCAATTGGAGCATTTCTAGCATGTTTGGTTGAAATTGGAAATTTACATTTATTAGTTTTGTCAGACGTTTGTAATATTCTCACAATAAGCTAATTAGCTCAATTGGAGCATTTCTAGCATGTTTGGTTGAAATTGGAAATTTACATTTTTCACTTTTGTCAAACAATTGCAATATTCTCACAATAAGCTAATTAGCTCAATTGGAGCATTTCTAGCATGTTTGGTTGAAATTGAAAATTTAAATTTTCAGTTTTGTCAGACGTTTGTAAAATTCTTACAGTAGGCTTATTTGCGCAATTGGAGCATTTCTAGCATGTTTGATTGAAATTGGAATTTTAAATTTTTCCCTTTTGTCAGACGTTTGTAATATTCTCACAATAAGCTAATTAGCTCAATTGGAGCATTTCTAGCATGTTTGGTTGAAATTGGAAATTTACATTTTTCAGTTTGGTCAGACGTTTGTAATATTCTCACAATAAGCTAATTAGCTCAATTGGAGCATTTCTAGCATGTTTGGTTGAAATTGGAAATTTACATTTTTCACTTTTGTCAGACAATTGCAATATTCTCACAATAAGCTAATTAGCTCAATTGGAACATTTCTAGCATGTTTGGTTGAAATTGGAAATTTACATTTTTCAGTTTTGTCAGACAATTGCAATATTTTCACAATAAGCTAATTAGCTCAATTGGAGCCTTTCTAGCATGTTTGGTTGAAATTGGAAATTTCTATTTTTCAGTTTTGTCAGACGTTTGTAATATTCTCACAATAAGCTAATTAGCTCAATTGGAGCATTTCTAGCATGTTTGGTTGAAATCAGAAATTTACATTTTTTACTTTTGTCAGACGTTTGTAATATTCTCACAATAAGCTAATTAGCTCAATTGGAGCATTTCTAGCATGTTTGGTTGAAATTGGAAATTTACATTTTCCGCTTTTGTCAGACAATTGCAATATTCTCACAATAAGCTAATTAGCTCAATTGGAGCATTTCTAGCATGTTTGGTTGAAATTGGCAAATTACATTTTTCAGTTTTGTCAGACGTTTCTAATATTCTCACAATAAGCTAATTAGCTCAATTGGAGCATTTCTAGCATGTTTGGTTGAAATTGGCAATTTACATTTTTCACTTTTGTCAGACGTTTGTAATATTCTCACAATAAGCTAATTAGCTCAATTGGAGCATTTCTAGCATGTTTGGTTGAAATTGGAAATTTACATTTTTCACTCTTGTCAAACAATTGCAATATTCTCACAATAAGCTAATTAGCTCAATTGGAGCATTTCTAGCATGTTTGGTTGAAATTGGAAATTTACATTTTTCAGTTTTGTCAGACGTTTGTAAAATTCTTACAGTAGGCTTATTTGCGCAATTGGAGCATTTCTAGCATGTTTGATTGAAATTGGAAATATAAATTTTTCACTTTTGTCAGACGTTTGTAATATTCTCACAATAAGCTAATTAGCTCAATTGGAGCATTTCTAGCATGTTTGGTTGAAATTGGAAATTTACATTTATTAGTTTTGTCAGACGTTTGTAATATTCTCACAAAAAGTTGATTAGCTCAAATGGAGCATTTCTAGCATGTTTGGTTGAAATTGGAAATTTACATTTTTCAGTTTTGTCAGACGTTTGTAATATTCTCACAATAAGCTAATTAGCTCAATTGGAGCATTTCTAGCATGTTTGGTTGAAATTGAAAATTTAAATTTTCAGTTTTGTCAGACGTTTGTAAAATTCTTACAGTAGGCTTATTTGCGCAATTGGAGCATTTCTAGCATGTTTGATTGAAATTGGAATTTTAAATTTTTCACTTTTGTCAGACGTTTGTAATATTCTCACAATAAGCTAATTAGCTCAATTGGAGCATTTCTAGCATGTTTGGTTGAAATTGGAAATTTACATTTTTCAGTTTGGTCAGACGTTTGTAATATTCTCACAATAAGCTAATTAGCTCAATTGGAGCATTTCTAGCATGTTTGGTTGAAATTGGAAATTTACATTTTTCACTTTTGTCAGACAATTGCAATATTCTCACAATAAGCTAATTAGCTCAATTGGAACATTTCTAGCATGTTTGGTTGAAATTGGAAATTTACATTTTTCAGTTTTGTCAGACAATTGCAATATTTTCACAATAAGCTAATTAGCTCAATTGGAGCCTTTCTAGCATGTTTGGTTGAAATTGGAAATTTCTATTTTTCAGTTTTGTCAGACGTTTGTAATATTCTCACAATAAGCTAATTAGCTCAATTGGAGCATTTCTAGCATGTTTGGTTGAAATCAGAAATTTACATTTTTTACTTTTGTCAGACGTTTGTAATATTCTCACAATAAGCTAATTAGCTCAATTGGAGCATTTCTAGCATGTTTGGTTGAAATTGGAAATTTACATTTTCCGCTTTTGTCAGACAATTGCAATATTCTCACAATAAGCTAATTAGCTCAATTGGAGCATTTCTAGCATGTTTGGTTGAAATTGGCAATTTACATTTTTCAGTTTTGTCAGACGTTTGTAATATTCTCACAATAAGCTAATTAGCTCAATTGGAGCATTTCTAGCATGTTTGGTTGAAATTGGAAATTTACATTTTTCACTTTTGTCAGACGTTTGTAATATTCTCACAATAAGCTAATTAGCTCAATTGGAGCATTTCTAGCATGTTTGGTTGAAATTGGAAATTTACATTTTTCGCTTTTGTCAGACAATTGCAATATTCTCACAATAAGCTAATTAGCTCAATTGGAGCATTTCTAGCATGTTTGGTTGAAATTGGAAATTTACATTTTTCAGTTTTGTCAGACTTGTAATATTCTCACAATAAGCTAATTAGCTCAATTGGAGCATTTCTAGCATGTTTGGTTGAAATTGGAAATTTACATTTCTCACTCTTGTCAAACAATTGCAATATTCTCACAATAAGCTAATTAGCTCAATTGGAGCATTTCTAGCATGTTTGGTTGAAATTGAAAATTTAAATTTTCAGTTTTGTCAGACGTTTGTAAAATTCTTACAGTAGGCTTATTTGCGCAATTGGAGCATTTCTAGCATGTTTGATTGAAATTGGAATTATAAACTTTTCACTTTTGTCAGACGTTTGTAATATTCTCACAATAAGCTAATTAGCTCAATTGGAGCATTTCTAGCATGTTTGGTTGAAATTGGAGATTTACATTTTTCAGTTTCGTCAGACGTTTGTAATATTCTCACAATAAGCTAATTAGCTCAATTGGAGCATTTCTAGCATGTTTGGTTGAAATTGGAAATTTACATTTTTCACTTTTGTCAGACAATTGCAATATTTTCACAATAAGCTAATTAGCTCAATTGGAACATTTCTAGCATGTTTGGTTGAAATTGGAAATTTACATTTTTCACTTTTGTCAGACGTTTGTAATATTCTCACAATAAGCTAATTAGCTCAATTGGAGCATTTCTAGCATGTTTGGTTGAAATTGGAACTTTACATTTTTCGCTTTTGTCAGACAATTGCAATATTCTCACAATAAGCTAATTAGCTCAATTGGAGCATTTCTAGCATGTTTGGTTGAAATTGGAAACTTACATTTTTCAGTTTTGTCAGACGTTTGTAATATTCTCACAATAAGCTAATTAGCTCAATTGGAGCATTTCTAGCATGTTTGGTTGAAATTGGCAATTTACATTTTTCAGTTTTGTCAGACGTTTGTAATATTCTCACAATAAGCTAATTAGCTCAATTGGAGCATTTCTAGCATGTTTGGTTGAAATCAGAAATTTACATTTTTTACTTTTGTCAGACGTTTGTAATATTCTCACAATAAGCTAATTAGCTCAATTGGAGCATTTCTAGCATGTTTGGTTGAAATATGAAATTTACATTTTTCAGTTTTGTCAGACGTTTGTAATATTCTCACAATAAGCTAATTAGCTCAATTGGAGCATTTCTAGCATGTTTGGTTGAAATTGGAAATTTACATTTTTCACTTTTGTCAGACAATTGCAATATTCTCTCAATAAGCTAATTAGCTCAATTGGAGCATTTCTAGCATGTTTGGTTGAAATTGGAAATTACATTTTTCAGTTTTGTCAGACAATTGCAATATTCTATCAATAAGCTAATTAGCTCAATTGGAGCATTTCTAGCATGTTTGGTTGAAATTGGAAATTTCTATTTTTCAGTTTTGTCAGACGTTTGTAATATTCTCACAACAAGCTAATTAGCTCAATTGGAGCATTTCTAGCTTGTTTGGTTGAAATTGGAAATTTACATTTTTCAGTTTGGTCAGACGTTTGTAATATTCTCACAATAAGCTAATTAGCTCAATTGGAGCATTTCTAGCATGTTTGGTTGAAATTGGAAATTTACATTTTTCAGTTTTGTCAGACGTTTGTAATATTCTCACAATAAGCTAATTAGCTCAATTTGAGCATTTCTAGCATGTTTGGTTCAAATTGGAAATTTACATTTTTCACTTTTGTTGGACGTTTGTAATATTCTCACAAAAAGCTAATTAGCTCAATTGGAGCATTTCTAGCATGTTTGGTTGAAATTGGAAATTTACATTTTTCAGTTTTGTCAGACGTTTGTAATATTCTCACAAAAAGCTAATTAGCTCAATTGGAGCATTTCTAGCATGTTTGGTTGAAATTGGAAATTTACATTTTTCGCTTTTGTCAGACAATTGCAATATTCTCACAATAAGCTAATTAGCTCAATTGGAGCATTTCTAGCATGTTTGGTTGAAATTGGAAATTTACATTTTTCAGTTTTGTCAGACGTTTGTAATATTCTCACAATAAGCTAATTAGCTCAATTGGAGCATTTCTAGCATGTTTGGTTGAAATTGGAAATTTACATTTTTCACTTTTGTCAGACGTTTGTAATATTCTCACAATAGGCTAATTAGCTCAATTGGAGCATTTCTAGCATGTTTGGTTGAAATTGGAATTTTACATTTTTCGCTTTTGTCAGACAATTGCAATATTCTCACAATAAGCTAATTAGCTCAATTGGAGCCTTTCTAGCATGTTTGGTTGAAATTGGAAATTTACATTTTTCAGTTTTGTCAGACGTTTGTAATATTCTCACAATAAGCTAATTAGCTCAATTGGAGCATTTCTAGCATGTTTGGTTGAAATTGGAATTTTACATTTTTCACTTTTGTCAAACAATTGCAATATTCTCACAATAAGCTAATTAGCTCAATTGGAGCATTTCTAGCATGTTTGGTTGAAATTGAAAATTTAAATTTTCAGTTTTGTCAGACGTTTGTAAAATTCTTACAGTAGGCTTATTTGCGCAATTGGAGCATTTCTAGCATGTTTGGTTGAAATTGGAAATTTTTATTTTTCACTTTTGTCAGACGTTTGTAATATTCTAACAATAAGCTAATTAGCTCAATTGGAGCATTTCTAGCATGTTTGGTTGAAATTGGAAATTACATTTTTCAGTTTTGTCAGACAATTGCAATATTCTATCAATAAGCTAATTAGCTCAACTGGAGCATTTCTAGCATGTTTGGTTGAAATTGGAAATTTACATTTTTCACTTTTGTCAGACATTTGCAATATTTTCACAATAAGCTAATTAGCTCAATTGGAGCCTTTCTAGCATGTTTGGTTGAAATTGGAAATTTCTATTTTTCAGTTTTGTCAGACGTTTGTAATATTCTCACAAAAAGCTAATTAGCTCAATTGGAGCATTTCTAGCATGTTTGGTTGAAATTAGAAATTTACATTTTTCGCTTTAGTCAGACAATTGCAATATTCTCACAATAAGCTAATTAGCTCAATTGGAGCATTTCTAGCATGTTTGGTTGAAATTGGAAATTTACATTTTTCGCTTTTGTCAGACAATTGCAATATTTTCACAATAAGCTAATTAGCTCAATTGGAGCATTTCTAGCATGTTTGGTTGAAATTGGAAATTTACATTTTTCACTTTTGTCAGACTATTGCAATATTCTCTCAATAAGCTAATTAGCTCAATTGGAGCATTTCTAGCATGTTTGGTTGAAATTGGAAATTACATTTTTCAGTTTTGTCAGACAATTGCAATATTCTCACAATAAGCTAATTAGCTCAATTGGAGCATTTCTAGCATGTTTGGTTGAAATTGGAAATTTCTATTTTTCAGTTTTGTCAGACAATTGTAATATTCTCACAACAAGCTAATTAGCTCAATTGGAGCATTTCTAGCTTGTTTGGTTGAAATTGGAAATTTACATTTTTCAGTTTGGTCAGACATTTGTAATATTCTCACAATAAGCTAATTAGCTCAATTGGAGCATTTCTAGCATGTTTGGTTGAAATTGGAAATTTACATTTTTCAGTTTTGTCAGACGTTTGTAATATTCTCACAATAAGCTAATTAGCTCAATTTGAGCATTTCTAGCATGTTTGGTTCAAATTGGAAATTTACATTTTTCACTTTTGTTGGACGTTTGTAATATTCTCACAAAAAGCTAATTAGCTCAATTGGAGCATTTCTAGCATGTTTGGTTGAAATTGGAAATTTCTATTTTTCAGTTTTGTCAGACGTTTGTAATATTCTCACAAAAAGCTAATTAGCTCAATTGGAGCATTTCTAGCATGTTTGGTTGAAATTGGAAATTTACATTTTTCGCTTTTGTCAGACAATTGCAATATTCTCACAATAAGCTAATTAGCTCAATTGGAGCATTTCTAGCATGTTTGGTTGAAATTGGAAATTTACATTTTTCAGTTTTGTCAGACGTTTGTAATATTCTCACAATAAGCTAATTAGCTCAATTGGAGCATTTCTAGCATGTTTGGTTGAAATTGGAAATTTACATTTTTCACTTTTGTCAGACGTTTGTAATATTCTCACAATAAGCTAATTAGCTCAATTGGAGCATTTCTAGCATGTTTGGTTGAAATTGGAATTTTACATTTTTCGCTTTTGTCAGACAATTGCAATATTCTCACAATAAGCTAATTAGCTCAATTGGAGCCTTTCTAGCATGTTTGGTTGAAATTGGAAATTTACATTTTTCAGTTTTGTCAGACGTTTGTAATATTCTCACAATAAGCTAATTAGCTCAATTGGAGCATTTCTAGCATGTTTGGTTGAAATTGGAAGTTTACATTTTTCAGTTTTGTCAGACGTTTGTAATATTCTCACAATAAGCTAATTAGCTCAATTGGACCATTTCTAGCACGTTTGGTTGAAATTGGAAATTTACATTTTTCACTTTTGTCAGACGTTTGTAATATTCTACAATAAGCTAATTAGCTCAATTGGAGCATTTCTAGCATGTTTGGTTGAAATTGGAAATTACATTTTTCAGTTTTGTCAGACAATTGCAATATTCTATCAATAAGCTAATTAGCTCAACTGGAGCATTTCTAGCATGTTTGGTTGAAATTGGAAATTTCTATAATTCAGTTTTGTCAGACGTTTGCAATATTCTCACAATAAGCTAATTAGCTCAATTGGAGCATTTCTAGCTTGTTTGGTTGAAATTGGAAATTTACATTTTTCAGTTTGGTCAGACGTTTGTAATATTCTCACAATAAGCTAATTAGCTCAATTGGAGCATTTCTAGCATGTTTGGTTGAAATTGGAAATTTACATTTTTCAGTTTTGTCAGACGTTTGTAATATTCTCACAATAAGCTAATTAGCTCAATTTGAGCATTTCTAGCTTGTTTGGTTCAAATTGGAAATTTACATTTTTCACTTTTGTCGGACGTTTGTAATATTCTCACAATGAGCTAATTAGCTCAATTGGAGCATTTCTAGCATGTTTGGTTGAAATTGAAAATTTACATTTTTCAGTTTTGTCAGACGTTTGTAATATTCTCACAATAAGCTAATTAGCTCAATTGGAGCATTTCTAGCATGTTTGGTTGAAATTGGAAATTTACATTTTTCACTTTTGTCAGACAATTGCAATATTCTCTCAATAAGCTAATTAGCTCAATTGGAGCATTTCTAGCATGTTTGGTTGAAATTGGAAGTTTACATTTTCCAGTTTTGTCAGACGTTTGTACACTTCTTACAGTAAGCTTATTTCCGCATTTGGAGCATTTCTAGCATGTTTGGTTGAAATTGGAAATTTACATTTTTCAGTTTTGCCAGACGTTTGTAATATTCTCACAATAAGCGAATTAGCTCAATTGGAGCATTTCTAGCATGTTTGGTTGAAATTGGAAATTTACATTTTTCAGTTTTGTCAGACGTTTGTAATATTCTTAAAATGAGCTAATTAGCTCAATTGGAGCATTTCTAGCATGTTTGGTTCAAATTGGAAATTTACATTTTTCAGTTTTGTCAGACGTTTGTAATATTCTCAAAATAAGCTAATTAGCTCAATTGGAGCATTTCTAGCATGTTTAGTTAGAATTGGAAATTTGCATTTTTCACTTTTGTCAGACAATTGCAATATTCTCTCAATAAGCTAATTAGCTCAATTGGAGCATTTCTAGCATGTTTGGTTGAAATTGGAAACTTACATTTTTCAGCGTTGTCAGACGTTTGTAAAATTCTTACAGTAGGCTTATTTGCGCAATTTGAGCATTTCTAGCATGTTTGGTTGAAATTGGAAATTTACATTTTTCAGTTTTGTCAGACGTTTGTAATATTCTCACAATAAGCTAATTAGCTCAATTGGAGCATTTCTAGCATGTTTGGTTGAAATTGGAAATTTACATTTTTCACTTTTGTCAGACAATTGCAATATTCTCACAATAAGCTAATTAGCTCAATTGGAGCATTTCTAGCATGTTTGGTTGAAATTGGAAATTTACATTTTTCAGCTTTGTCAGACGTTTGTAATATTCTCACAATAAGCTAATTAGCTCAATTGGAGCATTTCTAGCATGTTTGGTTGAAATTGGAAATTTACATTTTTCAGTTTTGTCAGACGTTTGTAATATTCTCACAATAAGCTAATTAGCTCAATTGGAGCATTTCTAGCATGTTTGGTTGAAATTGGAACTTTACATTTTTCACTTTTGTCAGACAATTGCAATATTCTCACAGTAAGCTAATTAGCTCAATTGGAGCATTTCTAGCATGTTTGGTTGAAATTGGAAATTTACATTTTTCACTTTTGTCAGACAATTGCAATATTCTCACAATAAGCTAATTAGCTCAATTGGAGCATTTCTAGCATGTTTAGTTGAAATTGGAAATTTACATTTTTCAGTTTTGTCATACGTTTGTAATATTCTCACAATAAGCTAATTAGCTCAATTGGAGCATTTCTAGCATGTTTGGTTGAAATTGGAAATTTACATTTTTCAGTTTTGTCAGACGTTTGTAATATTCTCACAATAAGCTAATTAGCTCAATTGGAGCATTTCTAGCATGTTTGGTTGAAATTGGAAATTTACATTTTTCAGTTTTGTCAGACGTTTGTAATATTCTCACAATAAGCTAATTAGCTCAATTGGAGCATTTCTAGCATGTTTGGTTGAAATTGGAAATTTACATTTATCAGTTTTGTCAGACGTTTGTAATATTCTCACAAAAAGCTAATTAGCTCAAATGGAGCATTTCTAGCATGTTTGGTTGAAATTGGAAATTTACATTTTTCAGTTTTGTCAGACGTTTGTAATATTCTCACAATAAGCTAATTAGCTCAATTGGAGCATTTCTAGCATGTTTGGTTGAAATTGGAATTTTACATTTTTCACTTTTGTCAGACAATTGCAATATTCTCACAATAAGCTAATTAGCTCAATTGGAGCATTTCTAGCATATTTGGTTGAAATTGGAAATTTACATTTTTCAGTTTTGTTAGACGTTTGTAATATTCTCACAATAAGCTAATTAGCTCAATTGGAGCATTTCTAGCATGTTTGGTTGAAATTGGAAATTTACATTTTTCACTTTTGTCAGACAATTGCAATATTCTCACAATAAGCTAATTAGCTCAATTGGAGCATTTCTAGCATGTTTGGTTGAAATTGGAAAATTACATTTTTCACTTTTGTCAGACGTTTGTAATATTCTCACAATAAGCTAATTAGCTCAATTGGAACATTTCTAGCATGTTTGGTTGAAATATTACAAACGTCTGACAAAAGTGAAAAATGTCAATTTCCAATTTCAACCAAACATGCTAGAAATGCTCCAATTGAGCTAATTAGCTTATTGTGAGAATATTACAAACGTCTGACAAAAGTGAAAAATGTAAATTTCCAATTTCAACCAAACATGCTAGAAATGCTCCAATTGAGCTAATTAGCTTATTGTGAGAACATTGCAAATGTCTGACAAAAGTGAAAAATGCAAATTTCCAATTTCAACCAAACATGCTAGAAATGCTCCCATTGAGCTAATTAGCTTATTGTGAGAATATTACAAACGTCTGACAAAAGTGAAAAATGTAAATTTCCAATTTCAACCAAACATGCTAGAAATGCTCAAATTGCGCAAATAAGCCTATTTTAAGAATTTTACAAACGTCTGACAAAACTGAAAAATGTAAATTTCCATTTTCAACCAAACATGCTAGAAACGCTCCAATTGAGCTAATTAGCTTATTGAGAGAATATTGCAATTGTCTGACAAAAGTGAAAAATGTAAATTTCCAATTTCAACTAAACATGCTAGAAATGCTCCAACTGAGCAAATTAGTTTATTGTGAGAATATTACAAACGTCTGACAAAACTGAAAAATGTAAATTTCCAATTTCAACCAAACATGCTAGAAATGCTCAAATTGCGCAAATAAGCATATTGTAAGAATTTTACAAACGTCTGACAAAACTGAAAAATGTAAATTTCCAATTTCAACCAAACATGCTAGAAATGCTCCAATTGAGCTAATTAGCTTATTGAGAGAATATTGCAATTGTCTGACAAAAGTGAAAAATGTAAATTTCCAATTTCAACCAAACATGCTAGAAATGCTCCAATTGAGCTAATTAGCTTATTGTGAGAATATTGCAATTGTCTGACAAAAGTGAAAAATGTAAATTTCCAATTTCAACCAAACATGCTAGAAATACTCCAATTGAGCTAATTAGCTTATTGTGAGAATATTACAAACGTCTGACAAAACTGAAAAATGTAAATTTCCAATTTCAACCAAACATGCTAGAAATGCTCCAATTGAGCTAATTAGCTTATTGTGAGAATATTGCAATTGTCTGACAAAAGTGAAAAATGTAAATTTCCAATTTCAACCAAACATGCTAGAAATGTTCCAATTGCGCAAATGAGCCTACTGTAAGAATTTTACAAACGTCTGACAAAACTGAAAAATGTAAATTTCCAATTTCAACCAAATATGCTAGAAATGCTCCAATTGAGCTAATTAGCTTATTGTGAGAATATTGCAATTGTCTGACAAAAGTGAAAAATTTAAATTTCCAATTTCAACCAAACATGCTAGAAATGCTCAAATTCGCAAATAAGCCTACTGTAAGAATTTTACAAACGTCTGACAAAACTGAAAAATGTAAATTTCCGATTTCAACCAAACATGCTAGAAATGCTCCAATTGAGCTAATTAGCTTATTGAGAGAATATTGCAATTTTCTGACAAAAGTGAAAAATGTAAATTTCCAATTTCAACCAAACATGCTAGAAATGCTCCAATTGAGCTAATTAGCTTATTGTGAGAATATTACAAACGTCTGCCAAAAGTGAAAAATGTAAATTTCCAATTTCAACCAAACATGCTAGAAATGCTCAAATTGCGCAAATAAGCCTACTGTAAGAATTTTACAAACGTCTGACAAAACTGAAAAATGTAAATTTCCAATTTCAACCAAACATGCTAGAAATGCTCCAATTGCGAAAATAAGCTTACTGTAAGAATTTTACAAACGTCTGACAAAACTGAAAAATGTAAATTTCCAATTTCAACCAAACATGCTAGAAATGCTCCAATTGAGCTAATTAGCTTATTGAGAGAATATTGCAATTGTCTGACAAAAGTGAAAAATGTAAATTTCCAATTTCAACCAAACATGCTAGAAATGCTCCAATTGAGCTAATTAGCTTATTGCTAGAATATTACAAACGTCTGACAACACTGAAAAATGTAAATTTCCAATTTCAACCAAACATGCTAGAAATGCTCCAATTGAGCTAATTAGCTTATTGTGAGAATAGTACAAACGTCTGACAAAACTGAAAAATGTAAATTTCCAATTTCAACCAAACATGCTAGAAATGCTCCAATTGAGCTAATTAGCTTATTGTGAGAATATTACAAACGTCTGACAAAACTGAAAAATGTAAGTTTCCAATTTCAACCAAACATGCTAGAAATGCTCCAATTGAGCTAATTAGCTTATTGTGAGAATATTGCAATTCTCTGACAAAAGTGAAAAATGTAAATTTCCAATTTCAACCAAACATGCTAGAAATGCTCCAATTGAGCTAATTAGCTTATTGTGAGAATATTACAAACGTCTTACAAAACTGAAAAATATAATTTTCCAATTTCAACCAAACATGCTAGAAATGCTCCAATTGAGCTAATTAGCTTATTGTGGTGCATGTTGCTGGTTGGAAAGAGGTTACAGAAGCTTGAGCTTTTGCTATTATGTTTCCTGAATGCTTATCTGTAGGTCATAGTCATGTTTTCTGTAACAGGGTGTTTTAAAATGGTCTTTGTCGAGTACTTAGCAATGTATCTAAATTTAAAGGACCAAGCTATGAAGGTTATTGCAGCCTGAGTATTTAGGAATTGATGTCAGCAACCTTTCACTCATGATAAAATGCATCTAACATTTATCCACAGTTAAACTGGCATATCCTCTGTTATATTTAGATCAAGCTCATCCTGGAAAATGACTTGACTACAAGAATCGTGGCGTGAGTGGCAGCAAAAAAGGAGATCTTGTCTGGCCTTTTAATAGAATAGCCTCCGTATTCACAGAACGTATGTTCATATTCAGTCCGCTTCCTACTCCTATGCTTTCTTCAAACTTTTGCACAATCTGACACAATTGTTTTAAAAATACAGATAGATCTTTAGCATAACATGAATAAAATATTTATCTTTATGTACACAAATTAATTTTTTAATATTACGTAGATTTCTTTTACATTATACCACTAGATTACATAGATACTAAGTATTTTACTCCGTTCGTGTTATATCTTTTAGCTGAAACAAGAATATGTTTTCGGTATTACCATGGTAACACTGGAAATCTGAGAGCTGTTACAGAGCCAATTCTAGTCAGGAATTCTTTGGCCTCTTCTTCTGGTGTAAGAGATAAGTTTTCTGTTTACATTAACCTATTGTTGAGATTTCACTATAGCGATAAGAGGATGTACCCAGCACCTTCAAGGTTGCTACATACAATTTTGTTGTAGAGTGGTCTATGGGGTCAGACATCCATGGACAGTGAGGCAGAAATAGTGCATCTAGCAATCGAAGGTAGGCTAACTGTTGCTAGGCTGTCTGCTTGCTTACATGTAGTGTCATAATGTTACTCACGTGTCAAGTCGTTGTGGTCACTTTCTGACTGCTGTCATTGGACTGTTTGTTTATCAGGTGTTGTTCTTCAGCATTTAAAATGTTTTCACTAACGTAGTGATAACATGTTTAAAGGCATAAAATACACCTTGTCAAGATCATGCATAATCTCTAAGATCCATTGTATGCAGACATTGAGGCTACTCATGTGAGAAAGGGCATGTTCTTCAATCCTGACCCTTATGTAAAAATACGAGTAGAGCTAGGACAGGATAGGTCTCAACCTGCTCTCTCTTACCACTACAAGGATTTTAGGACATCTGTTTGCGACAATACAACTGAGCCAAGGTGGCACAATGAGGTACATTCTTGTAGTACATGTATTTGAAATAGACTATTACTGTTAGAAATATAAATTTCTCTTCAAATTGGATTACAGTCAAATAGCATTTGAATACTGTCCGACTCCGTAGAGCATTTAAAAAAAATGATGATATTCAAATGAATATACCGTAATACCTTTATTTGAATGCTATGTCGCTCTATTTTTCAACAATTCCACTACAGTTGCATTTTATTAGAAGTGATGTTCAAATAGACGGTTACGTTGTATTTTTCAACCCTTTTATATTGGCTTCTATTAGAGGTGGCGTTTAAATCAATGTGGTGTTATAATATAGGTTTTACCATAGTTTCCTAAATGACAACTCCATCTAGCTCAATAGAGCATTTAGAAACATTAATTAACTTAAATGTAGCTTTACAGTTGACAGTCCCATGCAACATAGTAGAGGATTTCAAAACATCTCTCTAACCTGCTTCTAAAGTTGCAGTGATTTTCCGATAACTGATTCGATGATGGAGCAGGTGGGCTATCCAATGTTGGTTCAGCAAGAAATTCAAGACAATGAGTATATGCTGACTGCAGTGTCAGTTAGCATTAAGTTACTAGTTACTACTGCTAACACTTTACTTGTCTTTTTGATATTCCATTTTACTGCGCTGCCATCAGACACTCTTTTTATGAAAGTAAAGGATCGATTCACCACTGCTCGCCCCACTCTTCTCCGGTTCTTAGGTCAACTATCTCTTCCTATGAAGCAAGTTATAGAGAAGGCTAAACTCGGGTAAGATTTGTAGTCCCGTTTGTCACACTGCCCTTTGCTGTTGGTAACCTTAATAGGCACTTTGAAAGTTATTGTGGGTTGTTTCCGCTGAATATATTTTGAAATTGAGCATATATTAAATATAATGAATTCTCGTGACAGCATTTTATTATGCAAATAATTCGGTCTAAACATGTTTATACATTTTAGTTTATGGCAGTAGTAGGTTCACTAAAAATGCTTGCCAAATTGAATACAACTAGTATGTAACATGGCTGGAGTACACAATGTTTTACCAAATTATTATATTAAAACAATGCTTCTGTGAACTTGTTAAACAATTTACTGCAATTGTCCTGAGAAATCTATCGGCATCATCCATCAGTTTTGGTCAGAGAGTGTCTTGTATAATTTTTTTATAGCGTAAGGATTTAATTTTTGAAACAGAATATGCATAAAGGCTGAATATGCGTTTCTTTTCAATGTCTGTGATGCTCATCATAAAAGAGAGAACCGGAATTTTTCATTCAATATTCTTGTGTTTTCTTTTTTGCCTCCAGACTTGCAAGCCATCTGCTTTCCTAAAATGACTATCCACTAGTTTTTACTAAACTGAAAAACTCTGGTTTACACTGGTTATAATATAATGCATAGCATTATATACATGATATAGCATTATGTACATGATATAGCACGAAAGCGCACATGGTATAAATTGTCAAATGGTACAAATTCGGCTATTAATTGGAACACATGAATAGTATCTTGCTAATCTACATAGAATGTTAGTCACTATTCAAAATTACTGCCTCAAGGATCTTATCTTGATGTGTAGACCAGAGCAAGCCAGTCATCTGTATGGCTGATTTTTTTACTTACAAGAGACTTCCAGGAGATCTTTACTGATCATTGATGCAAGCATAACTAGTTTCTAGCATCGTGTGGGGTTATTACACGTTGACTTTCAAGTCTTCTCAGTCATGAAAAGAAGGAGCAACATCCAAATATGCTAGTTGTAGCGTAAAGCTAGTACAGTACATCTCATGTCATGTTGGCGGTACAGTTGATGAGCAGTCGGACTTATAGTTTGTCCGTTCAGATAACCACAATTGTAGTAAATATTTGAATTGCATTCAGTGTATGAATTCCATTCACCAGGCAACTAGAGAATCCCTTTTGATTCCTTAGCAAACAGACAAAGGTTAGTAAAGGTTTACGAGAGCAACCTTTCCTAGGCCATCTTTTTACCATCTGTAGTACATTGAGTCTTCAGGTGATATCGTGGTAAGTCATTTGATGAACTGCTTTCCTGTTTGTTCCAGGCTGACTGTTAGCTGTCAATTAATTGGTCGAACGCCACATGACCACATCTGTGGTATATTGATGTTTAAACCGACAATCATTCCTTATGATGGTAAGCAACGTAATCTGGCAGGTTTTTGTCTACTTGAAAGGTGTGTTAATTATTATCTGGTAGAGTTTGGTGTTTACTTGAATGTTATGTTAATTGTTATCTGGTAGTGTGGTGTTTACTTGAATGTTATGTTAATGATTATCTGGTAGATTTTGGTGTTTACTTGAGTGTTATGTTAATTATTATGTGGTAGTTTGGTGCTTACTTGAGTTTTAAGTTACTTATTATCGGGTAAAGTTAGGTGTTTATTTGAATTCTGTGTTAATAATAAAATATAATGAAATAAGAAGTAGAAGCTAATAAGTTACTTCATTTTGTCCGTAGATATTACAGCACAGAATACATATTCATTTATTGTCAATGTAATAACAGCATGGAGAGGAAACATCATATTGGGGCAGTAGAATATTTTAAAGTAGAGTTTCTTTTGCGTTCTTTCTGGGTTTCAATGCCTTGGAAACTTCAATAATATACTCTACAGTATAATTGGACTTTAAAGTTTATAGAACGGCTTAATTCTGCAGATACTGATAACTATTTATATGCACTGTAGCGAGCAGGCATTCAATGGATAGGAACCATCTTGGAGAAACACGCGTAGGCTGCTGCGCCATCACAGACAGTGCAGTAGAGAACGCTGTAGATAGATCTTCTGCCGATATTCTCTCCGATTCCTCTGGGAACAGTGATGTTGAACTTACTGACACGGCTGAAACTCCAGCAATGCGGTGAGCATGAGCAACTTTGTCAGCCTGACCTTCTTATCTACTTGGAATGTTTAAGATCATCGTAATTCAGCAAAAAGAATGAAGTAGCTTGGCGATGTAATTACAGTTGCAAATAGTTAATGTGATTGTTTCTATTTGCATCAGTTTACTGGACATTTAATCTTTTTCGAAATTTTTTTAAAGCACTAGTGCAATAAAATGACTATTAAAATACATGACTACGGATATTGCATTAAATCATGTTTGTGAATGCAAGTAAAATTTTATAGGGTGAGCTCCAGCAAATCTATCTATGACAGCTACAAGTTCACACACACAGTAAATAGTATTTATAGTAAATAGCTACTATCAGTTTTAGTAGCTTTTAGCTCTCTGTATGACAGGCCTTAACTCACTCTGTATGACAGGCCTTAACTCATTCTGTATGACAGGCCTTAACTCACTCTGTATGACAGGCCTTAACTTACTCTGTATGACAGGCTTTAACTTACTCTGTATGACAGGCTTTAACTTACTCTGTATGACAGGCTTTAACTTACTCTGTATGACCGGCCTTAACTTACTCTGTATGGCAGGCTTTAACTTACTCTGTATGACAAGCTTTAACTTACTCTGTATGACAGGCTTTAACCTACTCTGTATGACAGGCTTTAACTCACTCTGTATGACCGGCCTTAACTTACTCTGTATGACAGGCTTTACCTTACTCTGTATGACAGGCTTTAACTTACTCTGTATGACAGGCTTTAACTCACTCTGTATGACCGGCCTTAACTTACTCTGTATGACAGGCTTTAACTTACTCTGTATGACAGGCTTTAACTTACTCTGTATGACAGCCCTTAACTTGCTCCGTATGACAGGCCTTAACTTACTCCGTATGACAGGCTTTAACTTACTCTGTATGACAGGCTTTAACTTACTCTGTATGACAGGCTTTAACTCACTCTGTATGACCGGCCTTAACTTACTCTGTATGACAGGCTTTAACTTACTCTGTATGACAGGCTTTAACTTACTCTGTATGACAGGCTTTAACTCACTTTGTATGACTGGCCTTAATTTACTCTGTATGACAGGCTTTAACTTACTCTGTATGACAGGCTTTAACTTACTCTGTATGACAGCCCTTAACTTGCTCCGTATGACAGGCCTTAACTTACTCCGTATGACAGGCTTTAACTTACTCTGTATGACAGGCCTTAACTTACTCTGTATGACAGGCCTTAACTTACTCTGTACGACAGCCCTTAACTTGCTCCGTATGACAGGCCTTAACTTACTCCGTATGACAGGCTTTAACTTACTCTGTATGACAGGCTTTAACTTACTCTGTATGACAGGCTTTAACTTACTCTGTATGACAGGCTTTAACTTACTCTGTATGACAGGCTTTAACTCACTCTGTATGACCGGCCTTAACTTACTCTGTATGACAGGCTTTAACTTACTCTGTATGACAGGCTTTAACTTACTCTGTATGACAGGCTTTAACTCACTCTGTATGACCGGCCTTAACTTACTCTGTATGACAGGCTTTAACTTACTTTGTATGACAGGCTTTCACTTACTCTGTATGACAGCCCTTAACTTGCTCCGTATGACAGGCCTTAACTTACACCGTATGACAGGCTTTAACTCACTCTGTATGACCGGCCTTAACTTACTCTGTATGACAGGCTTTAACTTACTCTGTATGACAGGCTTTAACTTACTCTGTATGACAGCCCTTAACTTGCTCCGTATGACAGGCCTTAACTTACTCCGTATGACAGGCTTTAACTTACTCTGTATGACAGGCCTTAACTTGCTCCGTATGACCGGCCTTAATCTACTTTTTCTGCCTGCGGAGATCTAGAACGGTATAGCAGTGGCACTAGTGGTGATAGTTCTGTGCAAACACTTCCTACTGAAATGGATAACAATTCCGTTTCTTCAATACCTCAGGTAATACTGACCTTTATTGATTTATTGAACAGGCATTTATTATTAATTTCAATAACTCTGCACGCATTGTTCAGTCATTGTTAAGTGTCAGTAAGATGCGAATGGATATTTGAATAAATTACAAAGACAATTTGAATCAATGTCGTTGTTTATTTGGCAAAACACAGTTTTGTTAACCTAATAATTATATTACATGTTTTATATAGTATGCTTTTAAGTTGTTGTTGTTAAGGCAGAAAAAAACTAGCTGGATTCTGTAAAGTTTGACCTTTTTTAACCAATCAATTTATTCTCTTTCCAAACCAACAGTAAAACTTACACAACAAAATTTCCTTAAAAACGCTAATAATAACAACTAATGATAATAAAAAATCTAACAAGAATGTCATGGCCTTCGCCTGGTAAAGGCTAATTCGCACTCGTCCATTTATTTGTCAATGTGACGCGTTATTTCGTGTGTCTAGCCACAACAGCCTCAACTCTTACACATTTTGACACATTTTTTAAATGTAAGTCAGTGGCTGTCATTTGTTGCTTTTCTTCTTAACGCCACAAAAAACGTAGCGTTCATGTATCTTTTGTAATTAACTTGAAACTTTCAGAGCTACAAACTATTTGATACATTTTACATGATTAACTTATGTTTTAGCTCTGTCACAACTGCTAGTTACATTTTTCTTAGTCAAATAGTATTTGAACATTGTGCTTTACCAACTTATGTAAACTTTGTTGAACGCAAATAATATTGAAAGTTAGCCTATCTATAAATTATTTATCTGTAATTTTTAAAAAAGAATTGAATTCTATGTTAGAGTATTAAATGAGGTGTCTCTAGACTATTGTTCACTTGGGGGCAAAATCTGAGTTTTTCAGAAGTATTAAAGACCACCAACTAAGGTGAAATCTACAGTTTGTTAACAGTAATGGTATACAACTTGTTAAGTAAGTTATTGCCATAATAAGTCTATGCCATAATAAGCTAAGGCGGGTAAGGTATATCATGTAACAATTAATTCGATAATGTTTTGCTAGACTAACACAAGGAAGAGCAGCTCACTAGAAGCAGTAAGCGTAGTGTGCAAGTCTAGATTATTTTCATTGATCGCTTACTAGCATCATATTTCAAAATATTTTATTAGAAAGTCTAGATATCTTTTATCATTTGAGATTCTCTGTACCGTTTTAGGTGATCTGACTGCCAGGATGTTTCAAGATTAAAATTAACATAACCTGATAAATTTGATCGCATTTAAAATGCTCAGAAGAAAATCACTTTTTCAAAAATGACGTCAATAGTCGCACTTCATGTTTGTCCCTCTCGTTGTGACATTGGCTGTTCATTCAATCTGCAGTGTTACACATCTCTATATATAGTGACATATGTTTTATTTTGTATTTGCTCAGGATTGTTTAAATAAAACTTCAAGTATAGTCCCAGATACGTACACTGCTATAGATATTTCAAATGATTTAAAGATATTTTGGTTAGAATTTGTCCCATTGTTTTCCTCTAAATGCTGTGTAAACATATGAGTACCCAATGCTGGTGTGAACGTATGATTACCCAATGCTGGTGTGAGCGTATACATATCACATATAAAAAATATGCACGACTATTAATGCCATTTTGAGGAAATCTGGGTGCGGTTTTTCTTTCTGAGCATTTGAACTGCGATCAAGTTTTTTCGCCTTTAAATATCTTTAAACATCCTGACAGTCAGATCACTTGAGACAGTAAATGAAATCTTAAGATAGAACAGTATCCTCACATTGTAATAAAATCTTTAAAAACTTGACATGAACCTTTAATGTGAAGCCTCCATTGAGTCTAACAAATGCTACATATCATAGTTGTGAGAGCTTTTTGTTTCACAGCTAACAAAAATTCATCTAAATCGAACTAAATGCAGCACAAAATAGAATGTTCAAACTACTGAAATTTACCTATTAAGATGCTTGATGTGGAGGCTTTGTTTGAAAAGAAAGTCCTGGCTTGCCCTGATGTTACACCAGAGCAGTTAGCATAGCCTATAAACATTAAACTATTGATGAATATCTTGAGCTATATTTTTCAATAATTGGCCGTAGAGAGAAATGCATTCCACATGCTGATGAGGCTACGCAACTTGGTTGTAACGTAACATTTTGTACCTTAATCAAGTGAAAAAACTACCATATTTTTTCTGCAGTCGTAAGGAGTATTCAATTGGAATAAAATGCCACCCATGTGCCATATACATGTACACATACCCACAACGTGTAGGGAATCTGAAAGCGCCCTAGAAGTGATAGCAGTTTGTTTTTTTTCCTAAAAAGTCGGAAGTTATGAACCTGACACTCATTGACCAGTACTCTCTTCAGTGCTCACTGTGTGTAGTCATAGCAAGAGGAATAAGATCGCCAAGAAATATCTCAAGCATGAAATTTGACTGTTGCTGACAGTGTGTATTGCCAATTCGTTTCAGGTGGCGGTTAATCTCAGTGAATCACCTCCTCACACTGTTGAAAATCGAGGAAAAATACAGATTGAAGCAGTCGAGTCTACACCACATGCGCTGTCATCTGTTGATTCTGATGAGTTAGACATTACTCGGTCTTTCTCAGATCCGTTTGCTATTTACCAGTTAGAGGAGGGGGATGTTGACATCCAAACAGCCAGGAGTGTCCAAGGATGTCATGATCAGGATGATATAAATGGAGGGGTTACTCTAGACAATTCTGATACTATAGCCTCTGAAGATTTTTCTAGCCTAGCTAGGGATGTAGCTATTCCTCAGTTAACCTCATCAAATTATGCAGAGGGGAGCTCACCATCAAACGTTCTCACTTCTAGGGATAATACTGACTCTGTTGTGAAAGCTAGCGACACTAATCAGGCAGAGTCTAACAGCTCATGCACAGCAAGTGCCGATGCTTATGCAATGAGGGACAAAGCAGGTAATACCCAGAAAGTTTCTGAATCTGAAACCACGCAGGCTCAAGTAAAAAGCTGTGATGACCTTGCAATAGATATGCAATATGCTGAGAATACACATGGTAGTGAGGAGATGAAAGGCCGAGGTGTGTATGGAAAAGATGGAAATGATGTAACCATCAGCAAAAAAAATAATCTGAAGTTTTGCATGTTTATTAGTTTTTACTTTTATGAACACTTTCATTATTTACCTCCAGACTTTCCTCTGCTTTCACTTTCACCAGAAAACATAAGTAATGTAGCTTGAAAGCACAAATAAATCCAATCATTTTTTTTAGAAAAAGTGAAAGATGAATCATCGGTGTCATCAAACAGCACTGATGGCACTCTCATTACTAGTTCATTGGAGAATCCTCCCGTTCCAAGGCACTCCATACTGAGAGCGTGTGGTGATATTAAAAATTGTAAATAGTAAATATGGAAATATTCTTTGTGAAATATTCAATGTTAACGACTCCAACATCCAAAATATATTATAAAAATACATTTATACCCATGATACACACATCTTTAATGATCATATATCATTGTACATGATCTGCACATCTGCAACAATTATGTAATAACATATTATTGCCAATACCGGAAACTGTCTTAAAACAATATATTGTTTTTGTATTATACACATAAACAAGTAGTATTAATTTTAGTGTTTTTATAGATTATCTTGGTATGTATCTTGGTATGTAAATATAGGATTTAAACGCACTGTAAATATTCATGGCGTGGTTTCACAATTCAACTGTAGTATAAAAGAGCCAACAGAGTTATATAATGATAATATTTATTGATCACATGACTTTCCTTCTGGAATGTTCCTTATTTAACAGAACTACTGTATATAAAGGATTGTAGAACATAATAAAAGTGAACTCTATGCATGTAAGAAAAGTGACTAATATTATTACTAGCTCAGTTTTTTCATATATTCCTATGAATAAAGAGTAAGTAATATATTATTTACCTCAACTATAAGTCTACCATTAAACTGTGTTGTTGAAGTTCTTACTACATCTCTCACTCTCTTGTCTATATGTTGCAGTATAACTTTGACATGGTATTTGCTTGTTCAAATGTTAGCCAAGATTTGCTCTATACATCATCAGCACCTGACTACTAGATATTTAGACCCTCAATAGCTCGGGTAAAGAAAACAGGCTATCAATAGCTGAACAGGCTGAACAATTTTGCTATTCAAACATACGAATGGGTTGCTAATCAACTAAAAAAGAGTCACTGGGTCAGCATAAGTTATTAACAATGACTCAGGTTAGAGCTGAACTGCTGCCGACATCACACAGCTGACCAGGATCTTTGCATGCTGACTGCTGTAAAGAATTTTGAATTACATAAAAAAATATTATGTTTAATCTTTGACCTTGACATCAGACTAGGTGTAGCAGCTGATAGGGTAACTGTCAGCGGCTTTATAAAGGAAGGCAAGTATTTAAACCTGTGAGCAGCTTGCATGGCCCTACACTTAGACTGAGTTTTTCCATACCATGTGAGAGTAATGCATGAGGAGTATTCCCACTGCCCCTCTTTGCTCTGGCGTCAGAAATTCAGCATATTTATAGATTACCATGTAACTACAATTTATCAGGATTTAACTGTTCAACATACTCTGAGCTGAGACTTTAATATAAATAAAATGAATGAAATAAATAAGTAAAATGACTTACATTAATATTCAAGAATATGGTGAAAACTTTATACATAATTTATCTGATAAAACAATAATACAGCATGCACAAGAAATATAACAAAATAAAATATACCATAAGACGGTATAGTATTTAGCTATTAGCTAAAACCTCTGGCTCCAGAGAGTACCAGAATTAGTGAATGGACACAAACGGTAACAGTTACTGGAGATGATATAAATATTATAACTAAAAATAAAATGGTAACTAGGTGCACTTTATGATTTCATACACTCACCTTGAAATTTCTTTATAAAAGGAGTAGATGACTCCATCAGGATGCTGTATCGTTATAAAAACAAAAACGTTACTTATTTAGTTATTAATGTTTTGCTAGCCTCAAAAAGGGCACGGCTAGAGCCTGTTGCAATGAGTCAGTGCTTGAATACTATTAATTGATAGGAAAACCCAAAGTGACATAAAATTATTTCTACTGTTTTAGTTACTAACAGCTGGTTTTCATTCACCGCTACAAGAAAAATGTGGTGACCCAACTATTCTCCTACTGTGTCTGGCATGTGTTCATACATTCGACCTTGTCATGTTCAGCTGCGGTTCACATGCAGAAATTCATAAACTGCCATATGTTCCTTTAAATATTAGATGTTTACCAAAATGATTGAATTTCAATATCAATTTGAATAGCTACCAATTTCAATGTATTGAATAATTCTGGAAACCTAGTCAACAGATCTTACCAATGAGCTCCAGAGTTAGTCACTTGGATTCAGGAGGAGATCACACCGACTAACTTGTTACCTTATTAATAACTAGGGCTCTGGCAGTCTAGTAAGCTATAAGAGATCATCATGTGTGCCAATAAAATACAAACAATTACTCTACCATCTATACTCAATAATTCTAAACTACTGGAAGGTAAACAAGAAGCACACATGGTATTGATGCAGAACGCTGCGAGTTCATATCCTGCGTGATATAATCTTTTTTCAAATGTAACCCTGCGCTTTTATACAGACAGACATGGTTCTTATTATAGTAAATATTACAAGTAATACCCATCAGTCACATTGTTGTTGATAAATTTGATGATGCTTCATGTATATAGAAACCCTTGTTGAGTAGCAAGAACAGCCCGTATTGTAAGCACTCACCTCTATTATATGCTCTGGTTAATAAGTATTTGCTTTGCTATTGTTACCTGCTTATCTTTGCCAAAACTTAGAAAATCAACTAGCTTTAAAATAATGTTTACATTACGAGCCTGCAGAAAGCATGTGCTCCTAAAGCCTGCTTCCCATATCGGCTGCGAGACTCCGGCGGTAATAATGTGCAGCAAATCGTTTGCGACGCTAGGCTCCGGTGGCTTCTGTTCACATAAAGCTGCATCGCTAATAACCGAATAAAGAATGTTCGCTCGCTATGCTGTTTCGATAATGCTGACCTTTACCTGTACAGTGCACTTTGAGAAGGTTTTGCCTGCGGCTCTCGCAAAATTTGAATAGCTCTAAACTCTTGCGTTGACTGCCGGCAACTACCGGCGGTACCCGGCGTGTAGGTTCACAATTCATCTCTGATAGCCTGCAGTGCTGTTGCCGGTGCTGTTGCCGGTGCTTTGCGGCATATATTGGAACCGGGCTTAATAGATATTGATATCCCACCAAATGTTGGGGTCAACATATTTATATTGGTTATAAGACCTATAAAAAATAATGCAGCATAAATGATTTGAACTCGTGATTGTCAGCCCGCAAGACCAACCCACCAATTACTGCGTAACCCAATTGCCTTCCATGTGTTAGAACTATTGTGCATATGCTTATTATCTGCCCTTTTATTTGACACTCCTGTCATGCTCTCAAACCAAACTAGACTGCCGAGGTACCACTAGCTTGTGTTATAATGAAAGTGTGTATGTCCATCTATCTGAAGTCACAGTTAGAAGTTGGGATAAAATATTGCTTCATACCGGATTCACACTTGTGACACTCAGTTTAGTAGTCAAACACTCTAACACCTGCACTAATCAAACAACCTGAGTACCTCATCACTCATCATCAACATCATCGCACACTCCAATGGAGACATCTACAAGATCAACAGGTCCACCGACTCTTTATTTTGACAGTCAAGGCTCCTAGCTGTATGAAGTGCAGGCCACAGGGCTGAGAAAAACATAAACTGAACATAATTGAAACTAAAATAAACTGGCAGATTCAACAGTGATGTATGATTGGGTGCAAAATAATTTTGCATCACGTTGTTCTTCTAAAAGCACACGTAAAAGTATAGAGGCAATTTCATGGCAGGTCTAAACCTCATGGGCTTACATAGAGCAAAACCATTCATCCTGTCTACTGGTGTCAATACTGTTGTAAACGTAAAAATAAAGCGAGATATTCTAAAGAACAAACTCTATGAAAGGAGTGGTGGCCATGAAAAAGACCGTGGAGGAATAACTCCGAAGAGTTGTCTTATTTGGATGCTATCGGTCCCATGGACGTCAGGCTCATCAAGGCGCCCTGGACACCCGGCGCAGAAAAACATGGTGAACTGATCAAAGGGAAAAGGTGACGTAGCCAATATATATATATATAGAGAAGAGACTTCTGGGATAGTGGTTGACCTAGAAAAGATAACAGACGCCATTTATTAAGGCTTTTACGCAGTGAACAATCTTCTATAATTTATTTCTTACCGTTCACTCATTGGAAGACATTTTTTATGTTCATGGTTACATGTCAAAATATTCTAAGTTTCTGTTATAATTAATTGTTAGTGGTTTAAGATTACTTAAACAATATTGTTTCCGTTTTTGTTCTACGTTTTCTCGAGATAAGATTTTGTAATTAGCCCTTTTCGTTATCGAAATATGTCTTAATGTTTTTTTACACTTACTGTTCGCTACCCAGTATATGTAGAATTTCCTGGGCTTTTTGTTAGTGTTTTTATTGTTATGCTATAATGGCTCATTGTCTAGGGATAATTTTTTATTGTTCTGTATGTGAAAATTCTTAGAAACTCGGCAGTCAGCAAGACGATATGATTGGTCGGTTTGAACGATAACCGTCAATCTCTAGGCCAATCGCTTATGTAATATAAATACTGTCACTAATTTTTAGGCAGTTCAGCTTGGGTGTGACTCTTGAATTGGATGCATGATTAGTATTACTATAATAAAGTCGTTATTGTTGGAGAAATATCGTTTATAATCGGCACTAACAGCAAGCTCACACAAAATGACTACAAATAAATAGGATAATTAAATAATTATCCTTACAAGAGTTGTGTTCTCTCCTGTTGGTTTCAACAGGTTACGGCGTTGGTTTCAGCGCACTCTGTTGGTTTCAGCAGAACGGAAGCGAGTTGGGTTCAGCTCCCTCCTGTTGGTTTCAGCAGGTTGTACAGTCAGCAGCGTTGGGTTCAGCGCACTCTGTTGGGTTCAGCAGAGCATAAATGAGTTGGTTTCAGCTCCCTCCTGTTGGATTCAGCAGGTTGTAGCGTTGGTTAAAGCGTTGGTTGTCCCCACCCTACTCTTGCGAGTTTTCTTCACTGGTGGCAGCGGTGGGATAATAGTGAAGCAATTCTCTCAAACCCTTTTAAATTCAAACATGGTGCGCAAGAGTAGAAGTAAGGACGGCCCATATGATTTATGCACTAATATGATGGAAAGAGGGCACATACCTGCAAAAGTAGCCATGCTGCCTATTCCTGCTCCTTCATTTGATGGCACAAGTGATGTGGAAGAGTTTTTGCATTGTTTTGAAGCAGTGGCAAAACATAATCAGTGGAGTGAAGAAGAATGTAGGCTACGGTTAACATTGGCATTGAAAGGCCCAGCTACCAGAGGTGTTGGTGGCAATACCTATGAAGAAGTTTGCCAAGAACTTAAGGCACAATATGGGCTCAGGACAGACACAGCTAGCGCCATATTAAAATCTATGAAATTAAAGCCAAAGGACAACATATATCATTATGCTGAAAAGGTACAGAAGTTAGTTCAAAAGGTTTACCTCGAGCTAGATAGCTATCAGCATGACCAGCAAGCCAAGCGTGAGTTGATTGCAGCAATTCGGCCTAATTCACAGCTGGCCTGGACACTACGCTTATCTCCTCCCAGCACCATGACTGATGCTGTAGAAACTAATCAGAAGTATCAGGATATGGTAGAATATGATACAAATGTCCACCGAGTAGAGCTAGAAGATGTCCAACAATTAAAATAAGAACTGACAGAGCAAATGCAAATGAGTCAAACAGCTTTGCTCAAACATTTTGCAGAAATGCAGAGTAAGTTTATGCAGCAGATGTTGGACACGCAAAAGCAAATGGCGGCATCACAGCAAGCAATGATGACACAGCTAACATCGACGACAATGAGAAGCCAACAGCCTCAGAGAGAAGTTCGATGCTACAACTGCAATGGCAGAGGCCACGTTGCTCGTTACTGTGATAAGCCAAAGCCATCGGGAAACGACCAAGTTCAGGCAAACTAATGCTCGTACTGCCTGAACTTTGTGATGTGGGCAAACTTAGGATACAGGCATGTTGGCTCACCAGTGCATACTACATTCCTGTACGGATTCACCAACAAAGATTTGTCATGTTACTTGACAGTGGTTGTACAAAGTCCGTACTTCCGAAGAAATTGCTGGAGACATTGCTTAGCTCATGTTACTCGAAGTTGTTACCTGTGCGAGGTAGCGGGATATTGGCAAATGGGCAGCAGATTTTGCTTGAAGGCATGACGAATTTAAAATTTCGACTGGGACCGATACAACTGCAACATCAGTTTGTAGTATCTGATGTGGACAATCACATTCTGCTAGGGTTAGACTTCTTGGAGGATCAAGAATGTCAGATGGATTTCCGTCATTCGCAGCTACGTTGTAAGGGCACTGAAGTTGCCTGCTGCGCCGAGGACGGAGAACCCCTTTCGGTGAATGTGCAGGTCAAAAGGAACATAGTTGTTTCGCCAAATACTGAATGCTTATTGTTGGCGAGGCTTAGTCGAAAGTGGACGCCAGGGCCAGCTTGCATTAAAACTTTACACAAGGTTTTGGGCTTGAAGGTTGTCACATCGCTGTGTGAACCTACAGAGCAAGAGGTCAATATTCGTGTGATGAACACAAGCAATAAACTTATTCATCTACCTTCTGGAAGAAAGGTAGCCGTCTGTATGCCTGTGGAAAGACAAGAACAGTTTCAGAAGGACTGCAATAGAACTAAATGCCCCAAACACTTCAATGAACATTTACCCAGTTGGACGCAATCTCTGCCAGAAATGGAACCAAAGCAAGTCAACACACCGCTGATAAAGCATCAGAAAATGTTCAGCTCCAGCAAAGGTGATGTTGGTGGCCACCAAGTAGTAAAACATTAAGTCTCGGTTATGAAAGATAGACCGCTTATTAATCAGCTAGCATATCGGCTGGGGCCGATACAGAAAGCTGAGGTTGAAAAGCCAGTAGAGGAGTTAAAGCCGCACAATTTGTATAAAGGAGGTACAAGGCTCTATCTACAAAAGTGGAGAATCCAAGATGATATGAAAGATGAACCCACCACCTTTTCTGTCGGAACCAAAGCTTCATTGAAATCATTCTTCACGGAGAAAGGATGCAGTACTAAACTTAAACCAAGAGATGCTAATCTCTGCACCATCAGCAAGTATCTGACAAACCAGAAATTTAAAATGGAGTGCAAGGGGGGAAACCCTATTCAATATGAAAGTGATATTAGACTAAGCACCACCAGAATATGCAGAAAAAAACTGCCTAAGCCAACGGATCGCCCTCCTGATTCAGAGGTGATGGAGCAACCCGTCCCTCTGCTCCAGGATCACACAGAGATATCCAAGCTGGGGGATCACACTATTCCGCCAACCCATCCTACTAATTTATGTCAGCACCTACCGGACTACCGCTTAGATGTCTGCCATAGAAGTAATGCCATTCTGGGACAGAATGAAGTTTTAGGGGAGGATAGTGTTGTAAACGTAAAAATAAAGCGAGATATTCTAAACAACAAACTCTATGAAAGGAGTGGTGGCCATGAAAAAGACCGTGGAGGAATAACTCCGAAGAGTTGTCTTATTTGGATGCTATCGGTCCCATGGACGTCAGGCTCATCAAGGCGCTCTGGACACCCGGCGCAGAAAAACATGGTGAACTGATCAAAGGGAAAAGGTGACGTAGCCAATATATATATAGAGAAGAGACTTCTGGGATAGTGAATGACCTAGAAAAGATAACAGACGCCATTTATTAAGGCTTTTACGCAGTGAACAATCTTCTATAATTTATTTCTTACCGTTCACTCATTGGAAGACATTTTTTATGTTCATGGTTACATGTCAAAATATTCTAAGTTTCTGTTATAATTAATTGTTAGTGGTTTAAGATTACTTAAACAATATTGTTTCCGTTTTTGTTCTACGTTTTCTCGAGATAAGATTTTGTAATTAGCCCTTTTCGTTATCGAAATATGTCTTAATGTTTTTTTACACTTACTGTTCGCTACCCAGTATATGTAGAATTTCCTGGGCTTTTTGTTAGTGTTTAGATTGTTATGCTATAATGGCTCATTGTCTAGGGATAATTTTTTATTGTTCTGTATGTGAAAATTCTTAGAAACTCGGCAGTCAGCAAGACGATATGATTGGTCGGTTTGAACGATAACCGTCAATCTCTAGGCCAATCGCTTATGTAATATAAATACTGCCACTAATTTTTAGGCAGTTCAGCTTGGGTGTGACTCTTGAATTGGATGCATGATTAGTATTACTATAATAAAGTCGTTATTGTTTGAGAAATATCGTTTATAATCGGCACTAACAGCAAGCTCACAAAAAATGACTACAAATAAATAGGATAATTAAATAATTATCCTTACAAGAGTTGTGTTCTCTCCTGTTGGTTTCAACAGGTTACGGCGTTGGTTTCAGCGCACTCTGTTGGTTTCAGCAGAACGGAAGCGAGTTGGGTTCAGCTCCCTCCTGTTGGTTTCAGCAGGTTGTACAGTCAGCAGCGTTAGGTTCAGCGCACTCTGTTGGGTTCAGCAGAGCATAAATGAGTTGGTTTCAGCTCCCTCCTGTTGGATTCAGCAGGTTGTAGCGTTGGTTAAAGCGCAGAGATCTAGAGCTAGGGGTTGTCCCCACCCTACTCTTGCGAGTTTTCTTCAATACGCGACTGTTGGCATGTAATGCTTATCAATCAACATCTGCTGTTAGCCCTGTCACTATCTCGGTCTATGCATTTATCATGCCTTCCAATGGTCAAGTATAATTGCAGTGGCTCAAAACCTGGTCAGTTTCTGGGTTGTTTTGTAGAGGTGGAGCTTAATCCGGAAATGCAAATGTTTTGTCGGCACTAAGCGACGAGGTTTTAAGCAAGTGCCAATGTTTAGTCGGTTAGAAATTGAGTCTGTAATCTTATTATTTTTTTGTAACAAAATAAAGCATAAACATCGTTTTAGACAAATCTTTAATTAAAAATATGAGATCTTTCATCAAACTAGCATAACGTATTCACATAGTTGTTTATCGTAGTTTTGTCGTGTTAAGACGAAATAGTAACATGCTCACGAAACGGAAAAAAATCTTCTCAAAAATACATCATTAATTATTCTGTATTCGTTTATACAGTGTGTATGAAAAATGTCTTACATACGTTGTAATATGATTGCACTTACGTGTATGTAACGTGGTATTATATAAGTTATTGAATATTTGTGATTATGTTCTAACCAAATAAAATGCACATTGAAACAATTGTCTACTTTGCTACCATTCTGAGAGCTAAAGAAGATTCTATTTCATTTTAGTGTAACTATTTATGTTAGCGTATCGTAAGACAAAGATTGTGAAAAGGCAACAGAAGACATTAGTCTATCTTATCTTTACTACAAACACCGACTTCTCCAACAACTAACTTTGTTTAGATTTTGAACATGACCGCACTCTGTAGGTATTCATTTGTCAATTTGCTTATATATTTATTATTTATGTACAGCATTGTGTGACCAAAAAAATTTTCTTGATTTGTTGAGCAAAAAATATTTTCTTTTTGTTGGCATGATGATGTATTTTCTTGCTCCAATATAAATAATGCATGTGGCAATTGTTGTGCATCATTGTTAGCAGCTTTCCCGTTACCTCCACAAGCACAATGTAGCCAATTCTGGAAAATCAGAGGGCAGCACACACAAAACCTTCAGCATGATGTATGTCTATTGGCATTGCTGATGTTGTACAACATACATTGTTTGAAAAGTCGATGCGCAATGACAAAATGTCTGGTGATGGACCACTGGAACAATGATGGGAAGTAGGTTGTTTTAGTTATCGGACGAATCTATCATGATAAATCGTAAAGTTTAATAATTTTACTTTATTTGATATAAAAAGAAAATGTTGCACATAACTTAATTACTACCACATCAGCACCAAAGCCATAAAAGGCCTTTAACAAGCACAAATGAGAACAGAATAACAGAGTAGAAAAGGGCTACATATACTACATGTAGATATGTGAAAATAAGTGAATATAAGTATGGTTTATGTAAAAAAAAAATCAGTGTTGAAAATCCTGAATGTTTTATGTATGTAGGTATGTTTTAATTTGATCAATATATTCACTCAAAATTGAGCACAGTACAAGCTGAAACAGTTCGAGATTTTGCATATAAAAGTATTCCTATCTAGAACAAGTTTGTTCTCTATAGCTGCAGATGAATTGGCAATGAGGTAGAGGGCACGCCAGATGCCATCTGGCGTGACTTCCCTTCATTGCCAGTTCACCCACAGCTATGGGGAACAACCTTGCTCTATGCCTATCTAAATATTGCTTGTATTAGAAAGCCTCAGGAAGCATTTTTGCTCTGCCATTTCTTACTCCCTGCAAACTCCTCTTGGAGATCCTTGATCTAAAATAAAAACAATCATAGCATGTGTATTTACATCTCCTTGAACTTGTAAAGTACTGTGAATGCAGTATTCAAGTGGCATTATTTGCGACAATTTTTGACTTTGACAAGAATACTATTTGTTAATTTAATGAAGTAGATTGGAAAGTTACATTGGACATTGTGATTAGCTGGAAGGTAATTTGGCGATCTCAAAGAACCGGACAAATCTGATTTTGCTAGTTCCTGACTTTATTACTGTTTTTACAGTAGTTTTATTTCACAATTATTTCCTGACTTCATATATCTTCTCCAATCCTACATTGCTCAACTGACTTAGCCCATAGAGTTGACTTGTACAAGACAACAGCGAAATTAGTCCAAGTACTCAGTCTATGAATCGGATGGTGTTGTGGCACCTTGTTATCAATCTCTCAAAGAGTTGATAACAACTCCAGAGATGCTCCCAAATCCTGATTAGAGATTTGCACATTACATCAAATCACCAATCATGAGATTGGCATTAAAGCACCATAAAAATGGATTACCCAGTTTGTAAATTAAATCAAATTAAAACCATCAATTACATAGTGGATGATGGTTTTAATTTCATTTTATTTGAAAGCTGAGCAGTCACCCTTCTAAGTGATTTGATTTGGAGCAAAACGCATGCCAGCGATTTGATATGCTTTACAAATCTGGAATCAAAGACTTGGGAGCATCGCTGCACAACTTTCTCCAATTCAGACACTGAGCACTTACACTAAAGTGACACAAAAGCATCATGCAACAGGGTTCTAATTTTAAAACTGAGTTACTGAATATTACCACTCACCGGACTGTTAGGTATGAAAGTAACATCAGGTGTCTGAGTTACATCTATAATGCTGTCGTTTGTGGCGTTTCGTAGATGCTCCCCACATCTATGGAAGCTCACATAGCCTCTGCTCTTACTCCTACCCATCCTGAGCAAGCACTGCGTTTCCTCCTTATCTTGAGCTATAAATCAGAATGCTCGAGGCATTGAACGTTTGGCTGGGTGTGAACAGGCAACTTAACAAATATCGCAGTTGGCAGCAAATAATTTGTTTCTGAAACCTAATCCTGCCTACACAAGGGGTTCTTCTGCATTATCCTACTATAACTTCACGTTTTTCTAGCTACTAATCTAGGGCTATAAATGGCTTGAAGATTCGCCTACCAATGAAATTCCACATTTAACCATAATTAATATTGCACGATTTGCCTAAAATTTTATTGCTGGTTATGTGAGTGAGTACCTCCGTGTTACTATCAGATGTATTGTCTTGAGGATGCGGTCTCTTTGTTGGATTCTGTGACTAAAAATATAAACAATACGTAAATTATGTATATCGACACCATGTGACAACATATATGAATTTATGCACATGTATAGCATATTTATATTTGTGGGCACAATCTAACTAAATTTAAATTGGCAAAAGAGTCCAAACAAAGGCCTTGTTGCCAGAACTCCAAAATAAGCTTTCATTCTATCTTGCTTTTAATGATTGTTTTTGCAAATTTTAGGTGTGAAATATTCAATGTAAAATAAAATATTACGTCCAAGTTTAACCAAAGGTGTGAACTGCGATATAATACTATCTGGCGCATGTGTGAGGCCTCACGATGAGAAATTCTCAAGAAAAATGAGACAGATTGCCGTAAACTTCACTGGCTATTGGGTCAAGGATATGGTATCTGAGCATTCCAATCAAGTCTGTGTTTCTTTGCAATTCTACCAAATTTCTATGAGAGTGTAGATGAATAAAAGAAGAGAAAATGTTTTTGAACTTTGATGTACTGTGAGACCGAAAGCAAAGTATCGAATACAGCTTAGACATGTCGCAACCCTCACAGTAGTGTAGACTTAGATTTACTGCATTCTCTGATTTTGGCTTACAAGAATATAAATGTGCACGCATGCTTTTGTTACAAGATAGCTATTTCAGAAATAAAACAATTTAAAATCCATAAAAGTAATAAATATTATTCATCATCTCTATGTAAAATCCATACTATACTATCTGTGCATTTGCAAAGACATGGAAGGATAGCCCTGTCTAAATATATTGGACATACAATGACCGAGTTTTGCTGTCCAAAAATATCCCTTATAATAGGCTGAGTAAAATATTCTTGGTGTACCGGTAACTTACCCTCCGCTGTTCTTTGTACTTTTCCTTCTGGGTTTGCTGTCTTTCAGGGCCGTACATGCAGCCATACTCTTTTTCTTCGCCATACTCTTTTTCTTCGCCATACATACATAAATAGCTTTGACTGTCATGGATGACGTTCTTACCTCTCCAAATATCTTCACCTTGCTAAATTAGAGCAGATAAAATTTTAAAATTAAGAAACATGGTACAGATTTTTTAGATTCATTAGCTGAAGACGTTGTAGGTTTTTAGCCTTACTTGATTGCTAACACTCAATTGGGAACTAACTGCTGCATGTATATGATGCTTGATACATTTATTGCTTGCTTGATTGTAGTTATTAATATATACAATGATTTTTAATGTCATCTCAATTGCATGCCAATGCTTGTACACTGAAGTCCATGTATATCTTCTAATCAAGGCTGCACTATAAGCTTGATCGTAATCCACTGCATGTCTGTATATACCCGAATATCCACTTCGTCAAATTAAGCTTAAAAGTTGAGTGTCTATAGAGAGTAATCCTTTATTGCTGAGACTTAGATGGTGTGTATCCAGTGTGAGTTGCTAGTGAACTGATGAAAATTGTGTCAACTCTGCTTCAAGTAGGGCCTGTGACGTCATAGATCACATGGTACAAAAATAAACCAAAAAGGGCTCCATCAAACTGCAGCATAAAAACATATAAGCTACTATTGACATGTACTTCTATTGCACAACAACCAAGCATAGGCCTACATTTTACAATCAAGGTTACACTTCAACATCAATATTACACTAAAATATCCGAGGTATAAAATGTTCATTTTTAACGCAAGATCACAAATTAGGCAGTGAAGAAAAAGTGCTTTAAGGATATGAGATTACCTTCAAAAAGTCTTTCATGCTTGTTGAATATGCCGTCCTCATGGTTTGTGTAAAACTTGTTGCCATATTCGATTTCATGGGCTTTGATAGCTTGCTCAGACTCGTCTAACAATGAGGCAAGAAGGAGCGGCATAATGCTTAAATGCACTGCAATTAAAAATATATATTTGGTAGGCCCTCAGGCTCCTCGTAGAAGTTGACTGTCGTCAGCGATCATGTCATTCAGCTATCGAGGCTTCGATAACCTACCGACATGATTGCCGACTACAGGCACGGGAGGCCTGTAGGTAGGTCAATATAGAAGATGAAATGATGAATACAAAAAGTCAGTTATGAATACATGATGACCCACTGAGGTCTTGAAGCAATATGAATATGCAGTGCATTTCAATTAATTTTTTAAGACAAATTGCAAGCAGTAAGCGACTCTGACTACTGAGGACTACTGATCACAGGCAGGCTGTCTAGTCCAAAAATATAACTGCCCTGCATTGCAGAAGACTACAAAAACTTGCTTTACCTTGCCTCCTCTCCTACACTTTTTGTGAACCAAACAGATGAGATACAGCCTAGGCCTGGCGGTGCTACTGACAGCGCACCATTGTAGTAACAAGTTCAAATAAAATTTGAGATACACAATTAAATGGTTGTTCCTTAGGTAGCTACATACTGTCGTTGCTTCAAAATGTCCTACAGTTGAGACTTGGTAGTAATATAAAGTTAGTTGTTAAAAAAGTGTGTGCTTGCAGCAAATACAGTAAAGATAAAAAACTGATGTCTTCTGTTGCCTTCATTTTTACAATCAATGCCTAACGAGATGCTAATACTAATATTTACAGTGAATTAAAATAGAATCATTTTAGGCTCTCAGAATGGTAACAAAGTGGACAACCGTTTTAATATGCATTTTCTTTGTTCAGAACATAATCGTAACTTTTCAATATTTTATGTAATACCGCTTTACAAAAGTGTATTCATATTAAAAAAATATATAACTATTTTTCAAATATAAACGAATACAGAATAACTAATGGTGTATTTTTGAGAAGATTTTTTCCGTTTTGTGAGCGTGTTACCATTTATTCTTAACAAGAAAAAACTACGATAAACAGCTATGTAAATACTCTATGTTATTTTGCTAAAAGAACTCATATTTGTAATTAAAAATTTGCTTGGAAAAGATGCTTACGTGATATTTTGTTAAACAAATAGATAACTACTCGATTTATCAACAACTAAACGTTTGCAGTGGTTCGACTAACTTTAAAGCTTTTGTATTTCCGGATTAAGCTCCACCCCTACAAAACGATCCAGAAACTGACCAGGTTTTGAGCCACTGCAATTATACCTGACCCCTTCCAATAAATAATTGTTTTGATAGACTTTAACGCATAGCGTAATATCCTTACACTCATGCAAACAATCGTCCATACATGTAGTTATTTTCACCGTAAACATAAGTAATCGTGGCAGCTTATAGGCTATTAGCCAATAACGTACGAATATCAATGATATATCGATATACGCACCGGCACCTTACGCCTAGAATAGCTTAATGCTAGGGTCATGGCCAATGGATTGGTCGCTGAAGCACGCATTTCGTTTGCAATTGTTGTTTACAACCGAAAAGTACCACCATAGTACAGGAAAAAGCAGGTAATCTGCGACTATGTATTTATTTCCATCACATTGACTGTAGAGTAACCATGTTTCTACAAAGCTCAAATAAAAAACACTTAGCCTACATAACTGATTTATGCAACTCTTGCTTAAAAACCCATGGGTGGATATTGAGAATTTACGTTATGTATAACTAAAAACTAACACAAATCCACACACGACATCAGTGTTGAATGTGCTTTGTCATTTTAATCTATTTTGACTATATTATTCAGTTTACACACTTTTGCTTAGCTTGTGGGAACTGAATTGATCATTACTGGTTCAAGTACTAGAGAAGGTTGTTGTATGGAAATACTGTGAAAACAAGATACCGATAGGGAATGTAGCCAGACCACAGGATAAGCATATAATACGTACAAGCAGCAAGACGCCAAAGGACATTAAAAGATTCGATAATTAGAAAATGTCAATTGAAAATTATGAACTTCAGAATTGGAAGAAATCAATCATAGAAATTGCGTCAACACCAGATGGAGAACATGCCAAAGAGAGTCTTTTTTTGACAGTTAAGGCTCCTAGCTGTAAGAGACTGAAGTACAGGGCAGAAAAACATAAACTTAATATAATTGAAGCTAAAATAAATTGACAGATGTTATTTGTTGCTGATCTGGTGTATGCTGACTGCTACAATGTTTCAACAGTCCTAATTCTGGCTGCCTCCTGTTATATTGTTGATATCCCTCTCCTTGTGCTTGACACTCTGTAGAGTTGCTGACTTCGTTGAATACCTGTTAGTATTTGTTGTAGCCAGTTACTCTCTTTTATATTAAGTGGTGTTGATAAATAATATCCATTATTTAGTTGGAATTTTATGTTTTCATTCCTAAGCTCTTCATTACAATGGCCAGAGAATTCCCAATTCAATTGATGTCCCATACATTCACATCGCATCAGCTGTGATGGTTGGACATATCCCATACTTGATATTTCCGGCAGCATAGCAATTGCTCTAGGTTTTCATATTTGCTGATTGGTCATATATCGTTTTAAACCCTGACACATATTAGCCGTCAGGTGAAGCCAGACCCTAGCTTAAAAATTCATGCCGAATCCGTCCTAATAATCTGCCATTTATTGGTTGCTTTGTGCGTAGCCCTCGGTCTTTATCAGTTTTTCCCAGCAGTGATCCTCATCTCAGTTCAATAACATTGGTTACACGCCTCTGTGTCATGTTTTTGGTTTTTCCACTGAGTACATTTTGTGTGGCGGTCTCTTAATGCAGTGTCTCGTCGCGGCTAGTTAGTAGCTAGTCTTATTGTGCGACAGTTATTGGATGGCTTTCCATCGTTTGGCAAATTTGTCCCAGTTTGAGGAATGTCAATTATCCCTCGATCAGTTGTGATCTAGTCACCCCGGGGTTCATAATCGTATTCTCGTAGGTTTCTATAGTTATATACTCGTGCAATGGTCACCATGGTGCTGGAGTTGAATCATTTCATCTTAACAGTATTTAGCTGGATTGCATACTGGCTTGTTTGTCCTTTCATGTAAGTTGCCTATAATCATTCGGAATCCGTATATTCATAGTCACTTTTAAATATCTAGCCTTGTATATGCCATAGCATCAAGCTGTAAAGTACATGTATATATGTATATGTAAAGTTATTAGAAGGTCATTCGGGAAATATATTGTGGTTGCTGTATCATTGCGATAGTCAACTGTATTGAATATAATTATATATATATATATTTGCTTATTAATTCATGTAAGTTGCTTATAATTATTCGGAATCCGTATATTCATAGTCGTTTATCTAGCTGTATATATGCCATAAGATCAAGCTGTAAAGTACATGTATATATGTATATGTAAATTTACATAATTTACATTAAGTTAGTAGAAGGTCATTCAGGAAATATATTGTGGTTGCTGTATCATTGCGATAGTCAACTGTATTGAGTATAATTATTTATATATTTGCTTATTATTTCATGTAAGTTGCTTATAATTATTAAGGATCCAAACATTCTTTTTGTAGGTTTTATGTTATCAAGTTTTTTGATTGTTTTATGTTTTGATATATATATATTCATGTTAAGCTGGGCGCTGTAAGCTATTTTTATTCGTACTCTCTCTCATCATCATAAATATAATTTGTCATCCGCTTTTGTTGTACGATCTCGTAGCTCATATCTTCTATTCACTCTATATAGTGGTCATTCTCTCACTTTCCAGAATCAGTGTTTTTCTCTATATCTGGTATCTCCTTTGCGTTAGTTCTGTACGATGTACGAGGGTGAAACATTTTCATGTACAAGTTTTAATCGCTTTACTGAAACTCAGCTTGGTTTTGCAAAGGGCTTGATACACGGTACTATGTTTGCTGTGACATCTGTTCGATACAAAGTATGAAACAGGCTCAGGTACTGACTTGAAAGGGCTCGGCTACAATTTTTGCCAATCTCAAGTCTGAATAGGTAGCATCTACCTCCTATTTTGAAAGATATGTCTGTTGCTTGTTGATTGTAATAGTCTACATGTTTTAGTTTGAGAAATTCTTATATTTCTTGCATTCAACAGCCATATAAAAAATATACGCACAAACCACGTGTAAGTTGGTGAAGTCAAGCTACTAGCAGTTTTACACAGAGTATGAATGACAGCCAAAGACACTGAAATATTTAAAAACATTTTTTCCTAGGTGTTATTGACCTCTGACAATCTTTCTTCAGTGTTTCTACCTTGACTTTCTAAAGTCTGAGTGTCTTCTCACTAAATTATTACACAGACTGTTACTTCTATCTCTACAGGATGGTGCTGCCTCGATGTAGAAACAGCGCTAATTTTTTAATTTTCCGATTCGTGAGAGTTTAATCTTCCCCCATCATGACACTCTCTCATACGGTTGAGCTCGGCGACAAGGAAATCATCAAGATAATAGAGGAGTACCTAGCAAATAAACAGGTTGATATTGCCCTCATATGTTTGGAGAGAGAGAGTCGGGAATCATTAATGGTATGTCCTGAATATGGTTCTGGTTGAAAGGGATACCTCGTTGTCATAAACCATGTCTAAAACTATTCATAGGCTTCTCTCTCCGTCAGACCTTCCACCAACAAGTTTGCTGAAAACTAAGTTAAAATTCAAGTAGTAGTATTCTTTTCTGACCTTCGCGCTATTACAGTGTGGTAATTATATAATGATTGTATGATAATTACATAGTATTATATAATAATTGTATGATAATGACATAATATTATATAATAATTGTATGATAATCGCATAGTATTATATAATAATTATACGATAATTACATAATATTATATTATAATTGTACGATAATTACATTATTTTATAATAGTCGTATGATAATTGAGTAATATTATGTAATAATTGTATAATAATGTAACTATTATATAATAATTGTATGATAATTGAATAATATTATATAATAGTTGTATGATAATTACATAATATTATATAATATATAAATAATATTGTACAATAATTGTATGATAATTACACAATATTATATAATACTTGTATGATAATTACATAATATTGTATAATAATTGTATGCCGTATAATCTTAATGCGGTATGATCAAAGCCTTGTCTGGCTGTCTGAAGAGACAGGTAGATTATGAAAAAAGGATTTCACCAGATGGGATTTGAATTCACCACATTTAGCTCAGTAGACAGACACTCCAACATCTACACCATTTGACCGTTTTGGCTTATTACACAATAACTAGTACAGTTTTTGGTCTTGTGCACCGTGAGATAACGTAATCACTCATCACTATCGTTTTGTAGGGGAAGACGGGGCACAGTAAGCCAATTTTGGTTTGTTTCTCAAATAAAATATAAGTGACTGCTTGAATTGAGCTTAAACTTGGTCTATAAAAATTTAACATGTTGTTATTATTGTATTTGAATTGTAATGATTCACTTTGGATCAATCGCGAGATTTTATTGTTTTTGCAACATTTTACACCTGGCTCACTTTGCTCCACTACCGAGGCAAGGTGAGCCACCCAATGGGGCAAAGTGAGCCATAGCAATAAATATGTGATTTGATTGCACATAATATATATTTGATATCTTTTAACTGTTTTAAAACATTGAGTGTGACAATTGGCTAACTAAATTTGACTTATGACTAAGACAGAACATGGTGAACTAATTATACATAGTTTATAACATAAAATGTGGGAGCAAGTCGTATGAGCATTATCGTGAAATAATGTAGTAAAAAGTGTGTCGCCTACAGTCTCTATCAGCAGTGTTATTGAGAATAGTTTATCTTACAGTGTAAGCAGATAAATCTACTCTGAATGTAGTTCGATTTCTAACCCTCAGAGTCCCACCAGTGTTTACTGGCTGCCCAAAAAATATAACTATAGATTCAAAGTCAACATCATACACGTCTTCCTCCTCTGGATAAACAAAGCAGTTTCCAGCTTTTCTTATGAAACTGATGGTAACTGAGTTTTCATTACATTTCATGACTCTTCCTGCATAATAAACATTAAAGATTGACTTGCAACAAAATTCACATTACAGTTATTTGCTATCAAAACATTCACCATGTCTTACTCTGCTGTGTTGTAGTTGCAAAATAGGTGGAAATGGATTTACAAACTCTTAAAAGCTCAAAAACGAACAGTTAATCGCGGTCATTACGAGACCGCCATAAATTAGAATCTCTTTCCAAAACGGCTCAAATGGGACGTAGTTGTACCAGATGGCTTCTGTTTACACTTTCACGCAACCTCATTCGCCGAAATATTTTCACAAATATACTTCATGCATTCAATGAAACCATGTCTATTGTCCTCACATGTCTATTTCATCGTCATTGTAATGCCGTCACTTTCAGCACTGATAACTTATAACCTACCGTGAGAATTTATTTAATTTTTTAACCTTAGCTCGAAGGAGTACATATCATTGTCTGGTAAACATGACGAGCCTGTTGGTCACCTGTGATAATCAAAATATGTTGCAAAAATTATTCACGAAGTATGGGTCACATGATCAGATTACGACTAGATGATTAGTTCAAGTCGAAACAAAACTGTAAAGTAGCGATCATCTATATTTGATACCAAATAACTGTAATGTGAATTTTGTTGCAAGTCAACCTTAGCCAATTCCGTACCAAACTAAAACATGATTATTGATGTTAATATTGTCCCTAGTAGGAGGTACATCTTTACTTTCATCTTTATCTGGACTTTCTTCATCAGAACACAATAATTATTGGGCTAACTCTTCTTCCTCTGATGAAGAATCTGTTTGCTCTTTTTTCTTAGTTTTTCTTTGTCTTGTTCTTAGTCACAGTTACTTTGGATGTTTTTAGCGTAGATCTAATCCAAGTAGACACATGTTGCTACATTTTAAACACCGGCTCACCTGCTTTCTTGTTTCTTGACCAGCTTGGTGGAATACTCAAGTCATTAGCCATGCTGTATTTGTAAGCTAGTTCACATACTTTTTCAGTAGATAAATCTTAAAATCTGTTGTCTAGATTTTTTAAATGGCTAGCCAACTCTTCTTACTTCTCATGCAACACCTGAGATCCACGAGATCTCTCATTCCTGCGCGAAGAGACGGTCACTTAGACGATGTTGTACAATAATGCAGTAACTTAAACAACTTTTTAGTTAAATGTAAGATTAGCTTGGTTAGATGCCAAGCTCATAGAACATGGTCACAAATAATTTAAATTATATCTATAAATTAAACAGGGTACATAGAACACTTGGGCATCTGCTTGTCCTGTCATGTGGAAAAAATACTTTTTCTGGAATATCCTTGATGTGCACCAAGCGATTAGCTAGCCTTGGATGAGAAAAGAAAATGTGGTGCATTCTTCTCTTGAGGTTGAAAGGTAGTTTTGTCAACCCAGTTTATCGTACATTACAGTGTGAGAAGGAAATTTATCACAAACTCTCTTGTACACCAGAGTACAGGGTTACGATGCATTAGAACGGAACTGCGTCAACGAAGTGCAGTACGCAATAATTTTGCAATACATTACAACTTTCTAATTCACAGTAGACATCCACTGCTACTGTGCTCCTGTTTCACATTGCCCATTGCTATATATTGGGCATTCACTTTTATGAAGCATTACCTGACAACCACCACTTCACGCACGCATGCTCTGAATGCACATTCTTCATAACATGAAACTGCTTGTGTACTGCAACTGCTGATTAGTATGAAGTTGATACTGTGGACCAGCTGACAATCCTGACTTTCCAAGCCTCTATACTGCATTGTGTACCATTTTTCACATACTGTGTTTAGCCAGTTCATGTAGGATACTCCTACTCTCACATCCTTTCATAATAGGAAGTCAGTCTGGCATTATCACAATTCTGATCGATGCAATTGAGGTTTTTGTGTTGTATTCTCTATAACATAATATGTTAAAAACGAAATAGATTTTTGCATTTCAACCATATAGCTAATTGTGATCAATTTGTTTGCCCACTCGTACTCAACTTTGACAGCATTCACATCTCGCCATCGTGCTGTGGTTGTGTCAAAGTCAACTCAATATTTGATTTTGTGATGAGTTTTCACAAAAATTGTGCTTAGGATGTATGTATGGTGTACTACTAACATTCCTACTACACCTTGCACTGCGAAATACACCTTAGCAACACTCTCATAACATCTAGCACTGCACATTGTGCGGAAGGCAACCCAGCCACTGTATCAATACCACTTATCCCACGACCAACCACGAGCGAAGCGATTGTTTGAGAGCTTTATGATAAATGCGTATGTGCACACAACTCACGAAAATTATTTATGAACAGCCGTCGCAAACCTTTGTACCGAAATCTCATCAACAATTTAACCATTTTTCAATGGAGTCGATTAAGTATAATAACGATACAAAACACGTATAAACCTTTTTAAATATATTGCCAAGTCTTTGAAATTTGTAGACAATATCCTAAAACTAACCCATCTGATCGGATTATACATAAATGGACAGATTAATTTAGCCTAAAATCGTCATTAAAACTTTGACAAGCTTTTTTTCATCAAAGTTAAGACCGGACAACGAAACGCCGACAAGGCCGCGCGATAGAGAGTAGAACTATTAAGTCGTGTGCATTTTACGAGAAAAACGTGCACATTTCACCAGTCTATGGCATTGTCCAATTGCTGAAGGTTTCTATAACTAACGTAGAAGTACTGAAAAGTAATAGTTTTTTTGCCGATTTCAAAGTAACTGACATTTTGGACACTTACAATGATTACTTTGGTATTCCAACTGATGTTCGAAGCAGTGAAAGTAAAGGAAATGACAATGATATTTCTCTAACGATTCTTATAAGATTATTACAATATTTAATTATAAAAATAATTATTCGATTTTATAAGATTTAATTATAAGAATAATCATTCGAATTTACAAGATCGAAGTGTATAGTGACCGATGTTGGGCAGTATGTTACTGTTATTATTTTTTCTAAATAATTTTGTTAAATAGATATTCTAAAAATCTAGATAAATATCACAACTTCTTGATATTGGTTGCTATGACGTTTTGAAATGTAAACAAAATCGTGCATTGGTTTTCTATTATTACTGTATTACTATATTAATAATATTGGTTATTCTAATAATATCAGTGCATTTTACTTCTAATATTGCATTTCTCCTATTGCAGAGGAGAGATATATATAATATTTTCCTTTTATTGTTGTTGTCTGTTGTACATAATAATGCCCAGTACATTACAGCTACCATTGCAGTTATCCTATTGCACTGCAGTGCCATTTGATTGCCAATATTGCATTTCTCAACCATCAGTACCCTTTCTTTTTTCCAATATCATTTTGGTCGTGGGCTGTATGACAGGGAATTTCTAATTATGAAATTCATGTTGAACTTTCATGCGCATACTAGTAGACGTACCACTAGTAAGTTGATTTGTGGGAAAGAAAAGTTGTAACAATACTTCAGTTTATTTAGTTTTCAAGAAATTATCATAACAAGTTAACCTTTTATGTCCTATGTTTGACTATGTTAGTGTAAATCTTTCGCATAACTAAGGAGGTTGTTTTTATTGTTACTGATTTTTCATCGTCTAGGTGACCATCTCTTTGAACAGGAATGAGATGTCTCATTCACGATTCTTCTGTGTTTTCATGCTTTGAATGGGTTAGGAATTGCCCTACCATTTCATCAATTCGGAGTTGCACTATTTAGATCATTCCAAGATGAGCGATGTATTCCTCAAAATAAAACTTGTTAGAGTTTTTCTAACTTTTTTCATATCAGGGTCACTTTTCAATTCATGAGTAGCCAATCGCCAGATCAAAATAAGAAATTATTTCATCATCTTCATATGAGCAACCCATCATTCGCATGTAAATATTAATATGAAAGTAACAGGTCCAGATGAAATAGTATGGAGAAGCAGTAGAATGTTTTTGTAGCCGATACCCGCATAGCTGTGTGAAGTACGCTGAAATATTTTTTACCTCTACTGGGGAGAGCTTAGCTGAGTATTATCAAATCCGATCCATCAGCAGTCAGCATTTCTGTGATACTGAATAGTACTCCCACGGCAAATACCTTCACATAAATTTATCGAAGCGAAATGGTCTGGAATAGGTTTGGATTCGTCTGTTCTTGTGATTTGGAGTGGAAGCAACTCCAAATCTATTCAAATCATGGAAACGCTCTGATTCTCAGGTGCTTTGATTCTGCTCTCATATTAATTTGTGATATTTGTAGGTGTTTTCTCAAAAGATGGACTTTTTCTCCGGCAGCTGATTCTTGATGGTCGCTGGGATGACGTGCTTGAGTTCCTTCTGCCGCTCCATGGGGTGGAGGGCTTTGACAAAAACGCTGCCTTTACCTCATTTACAAGCATAAATTCCTGGAACTCCTTTGCATAAAGTTGGATCCTGGACCGTTACAGGTAAGTTGTCCTGACAGGCCATTACATGTGATAGTATCTGACAGGTCATTACATGTGAGAGTGTCTGACAGGCCATTACATGTGAGAGTATCTGACAGGCCATTACATGTGAGTGTGTCTGACAGGCCATTAAATGTGAGTGTGTCTGACAGGCCATTACATGTGAGAGTGTCTGACAGGCCATTACATGTGAGAGTATCTGACAGGCCATTACATGTGAGAGTGTCTGACAGGCCATTACATGTGAGAGTATCTGACAGGCCATTACATGTGAGTGTGTCTGACAGGCCATTACACGTGAGTGTGTCTGACAGGCCATTACATGTGAGAGTGTCTGACAGGCCATTACATGTGAGAGTGTCTGACAGGCCATTACATGTGAGTGTGTCTGACAGGCCATTACATGTGAGAGTGTCTGACAGGCCATTACACGTGGTTGTGTCTGACAGGCCATTACATGTGAGTGTGTCTGACAGGCCATTACATGTGAGTGTATCTGACAGGCCATCACATGTGAGTGTGTCTGACAGGCCATTACATGTGAGTGTGCCTGACAGGCCATTACATGTGAGTGTGCCTGACAGGCCATTACATGTGAGTGTATCTGACAGGCCATTACATGAGAGTGTGTCTGACAGGCCATTACATGTGAGAGTGTCTGACAGGCCATTTCACGTGGGAGTGTCTGACAGGCCATTACACGTGAGTTTGTCTGACAGGCCATTACATGTGAGTGTGTCTGACAGGCCATTACATGTGAGGGTGTCTGACAGGCCATTACATGTGGGAGTGTTTGACAGGCCAATACATGTGAGTTTGTCTGACACTCACATTACATGTGAGTGTGTTTGACAGGCCATTACATGTGAGAATACATATAATTATAGTTACAACTACACATGCCATGAAGTTGTCACTCATTGACTCACTGTTTTCTAAAAAACACTTTTAGTTCTGATGCTACTTTGTTTGGATGTTTAGTTTCTTCAGTTTTTGTATTTTCGATTAAACACAGTCTGTTTCTGACATCTGTGATTGGCTAATGTCTTCCTTGGCTGTCATTCCATCATCATCTCTGTGGTTGGCTAGCAATCATTATTTTTTCATTTTGTTCATACAGAACCATGACTCCACATTGGACGAGGTCGTCAGCTGCCTCACTGAGTTAGAGCATCTTTGTTCTGATAGTAAGGAGTATGACAACTTGTGCTTTCTATTGACTCTTCCCTCCATTTCCTCTGATCAGGCCTACAAGAATTGGAACCCTTCCAGCGCCCGTATCAACTGCTTTAATGAGGTCGGCTCTCCATGTTGTTTTATTGCATGGGGTTACTTAGTCAGTGGGGTTATTATCTACACTCCTTGCTTTGTACAGTTACATGCTCTCCATGTTCTTATTGCATGGGGTTACTTAGTCAGTGGGGTTATCATCTACACTCCTTGCTTTGTACAGTTACATGATTTCCATGTTCTTATTGCATGGGGTTACTTAGTCAGTAGGGTTATCATCTTCACTCCTTGCTTTGTACAGTTAGATGCTCTCCATGTTCTTATTGCATGGGGTTACTTAGTCAGTGGGGTTATCATCTACACTCCTTACTTTGTACAATTACATGCTCTCCATGGTCTTATTGCATGGGGTTACTTAGTCAATGGGGTTATCATCTACACTCCTTGCTCTGTACAGTTACATGCTCTCCATGTTCTTATTGTATGGGGTTACTTAGTCAGTGGGGTTATCATCTACACTCCTTGCTTTGTACAGTTACATGCTCTCCATGTTCTTATTGCATGGGGTTACTTAGTCAGTAGGGTTATCATCTTCACTCCTTGCTTTGTACAGTTACATGCTCTCCATGTTCTTATTGCATGGGGTTACTTAGTCAGTAGGGTTATCATCCACACTCCTTGCTTTGCACAATTACATGCTTTCCATGTTCTTATTGCATGGGGTTACTTAGTCAGTTGGGTTATCATTTACACTCCTTGCTTTGCACAATTACACTTCAGTACTAACATTTGTAACTATACAGTAATCCATCACTACTTCCTGGCTCACCATTCACGGATTCAGTACTTCACAGTACTATGTACAGTACGTTCATACTATGTAAGTGTATTCTGTGGTTTTAAATACTGGGACTGGGGTTGAAATATAAACTGTAGGTCAATCAATATAACTTCAAATTACTTATTATATAAGAAAGCAATACAATATGTTTAGAAAGCAGTGTAAGTGTTTAGGTGTTAAAATTTTGGCTCTTACATATACTTTAAAACATAAGCTTTTATTTAGCAAATTTTCACTTATCACTGGGACGCCGGTTCCCCTTGACAACCTTATATCAACTGTACTTGAATATTCCATGTACACAGTTAGTATAGATAGCATGAGTTCCATTAACTTTGGCTGTGCTAAATGATAGATACAACCTTAGGCCTTAGTGAAGTTTTGATCACACATAGCCTAATGATACAATTGAACAACATTTTTACCATGATGGTAAATTTATCAAAACCATTGCTTGGCGAGGAGGTTTTTAGCCCTACCAGCAATAACTACAACCTGTACAGTATATTACAAATCATGGATGTAGGGAATGTTTAAACACGATGTTTGAGAAGGTTTTATGTTCTTATTTTGCTGTCAATATTGTCTCTGTTCTTTCAGCTATACCCACTGGTCAGCAGGTTCATCGGGCTTGAAAAGGCAGCACCGAGCAATTCATCAGCTAAACACGACAGACTAGTTAACCTGCTTGCTAAAGGTCAGTTTTCAGACTAGTTAATCTGTTCACTATATGTCAGTTTTCAGACTAATTAACCTGCTCACTAAAAGTCAGTTTTCAGACTAGTTAACCTGCTCGCTAAAGGTCAGTTTTTAGACTAGTTAACCTGCTTGCTAAAGGTCAGTTTTCAGACTAGTTAACCTGCTCGCTAAAGGTCAGTTTTTAGACTAGTTAGCCTGCTCACTAAAGGTCAGTTTTCAGACTAGTTAACCTGCTCGCTAAAGGTCAGTTTTTAGACTAGTTAGCCTGCTCACTAAAGGTCAGTTGTCAGACTAGTTAACCTGCTCATTAAAGGTCAGTTTTCAGACTAGTTAACCAGCTCACTAAAGGTCAGTTTTCGGACTAGTTAACCTGCTCACTAAAGGTCAGTTTTCAGACTAGTTAACCTGCTAGCTATAGGTCAGTTTTCAGACTAGTTAACCTGCTCGCTAAAGGTCAGTTTTTAGACTAGTTAGCCTGCTCACTAAAGGTCAGTTTTCAGACTAGTTAACCTGCTCGCTAAAGGTCAGTTTTTAGACTAGTTAGCCTGCTCACTAAAGGTCAGTTGTCAGACTAGTTAACCTGCTCATTAAAGGTCAGTTTTCAGACTAGTTAACCAGCTCACTAAAGGTCAGTTTTCGGACTAGTTAACCTGCTCACTAAAGGTCAGTTTTCAGACTAGTTAACCTGCTAGCTATAGGTCAGTTTTCAGACTAGTTAATGGTATTAGTACCTTCCATTGCAATGAATTCTCCAACTGTGGACTATGTCATACCTATTGTACTCGTTGGTTCCGTTGCAAGAAAAGTTACAACTGTGGGTCATGTCATACCTATTGTACTCGTAGTTTCCATTGCAATGAAAACTACCACTGTGGATTATGTCATACCTATTCTACTTGTAGCTTCCATTGCGATGAAAGCTACAACTTTGATGTGTGTTTGAATACCTGTGTGTGTGCGTGTGTGTATGCATGTGCGTCCACGTGTGTGTGTGTGCGCTTGTATGTGTATGCGTTTTGTTCGTGTGTTTGAACATGTATACATGCGTCTATGCAGGTCTGCGCATCTGTCCTCGTGCTATGTGTATGTGTCTTCGCAGTTGTTAGCATGATTTTGGATGTGTGTCTGTCCGTGTCTGCGTGACTGTCTTCAGAATTATCATCATTTTTCTTCAAACTTTGCTCCAAATATTGCAGGTTTGTCAAGGTTAATTTTGTTGAATCACAACAAGATCTTCAAAGTCTGTCAAGAAGTTACTAAAATCTTCAAGGACGGCTTTTTAACTCGAAATTTGAAGGTACAGTTGGAACTATCAAGCTGTCAATATTTGGGACCTCTCTCAAGCTGCTATTGTGAACTCTCAATAGAACATTGATTGGTAAACGAATCAAATCCGTTGCATTTACTTGTACATACATGTATCCGGTTACATAAGTGTGTTTGTATGTGCATGCATGTTGGTGGGAGTTTGGTGTGTGCAAGCGTGTTTGCGCATGACTGCTATGCGTGACCGTATGTGAGTCTGACTATGTGTGTGTGCAAGTGTGTGTTCGTTTAATCGCCCAAGTGTGTTTCTGTGTGTGTCTCTGCGTGTGAGTTTGTGTATTTCTGTGCACAGCCGTGTCTGTACATTTTTCTATGCTTGTGTATCTGAGTTTGGGTGTGTTTGCGCGCGTGTGTGTCGCTGTCCGTGTCTGTGTGTATGCCTTTGCACGTTTATGGCAGGTGTCTGTTCTGAGCAAGTATATGAATGTATTTGTCCGTCTCTGTGTCTGCGTGACTATTATTAGAGTTACCATCAAAGCTCTGGAAACATTTTTCCAAATGGTGCAATATCACGAGATTTAATATGGGGAACTTTATTCAATCACGCCAAGCTGTTTTAATCTGTCAAGAGGTTACCGTGCACTTTAAAAACAAGTTTTATACGTGCAAGTAAAAGATACATTTAACACTATTTAATGTGTGTTTGAAGACCTGTGTGTGTGCATGCGTGTATGCATGTGTGTCCACGTGTGTGTGTGCGCGCCTGTATGTGTATGAGTTTTGTTTGTATGTGTGAACATGCATGTGTGTGTCTATGCAAGTCTGCGCATCTGTCCTTGTGCTATGCATATGTTTCTTCGCAGTTGTTAGCATTCTTTTGGATGTGTGTCTGTCTGTGTCTGCGTGACTGTCATCAGAATTATCATTATTTTTTGTAAAACTTTGCTCCAAATGTTGCAGGTACGCCAAGGTGAATTTTGTTCATTAACAACAAGAATTTCAAAGTGTGTCAAGAGGTTACTATAATCTTCAAGGACGGCTTCTCACTTGAAAGTTGAAGGTACAGTTGGAACTATCAAACTGTTCCTATTTTGGACAGCTATCAAGCTGCCACAATGAACTCTCAAAAGAACATTTGGCGATTGATAATCAAATCAAATCCGTTGAATTTAATGGTACATACATATATCTGGTTACATAAGCGCGTGTGTATGTGCATGCGTGTTGGTGAGAGTTTGGTGTGTGCAAGTGTGTTTGCGCAAGACTGCGTGTGTGTGACTGTATGTGTGTGCGGCTATGCGTGCGTGCAAGTGTCTGTTTGATCGCCTGAGTGTGTTTCTGTGTGGGTCTCTGCATGTGAGTTTGTGTATTTCTGTGCACAGCTGTGTCTGTACATCTTTGTATGTTTGTGTATCTGAGTTTGGGTGTGTTTGCACGCGTGTGTGTGTGTGTGTGTGTGTGTGTGTGTGTGTGTGTCGCTGTCTGTGTCTGTGTGTATATCTTTGCGCGTTCATGTCTGTGTCTGTTCTGAATAAGTATATGAATGTATTTGTCCGTCTCTGTGTCTGCGTGGCTATTATTAGAATTACCATCAATGTTCTGCAAACATCTTTTCAAATGGCGCAATATCGTGAGGTTTAATGTGGGGAACTTTATTCTATCACGCCAAGCTGTTTTAATCTGTCAAGAAGTTACAGTGCACTTTATAAACAAGTTTTATACCTGAAAGTAAAACATACATTTAAAACCATTTAATGTGTGTTTGCATACACGTATGTGTGCGTGTGTGTGTGCATGTGTGTATACATGTGTGTATCCATGTGTTTCTATGCGTGTGTGTGTGCGCCTGGATGTGTATGCGTTTTGTTTGTATGTGTGAACATGTATGTGTGTGTCTATGCGAGTCTGCGCACCTGTCCTCGTGCTATGTGTATGTGTCTTCGCAGTTGTTAGCAGGTTTTTGAATGTGTGTCTGTCTGTGTCTGGGTGACTGTCATCGGAATTATCATTATTTTTTTTCAAAATTTGTTCCAAATGTTGCAGGTACGCCAAGGTGAATTTTGTTCAATAACAACAAGATTTTCAAGTTTGTCAAGATGTTACCATAATCTTCAAGGACGGCCTTTCAACTCGAAGGTTGAAGGTACAGTTGGAACTATCAAACTGTCACTATTTGGGACCGTTATCAAGCTGCTACGGTGAACTATCAATAGAACATTTGGCGATTGATAAACGAATCAAATCCGATGCATTTAGTGGTACATACATGTATCCTGTTACATAAGTGTGTTTGTTTGTGCATGCATGTTGGTGGGAGTTTGGTGTGTGCAAGCGTGTTTGCGCATGACTGTGTGTGCGTGACCGTATGTGAGTCTGACTATGTGTGTGTGCAAGTGTGTGTCTGTTTAATCGCCCAAGTGTGTTTCTGTGTGTGTCTCTGCGTGTGAGCTTGTGTATTTCTGTGCACAGCTGTGTCTGTACATCTTTGTATGTTTGTGTATCTGAGTTTGGGTGTGCACGCGTGTGTGTGTGTGTCGCTGTCCGTGTCTGTATGTATGCCTTTGCACGTTTATGTCTGTGTCTGTTCTGAGCAAGTATATGAATGTATTTGTCCGTCTCTGTGTCTGCGTGACTATTCTTAGAGTTACCATCAAAGCTCTGCAAACATTTTTCGAAATGCGGCAATTTCGCGAGATTTAATGTGGGGAACTTTATTCAATCACGCGAAGCTGTTTTAATCGGTCAAGAGGTTACCGTGCACTTTAAAAACAAGTTTTATACCCGCAAGTAAAAGATACATTTAACACTATTTAATGTGTGTTTGAATACCTGTGTGTGTGCGTGTGTGTATGCATGTGCGTCCACGCGTGTGTGTGTGTGTGTGTGTGTGTGTCGCTGTCTGTGTCTGTGTGTATGTCTTTGCGCGTTCATGTCTGTGTCTGTTCTGAGCAAGTATATGAATGTATTTGTCCGTCTCTGTGTCTGCGTGGCTATTATTAGAATTACCATCAAAGCTCTGCAAACATTTTTCCAAATGCGGCAATATCGCGAGATTTAATGTGGGGAACTTTATTCAATCACGCGAAGCTGTTTTAATCTGTCAAGAGGTTACCGTGCACTTTAAAAACAAGTTTTATACCCGCAAGTAAAAGATACATTTAACACTATTTAATGTGTGTTTGAATACCTGTGTGTGTGCGTGTGTGTATGCATGTGCGTCCACGTGTGTGTGTGCGCTTGTATGTGTATGCGTTTTGTTCGTGTGTTTGAACATGTATACATGCGTCTATGCAGGTCTGCGCATCTGTCCTCGTGCTATGTGTATGTGTCTTCGCAGTTGTTAGCATGATTTTGGATGTGTGTCTGTCCGTGTCTGCGTGACTGTCTTCGGAATTATCATCATTTTCCTTCAAACTTTGCTCCAAATATTGCAGGTTTGCCAAGGTTAATTTTGTTGAATCACAACAAGATCTTCAAAGTCTGTCAAGAGGTTACTAAAATCTTCAAGGATGGCTTTTTAACTCGAAATTTGAAGGTACAGTTGGAACTATCAAGCTGTCAATATTTGGGACCTCTCTCAAGCTGCTATTGTGAACTCTCAATAGAACATTGATTGGTAAACGAATCAAATCCGTTGCATTTACTTGTACATACATGTATTCGGTTACATAAGTGTGTTTGTATGTGCATGCATGTTGGTGGGAGTTTGGTGTGTGCAAGCGTGTTTGCGCATGACTGCTATGCGTGACCGTATGTGAGTCTGACTATGTGTGTGTGCAAGTGTGTGTTCGTTTAATCGCCCAAGTGTGTTTCTGTGTGTGTCTCTGCTTGTGAGTTTGTGTATTTCTGTGCACAGCTGTGTCTGTACATCTTTGTATGTTTGTGTATCTGAGTTTGGGTGTGTTTGCACGCATGTGTGTGTGTGTCGCTGTCTGTGTCTGTGTGTATATCTTTGCGTGTTCATGTCTGTGTCTGTTCTGAATAAGTATATGAATGTATTTGTCCGTCTCTGTGTCTGCGTGGCTATTATTAGAATTACCATCAATGTTCTGCAAACATCTTTTCAAATGGCGCAATATCGTGAGGTTTAATGTGGGGAACTTTATTCTATCACGCCAAGCTGTTTTAATCTGTCAAGAAGTTACAGTGCACTTTATAAACAAGTTTTATACCTGAAAGTAAAACATACATTTAAAACCATTTAATGTGTGTTTGCATACACGTATGTGTGCGTGTGTGTGTGCATGTGTGTATACATGTGTGTATCCATGTGTTTCTATGCGTGTGTGTGTGCGCCTGGATGTGTATGCGTTTTGTTTGTATGTGTGAACATGTATGTGTGTGTCTATGCGAGTCTGCGCACCTGTCCTCGTGCTATGTGTATGTGTCTTCGCAGTTGTTAGCAGGTTTTTGAATGTGTGTCTGTCTGTGTCTGGGTGACTGTCATCGGAATTATCATTATTTTTTTTCAAAATTTGCTCCAAATGTTGCAGGTACGCCAAGGTGAATTTTGTTCAATAACAACAAGATTTTCAAGTTTGTCAAGATGTTACCATAATCTTCAAGGACGGCCTTTCAACTCGAAGGTTGAAGGTACAGTTGGAACTATCAAACTGTCACTATTTGGGACCGTTATCAAGCTGCTACGGTGAACTATCAATAGAACATTTGGCGATTGATAAACGAATCAAATCCGATGCATTTAGTGGTACATACATGTATCCTGTTACATAAGTGTGTTTGTTTGTGCATGCATGTTGGTGGGAGTTTGGTGTGTGCAAGCGTGTTTGCGCATGACTGTGTGTGCGTGACCGTATGTGAGTCTGACTATGTGTGTGTGCAAGTGTGTGTCTGTTTAATCGCCCAAGTGTGTTTCTGTGTGTGTCTCTGCGTGTGAGCTTGTGTATTTCTGTGCACAGCTGTGTCTGTACATCTTTGTATGTTTGTGTATCTGAGTTTGGGTGTGCACGCGTGTGTGTGTGTGTCGCTGTCCGTGTCTGTATG